>NC_080632.1:60635659-60949409 GCF_027887145.1 Ammospiza caudacuta
ATATGAGAAACCTGATCCCAGTAGCTATTTCAAGTACATTCTTTTATTTTCTGAGGATCTTGGCTAAAAATTATTTATATCTCTCTCTCTGGAAATGGTTTAAATCCTTCCAGCTGTTGTTGGTTGTTTCCTGTAGGCTGTAGATGACGACCGCCCTGAGGAGAAGCATTACTACCAGTTTCAACTAACCAGAATCAGTGACGGAGGACTCATAAATGAATCTAGCAGCCAAGCAAATATTACCATGGCTGCCAGTGATTATCCATATGGAGAGTTTACATTCTCCCATGAACTACTGCAAACAACAGAAGATGAAAAATGGGTATTAGATTAAAATTCTTTCCTTTATAGAATTACTGATAAATATCAACATTATTGCTAGAATTATATTCAACTTTAGAAAGAAAAGAAATCAGTCTCTAAAGTGACTGTGGCTATCTGTTAAATAGCATGTACGCTGTACTTGATAAATCATATTGTTGTTACCTGACAGAACCATTGAAAATATGACTTTAGAACATCTTGTAAAGGCATCTGTAACAGAAAACAAAGCCATTTTGAAAAGAAAATATTCTCTTTCCCTCAGGTTAACATCACTATTGTGCGTTCCAAGGGATCCTATGGCAGAGTGCATCTTTGCTTTCAGATAATAAGTGGGACTGCAGAGGAAGGAATAGATTTTACTCCCACAGTAAAGGAAATTATGTTTGAACCAGAGGAGGAAAGTAAAATTATTTGGATTGAAATTCATGATGATGACTTTCCTGAAGGTCCTGAATACTTTTCATTGGTGATTACTGAAGTGGAACTCCAAGGAAGGTAAAGTTAAAATTTCCAGTTCATTTGTTACAAGCAGAAAAACAAACTAGAAAAACAAATTATATTTGGATTCTGATCTACCTGAATAAAATCACTGCTAGACATTTTTTCTGCTTTACTGTAAAATTTTGTAAGACAGCTAAAATTGTAATCATAATAGAAAATGGATGTATGGTAAATCCATTTATTTTAACATTAATGTAAAGATATTGCTGATTAAGATTTAATAAAACTTAAAATCCGTACATTAGATACAAATTGCCAAGTTGCAAGAAATGTCATAAAAAGATGAAATGAGAAAAAACAAATGAAATATACACGTTTCTAGTAATAATTCTTGCAAACATAATAATATGAAGAAATGTGAAAAAAAATCTTCAGTAGTAACTGAAGAAAATAAAAAAACTGTCAGAAAATAAAATTATTTGCAGTAATTAAAAAATTGTCACACATATATCTTTATACTTTCACAAGAAGTTCAAAATGTATTTTTATGGGTTTTTTTCCATGCTCTTGCAAGTGGATTTGATTTTACTGTAAGAGAGAATGGTCTACAGGTGGATCAACCTCCAATAATAGGAAATATTTCCACAGTACGGGTCACTATTGCAAAAAATGACAATGCTGAAGGTATAATAGAATTTGATCCACAGCATGTCCTTCTACAGGGTAAGTTTACCATAAGTTCTCACTATATTTTGGAAGATAAGGCTTTGGCATGAATTTTGAAATTACATAAATTTTTCTCAATTATTTTTATAGTGGAAGAAGATGCTGGATTAATCATGATTCCTGTTTTGCGAAAGCGTGGAACTTATGGCAATGTCACAGCTGATTTTCTTTCTCGAAGTATTTCTGCACTTCATGGTGTTGACTATGTCATTCATAATAATACTGTAATTTTTTATCATGAACAGAACCAGTCTTTTATTTACATCTCTATTATAAATGATGAAGAAAGGTAATTACATTTTCAGATATTTATTCACCAATTTACTTTTGATTGTCTTTTTTAGCATGCACTAACAAATCTACCCATATGTGTGTATAGAGCTTGAATTGGAAAACACATTTCTGCAGGCTAAAAAAATCACCTAAGTGAGAAAATCATCTAAAGGGGACAAGAGAAGATGTTATATTACAGTGACATAGTTCCTGTTGAATAGTATGCAATCATGCATGCAATCAAATATGATTTTAAGTTACATTATAAGAAATGTTGGCGTCAACAGTACTGCTCTGAAGGATAAAAAATATTTTTCCACGTATTTTCTAATTATTTTTTTTTCTATGCAGTGAATTTGAAGAGCAATTTGAAATCCAACTGACAGGAGCTACTGGTGGAGCCGTCCTGGGCCTCCACCTGGTGAGCCAGGTCACCATTGCGAAAAGTGACTCTCTCCAGGGCATGGTCCGATTTCTCAACCAAAGCCAAATTATTCTTCCCAACCCTGATGTAACCACAACGGTGTCCCTGGTGGTGGAAAGGACTGGGCAGTTGGTGGAGGCACAAGTGGGTCTTGCCTGTAAAAGACTAAAAGTTTTCCAGTGACTATGTCAAAAAGCTCCTTCATTGTGCTTTGAGAGCTTACTTAGTAACTTATTTCTAATAGTACAATTACAGCTTTTTATTAAACATGAATTGCATATAGCTGCAGTATAAGAGAAAGTGTTGTTACCTTTTTAAAATCCTCTTTCTTCTCCTGCTTCCCTTCTTTTATTATGGTATAGTGTATATTATATTATGTATAGCTAGTTTTGATCTAGCTCCTAATCCCACAAAAATTATGGTTAACTTCATGTACTACTACTAGTTTAATTTAATTCAGGAAATTGCTTACTATGAGTTTTGTAGAGTATTTTTTTACTCTATACAGGCCACTTATATAGTAGAGATATAAATATAAAACATGGTGGGCCTTTGACAGTCTTGTCAAATAATTGGAAAATTTCCATTATGAACCATGAACTCCTCTTCTCCATATATAAAAATTGCCTCAATCTTTGACTTTTTCTAGAAGGCTTTGGAGAAAAGCAGAAAATACTTAAATTAACAAAATAATAATTGTAAAGTCCTGAATATAACCTCCTTAAAAGCAATCTAATTTGTGGAAATTGCTGGAAATGCTGTGGCTTTTAATCAGGCTGAAGAAATTCAAATTATTCATAATTTTCTTCATAATCTGAAGAAATTTTCTTCATATTTTGACTTTTATGATAAAAAATATTTGTCATTTTTAGACTTGACATCACATTTCAAAGGGAAATGGTTTTGATCATGAGTACTGATGTGGGAAGTTTTGCAAAAGTCATGAAAGAGAAATAGACACTGGCCTTTGTGATTCTTACTATATGCTAAAGAAATCTTAGTTTCTTTTCTATTACTAACATCTAGAATTTAATAAACTGACATTGTGACTAACACTTTAAAGTTCCCATTTGTGAATTGACATGTTTACTTTTTCAAAGGCTTCTATATTTTGTCCCATAGAATTAATTATGACTATTTTGTATCCTGTATTAATAGCAAAGATTTAAACACAGCTAAGTACTTTTGGTACTCTGTCACTTCTCCTTTTGGGATGCTGTTATAATATAAATCTGAAACTGATTTATATTATAACTGAAACTGATGTCTTCCACAGATTTACTGGGACATTTTGGGACCCAATTCAGAAGAGATTTTGTCTCCTCTGAATAATGACATTGGTGATCCTGTGAATGGAACATTCTATTTTGAAGAAGGAGAAGGAGGTCTGAGAACAATTAATCTGCAAATCTATCCTCATGAAGAAGTTGAAGTTCAGAAAACCTTCATTATTCGACTGAGCCTTATGAAAGGTGAAACAGAAATAGATTCTAAGGCAAACAGCATTACATTAATAGTAAGTTATTATCACTTTTCTTTCTTCAGAGATTTCTGTTGATATTGGTATTTATAAATGCAAAGCTTTTAAAAATTAATCCCAATGATTACTTAGTCATTTGGCTTTTTTGACCTTTTTACTATTTTGATATATTATGTTCAATTCTGAAAGAAAAAGGACAGAGAATCTATCAGTAAAAATTGGAATAAAAGCGGTGAGCTGGCTCTCCTATTTGCAGTTTTCTATATTTCTCTTTGGAGAGAGCATGGACTGAGCCCACATTTCTATGTGTCAATATGTTTATCATCTGCTGTGTTTTAAAAACCCTGCTGGAAATTAAACCCCACTCAACTGCTTCCCTTCTCCTACCCTCTCTTGTGAGAGGGAGACAAAAAGCAGCTTCTGAGTCAAGATAAGAGAAATTTACTTGAAAACACCAAAGAGATAAGAAGCAAACAGTAACAGCAACAACATTAATGACAAAGGTATACAAGAGAGACAGTGAATTACGCACAAAAAGGTGCTCACTGCCAAAGCTCCACCAAGACAAAGACAAAATGCCTTTATCCCCTGAGCAAACAAAAAACTATGATGAACTAATCATCCACACATACTTGTCCTCAAATGCTGAGACAGTGAAAATCAATGATGGACAAACTCTCCAGGCTAGACCACTTGGGCTGCACCAACCATCATGTGTGTGTGGTAGGTAACAGCGATCTGGACGTAACCACACAGCACCAGGCTCTGACCCCTCAGAAGTTGCAAGTAGGACATTGTCACTCTTGACCTCTCTTCAGAGGAAGGGAGAAAGTCTGGCCTCTCATAGTAGAAGAGAAATGCAGATGTTTTTGAGAATTATCACAGACAAATCAGTGCTCTAGAGATACTGCAACTAAGGAAATATTTATAAAGCTGCTGTAAGAAGCCATCAAAAGAATCTCCCCTGGAAATGGTATTTTTTAAATTATCTGGTCTGAAAGACGTTGATGGAATTAGCTCTTACTTCCACAGTCCCCTTCAGGAAGTCATGTTGCCCCAAATCCTTTTTGCAGCTAATGATTCATGGAGATGGATGTGGATAAGCTCTCTCTCCCATAGTTCTGAGTTTCCCAACTGTTAGTATTAGAAGAGTTTCTATATACTAATTCATGGTGCCTGAGCATTTCCTGCTTTAGAATCAAAATACTCAAATGTAGCATTTGAAATAAAACTTTGTTCTTTTCCTTCTTGGACAGGGGAACTGAAAACTGAAAAAGAGACATTCAAAATTTTCTCTGCTGTTTTTGGAACTAACAGATATATGCCTCAGATATATACTAACAGATATATAACTAACAGATATATAACTAACAGATATATGTAGCATCTAGCAGTGAAAATATCAGTAGGTTCAACAAGAATACAACTCCCACTACATTTCTAGTTTTTTAAATGTTTGTTTACCTTTTTACAGATAGAGAAGTTTGGTGATCCAAATGGAATTGTACAGTTTGCTCCTGAATCATTAACAGAGAGTAATTTTGCAGAACCCTCAGGAGACGAAGGGCCACAAAATATTACACTGTTTGTCAAACGAACTCAAGGCATTCTGGGGAACATAACGGTATTCTCACTCTTTTCCTAATAAACAATGTAATCTGAAATCATCCTTGATTTCAGGTTGAAAAATATCTTATTCTGTGCCTTTCAATTGCTTGTTTCTCAAATTAATGTTTTTATGTTGCCTTTTAGACTGAATTTAGGAAGGGCTTAGCCCTGGTACTTGTGGTTTGGAGAGTAAAATTCAGTCTTCTCTGGTCAGGGGAAATAAAAGAAAAACAATACTGCTCTACTGCTCTTGCTTTCTTTCTCTCCCAGTTTGCTTTCGATGGGAGAATAAGAGACAATACTTTCATAGTGAGTTGATTTTGATATCATTGCATTTTACTTTTTTAGATGGAATCAGACTTCCTCAGACTTTTCTGAACCACCAATGTCAAAACATTGTTTTTTACCTAAAGTTTAGAAGTGAGTGTTTTAACAGTAACTCATTTAATTTAAAATAAATTGATCAATTAATAGAAACATCTGCTGTGTTTAATGAGAGTTCATTCCTTTCTTATGTGAGGAATACTGGAAACAGAAAAAAAAACAATGGTATTTTGGTGACAAAAGAGAAATACTTTTTGAAAAATGTTCATAAATTCCACATAGTTTTACATAAATCTTCTGAAACTAGACAAAGGAAATATTTATATTCTTAACACTGTTACTGAAATAACACACTCTTTTGAAAGATAGTCTGTGTGATAGCATATTCTTCCTATGCATACCCAAAACAATTGTTATTTTAGCCAGTTTAAAAGCAGTCGGTTCCATATCTTGTCTATACTGAATCCTGAATTTGCAAGTTTCCGACTTCGGAGATTATTTTTCTTTCTTTTAAATTTTGCATTTTCTATACTAATTTCAGGTTTACTGGGAAATATGTAGTGAATCTGACATCACAGGTGACTTTCTTGAGACAGAGGGATCTGTTGTCATTGCTGACCAGCAGAGTACAGCTGAGATAATTATCTACCTGTTACCTGATGATATTCCAGAGCTGGATGAAAGCTATGAGGTACAGCTGATTTCAGTGGAAGGTGGAGCAGATTTAGATCATGAGAAAGGAGTTTCAAAGATCACAGTGTTTGCAAATGATGATCCTCATGGAGTGTTTGCCCTGTACTCTGATCAGCAGTCAGTATTGGTAGAAAAAGCCCTGGATCGATATGTTCAGATTAATGTGACTCGGCATGCTGGGGCATTTGGAGAAGTGATGGTTGAATACCGTGTCCTATCCCCTCATGAGGAAGCACTAATTAAACCCGGGAATGAGGTGGGATTCCTCAAAATAAAGGATGGTGCCAGCTTTGGAGTAAAAAGAGTGCCAATAAGCAACCAGGTGTGTATTACTCTTTTAGCTCCCATGATATCTGTTGTTTCCACTTGTTTCATCACAATACAAATAAGATTAAAAATTCTCACTAATATCAACTGTGAAGAAGCAGAAAAGAGAGTCTTGGTGTTGTGAATTTCCTCTTTATGGAGTAGAACTGGAATAGAAAATCAAATTTTCTGACAGTAATTGCAAAATCACTGTTATGGATGTGTTCAAATATTTTAAGTTTCCTTACATTGTTGTTTTGTGTTACTATGAGTTCAATATCTTATTATTATATGAATGCAAATATTTTCTTAAGTTTCTTTGGATTGTAAATAGTGATCTGTCATTTGTGACCAATGAAGATAAAGATAAATATACTTGCAGTCTCCTTTGTTTCCTTGTTGTTTGTAATTTTTATCACAGTCTTACATCCACTCTTACATTCTCTTACAACCATCTTAAATATTTTTAATCCTAAAGATTAAAATCAAACCAAAGGCAGCCAGTGTGTCAAATGCAACTTTTTAAAATGGCAATAGTTGCTTTACAAACTCATATTCCAGCAAGCTGCTGACAGACTACTTTCACAATATTGATGGCTTAACTGTAATTCTCTGAGAAACATAATCAATGAAACACTTGTCTTGAAAATGCTGCTTTGTCTGTAAACAAACAATAATCTGCCGGTTGCTTTGTTAATTATTTGCACTGTTGGATAATATTTTTAGTGGAATTAAGTTTCTACCTTTTTAATGACATTCTCTCTCCCAAAGGCATTTATTTTACTGGGCTTGAATTTTACTCTGGAACTTACTAATGTAAGCCTGCTTAGGGGAAGTGCCAAGGACGTGCCTAAAATCTTAGGAATAGCAAAGTCTGCTGTGCTGCTTATTCCTGAGGAAGCTGCCAATTCACAGGTCAGTAGCCCGGTTGTGATGTCATGTTCCTACCACAGAAGAGAGGTACACTTCACTGCAGAAGATACCTGTTCTAAAAGTCAGTGAAGTTTTCATTGTCATCAATATGATGGAAGAGATCCTTCCTGTTATTGCTTGCACTGTATGTTTTTCTTTCCTCTGATAAAAAATCTTATAGAAACATTTTAATACAATTGGAAAAGGTGTCTTCATATGTAAAATGTAAGTAGTGTAAGTATTTACATGAAAGGGGACTTGAAGGAAAAAAAGTAAATCTGGACGATGTTTCCATAAGTACTGCAACCCCAAAGCAGAAAATAGCATGAATTCAGTATTATGTGCAAAAAGAGATGGAATATATGTTGGGTGTTAATGTAGATGTCCGTAAATTTGGTAATCATTGAGTGATAAATTTTCCATTTATCTATTTTGTATGAGAGTGAGAAAAGATAATTTTCCTACCTTGATATGGTATATATGCTACCATTCCATTTTTTTTATGTCAGGCAAAGGCATTTAACTCTTAAAGGTTTTAACTCTTAAATTTTATTGAAGTTTTTATTTAATGATTTTAATTATCTTTAAGAATTGTTGAAGTTTTTAATTTACAATGAAACTTAAGTCAGATAGTCTTTCTGAATACACTGTTTTCAGAAAGACTATTATATACCATATACTACTATACACCCATTAATCACTGGTTTTTGAATATGCAAATTATCTTCACTCCTATTTGCTCCTCAGAGAAAAAGCAAAGTAGATCACAGTAGTAAGAATAATTTTGTGTACAATGTCATGCAGTAGCAACTTGCTTTTCACTGGATATATAATTAATACCTTATTTTAGACCTAATTATATGTATATATCTATATATGTAGAGGGAGAGTAGTACAGTTATTACCTGTGAGCACTGAGGGCAGGCTGGATTTATTTTTCTTCTAAACAAGAGACACAGATTGTATTCACTGTTTTCAGTACTGAAATGTCACTCATACTTGGTCCTTTTCCCTGCAATCTAATTGCCAGAAATCTAAAATTTGCAAGTATTATTAAAGAGTTTGTATGAGCTCTTTCAAGAGAGCATATTTATATGTCCGTAGATAAATGCACATATATTTATCTATATGCATGCATCCTTATTGTAAGATGCCCATTTTACAAAAGGTACTATGCTTTCACGTATGTTATTGTCCATTTTTTATTCCATTTTCTGATAAAATCTACTATGTTTTCACAGGTTGGCTTTGAATCTGTGATATTACGACTTACAAACATTGTAGCAGGGACAGGCCATGCTGTCATAACCAGAAAAGGAGTTTATGGCACTGTTATAGTTAGCTGGATTTCAGGATGCCCACCAGACCTAGTCACTGACTCTGTTAAACTAGGCAATATTACTCCTCCATTTGGTGAGTAATTGCTGAAACAAGTTATATACAGCTACAAGGACAACAGCTATGACAGTTGCCTAAGTGATGATACCACCTTTTAGTTATTTGTACCTCTGCATGTTTCCATTATTAATGAAGAGTCATTAGAATGAAATCGTGTGATCCAATTTTTATCTGTAAGGGACATATTTACTTTATGAGAAAAAAAACAACTTTTCTTTATAGACACAATGCTATGCCCCTGAAGGACAGTTTTCCATAGGAAAGACCCTTATAATGAAGATTTTTTTACCTCAGTGAAATCGAATTGTGACTAAAGTTCCTATATCAGTATATTTCCAGGTAAAAATAGAATTCCTGTTTAGTGATTTTGACTGTCTCAATCATTCTCCTTTCAGGTACTGTTGTATTTTCCTCTGGGGAAAAAAGTAAAGTGATTTCATTTCAGGCTACTCCAAGCCTAAATAAATCTGAGATATTTGCCATCACTTTAACAGCAGTGCACAGCAATGTGTCTGGTGGGGCTCGCCTAAGGTAAAGATATTATTTACACTTTTGAGTTGCACTGATGCTGTAAGAATTATGACATGTATAGGGGAATATACCTCATACAAATCCCTATTAAATTATAGGTAGCTAGCAAATTTGAGTTTCTTTTTTGACAATTTCTATGTCTTGTCTCACATGGAAACAAATGTCAGTACTGAAGATCTGATCTGTCTGAAACTGAGGCTTTTCTTCAATTCCAGTCTGTTTCCTGGCATTGGGATCTGAGGTACCTAGAATGTGTCTAGAGTAATGGAGACAGTTAGGAAAGACAATTAGGTTGAAGAACCAAGATCAACAGTTTTAACCAGAAAGCTGAAGAATAAAATAAACTGTCAATTTTCAGTGTCCCTAAATATCTATATTTAGAAGATCTTAGATGACAACCATTATTTAAAAGAAATCAAACAAAATAAGAAATGCTATAAAAATGACTAATTTATATTACACCCCCTTTTTATTCTGAAAAATTAAAACATTACCATAAATGTAGTTTTTTGACTCACTTAAATTGTTATCTGTTCTTCAAACTATTTTCACTCTTCCTTGTTGAAGATGAAAATGTATAAAAAATGGAGTGACACTGTGACACTGTAAGGAGAAAATTTATTGGCTTCACCATATTAAAATTGAACTGGCAAATCTGAAGGAAGTCAGGAGTCAATCAGATGCCTAAATTCCTCAAACAGACTCTCCTAGGTTTGTCCCTTCTATGAATTTGAGTCCTCAAGCACATATTTACTTGTGCAAGTCAAATACCTTGAGTATATGAGAATAACTTTTCCTAGAAAACTTAAGACTGCATCTCGCATTGATTGCTTTGAAGGTTTTTTGGCTTCCTAAGTGGTGGAAGGATCTCATCTGTTAGCCAAATCCGCTCACTCTAATTGTGCCATTTGGTAGCCTCTGGCATTGAATAACGGTAAAGTTCTAGAGAGAAAGGGATGACACAAGATTCAGCAGAGTCAGTCTAATATTTTGTAATAAGAAGGGAATATATTTGATATGAACAGAGTAAATTTTAAACTGAATTGATAACAAGACTCAGATCTGAAAAAAAAAAGTACTTTGGGTAATATTGAAAAGAGGCAGTATTTCAAAGCTGTACTGTATCTTTTAAAATAACTTCCTGTCCTTCTCCAGCTTCCTGGCTAAAACTGTAAATCTGCTAGCATCTGTCTACTTCACAGCTTGCCGTTGGTACAGGAGGTTTGTTCAGTGTTTAAAACTGGTATTATTTGTAGTGGCTATATTATATTCCTGTATTATGTTCACAGTAGGAAGATCTACTTTCCTTTGCCTCTCCATTTTGTCAGGAAGACCATATTTTATGTATAATTTACTCAGTATCCTGTCCTGACTTAGGATGCATTAAGCATGAGGAGGGCTGCTCAAACACTACAAAAACATTTTTAGGGAACCTCTTTGTGTCTTGCTTTGTATGATTTCTATTTCTTCCCTCTACCATTGCATGTTTTTTAATCTGCTTTCTCACAGCCATCATTGATTGCTCACTGAAAATTATTATGCTTGACTGTTCTGCTTTTTATTACTTGTATTTCTCTCACAATGTGATATTGTTTCTGTTTCAGATCAGGATTTACGATAGCTAAAATTGAACCAATGGGGATTTTCCAGTTTGATCTTAACTCAAGATCAGTTTCAGTTGAAGAAGATGTCCAGGTAGTCAGACTATATGTCCAAAGATTGTTTGGTTTTCAAAGTAATCTTACTAAAGTGACATATCAGACCATTCCTGGAAGTGCCAAACCACTAGAAGACTTTATACCCATCTACAATGGAGAGCTTATGTTTTTACATTTTCAGACAAATGCAGTGATAGAAATATCGATAATTGATGACACTGTGTCTGAAATACAAGAATTTTTTTTTGTAAATTTGACTTCTGTGGAAATTCTGGATGTTCAACCTGCAAACCTTGACTGGAGTCCCCGTTTAAATCCAGCTTTCAGTGTTGCAACAGTTAATATCCTGGCTAATGATATTCATCACGGAATACTAAGTTTGGGGCCAGAGTTTATTTATGTTGAAGAAGATACAAACAACAATATCTCCAACACAGCAGTGCTTCAGATCAGAAGGACCAAGGGATTTACTGGTGATATAAAAATTACTGTTAAAACCTTTGGGGGAGTGAGTGCGCAGAGTGCAGTAGATTTGTATCCTTTTGGAAATGTTTATGAAAAAGCAAACTTCACATGGGCAATGGAAGGAGAAGATTTTGAAGAACAGACAATCTCTTTGACTTTGCTGGATGGAGAAACTGAAAGCCAGGTGTCCATAAAAATTTTTGATGATGATGAGCCTGAAGGACAGGAATCATTTTATGTTTTCCTCTCAAATCCTGAATATGGAGCTCAGATTGTGGAAGGAAAGGATGAGCATGGATTTGGTGCTTTTGCAATAGTAATTATTGCAGGTAATATTATTTCCTCCAGGAAATGAGTAAATATATTTTAGTTAAATAACAGTAAATAATATATGTTCTCATAGCAATTTTCATGTAAAATTGGAATTCTATATGATAATAAGCAGGGTATTCTATTCCTAAATCTAACGTTTTCCAGATGAGAGGAAGCATCTAATGCACAAAGCCCCCTTAGCATCCCTTAGCAGTGTAACCCAAAATACATCTATAGGTGCTGCTTATCTCTGTTGTTGTTCTTTATGAAAGGAGAACACTGAGTGAAACATGTGTGTGGTGGGTCAGAGACAGTGATGACCACACAACCAATGTTCATGTGGCAACAGAGAGTGTTTAATGGTGCAACCCCTCTTTATAAATGGAGTATTACTGGATAGCTCATTAGTCTGATCTTTTAACATGGCCCAGGTTTCAGACAAGTGAGATATCTGAAGCTTGGAATGGAATGTAATTGGTTGAGATTACCCTGTCAGCCCAGGGGCCAGTTTATGGAACCAGCTGGGTTTCTTATTTATATCTGAATTAATTGCCCACAGCTTGTACTGTGACATACTGTGACAGCTGAGCATGACTGTTTCTTTAAAGATGGAGTGGCATTGCAGGCTCATTTGGTTTTTTGCTATTTTCCTTGTTCCTGGGATGTGAAATTCCCACCTCAGTAGATCTGTGACTTTCAAATTCAAAGAATAAGTGGGATACTTTATGCTACAGACCCATGACTATGAAAAGAGTCATCAAGTAGCTTATGGTATGAAAATGGAAGTGTCCAAGAGAACCTGTTATAGAACGGCTGGGCTTCCATTGTTAGTTCACAGTATTGTACAGATGATTTCTCACAGTACTCTAGTGCTGCATTCAGACCAAAATATTTTCTAAAACTGTAAATACTGACTACTTATTGACAGTTTATGGCACAAAAAGATCACTGCCTTTTTTTGCTGGGTTTGTTTCTAAAGACCAGATGATTTGTATTGTGCCACTTCAGGTACTTTGCTTTCTCAGGATTCAGAATATTTTAAGCTTCTTTTACTTTTTCGTTTACCTGTTTGTTTTTTTTTCTCCTTTTCCTAACTTACTCTGTGAAACATGTTTTGAAAAAGAAAATGTCATGGAACATTTGAATACAGGAAGACATAGTTCCTACTGAGACCATAAGATTACCTAAAAGCGGAGAGACATAAAAATTTACTGACCCATTTTTTAATAATGCATTGTGGCAGGAGTGCTTGATGGGAGACAGTGGGTATAGGTTGAAATGAGATTTCATTTGAGCCTGGGTATTTTTTTCTATTGTGTACAGAGAGCCAGTGGCACGGGTTGCCTGGGGAGGTTGCATGGGCTCCCTTCGTCCCTGGAATTTTTTCAAGCCCCAAACCTCTGAGACATATGGTCTGGTTTCAGAAATAATTAAGGTTTGAGAAGAGTGTTGGACTAGACACTTCAAGGGCCCTTTTAACCTGAATTATCTTATTCTGTCAGGTGTATTTCATATACTTTGTATTTTTAATTTAAGTCTTTTTCTTTTACAATGGATGGAGTTTGTACAAAGTAGAATGAACAGCTTCTGTTTTCATTCTTTGCTACGATGCAGTTCACACCTGCAGTGTAATCATCTTCTGCTTCTGGGGATGGAGGACAGGAATTAGCATACTCAGTCACCAAGGAAGAGTTTTTCTTTCAGTCACTGTGCTACTGTGAGAAAGTGATGTCAGAATTCCAATTTCTCATAGATTTTAAATATCCTGTCAGGCTTACCAACTGTATATAAACCAATATAATCTGCAGTATAGATGAAGTTTTAGAAAGAAATTGGGCACTGGAACAAATTTTAAGTTAACTCAGTTTAGTCTAATCAAGAAAATAAGGTCCAACATTACGGGAGTGTTGTGTGTTTAGACAGTCTTAAGAAATCAGTGTGGGTATTGAGAACTAGGATTAAACTGTGTTGCTGGATGAGTGTAGGAAGCAACCAAGATCATATACAAAACTAGATCATATTAAACAAGTTATCTTCATGTGCATTATCTGTAAAATTTTCCGTGGAAGTAACCAGTGCCCTGGGTATTTATGTTAATGGTCGCGTTGCTCCACCCACACCTGTGAGGATAGGCAATGACTGGAACAGGTCAGCGTGGAAGAAAAGTGGGTGACAGGTCTTAGGTGGAAAATCTGAGGGTCCTTTATTCTTCTGCTGCAGTAACAAGAGTGCTCCCAAATACAGCCAAACACTTAAGACCTGGAATAAGGGGCGATCCCTAATTATAAACACTAACATGGAAAGTTCTAGCAACATTATAACCAATCATAACCAGGCAACATTACCCATATTAGCATGGGTAACTCTCCTGTTCAAACAAACTTAAACTCTCCCTAACTTGAAACAATGTCCCTGAACTTAGGGTGTTGCTTTCCATGGTCTCAGGTTGATCCTGGCTATGGTTGGCTGGCTGGCCAGCACAGGCCACTGGACCCCCACGTTTAATTGCAGAAGTATGTGTATAGACATGTGTTGCAATTTGTATTGAATACCACAGCTTTTATTGAATACCACAGAAGTGTATTAATATGCTCTAGTTATACCTACAGTACAAATTTCCATGAAGTTGTAACATGAGACAACGTATTAAGGTGAATGGTTAAATAGTTGTTCATGTGCATAAGCAAACACACAGTTTCTGTTCATCTTATTATATATATATTGACTTTTAGTACTAAGTGGAAGTAGATTGTCTTTTCAATTATAGAGTAAAGCCATCACTACCTGCCAGGAGAAATCCTTTAGAAGCAAGATTTGATCGGTCACTGTGAAGACATTAGTTTCCCCTCATTAACGCTGGGAATTTTTATCTTCCAATGCTGTTTTTCTGAAGTTACTTGTATTCCCCTCAGAAAAATGTAGTGTTTTGCAGCGCACAATTTCTACATATAGAATAAAGATGCAAGAGAAAAGATGATGTAATCATCTATGAAAATTGATGGGTTCAACCACATCATGGATAGGATGAATAAGAAACCTTAAGTTACATCACTGGAGGCCCATCTTTATCACATTACCTACTTTATTTGTTGAGGCCCATTTCTGTTCTGACACAATGTTTTAAGATTTATGATAAATATAGCTGGAGCGAGTATCTCATAAGGGCATTATAAGCAAGGCTTTTGAGATTGTTCTGGAGATTGCTGTAACACTTAGTCTCTTGAAGTCAAGGGACATAGAATTCAGTCAGTTTGTTGAATGCTGCTGAAAATACAAGCTTACATGCAAAAATGGTGCCAGGACTCTCATAAGTAATTTACTTCCAAAAGTTGTTATTATTCTAGTGATTAAAATAAAATTTAGAAACTCTAAGTTCTAAATTTAAAAATCTAGAGTGTAAATTAAGAATAGAAATATTAAGAGA
Source organism: Ammospiza caudacuta (assembly GCF_027887145.1). Lineage (NCBI taxonomy): Eukaryota > Metazoa > Chordata > Aves > Passeriformes > Passerellidae > Ammospiza > Ammospiza caudacuta. The sequence continues at coordinate 60,650,959 of NC_080632.1, forward strand.
ATTGAGGTGTCTCGAAATAGTACTTTACAGCATGCTTTTGATATATGACTAGAGTTTTAACAGTTGTGCATATTAAAAGTATAATTTACTCTCAGCTTAATTTTCTGGCTTTTTTACTTTCATGGACTATTTCTTACACAGGAAGTGATCTCCAGAATGGCATTTTGGGATTCATTCCAGAAGTACAAAGTGGCCTGATACTTGATGAAGACTCAGAAAACAGAGAGGTGTTGCTGACTGTCACACGGCAACCAAACAGGTGCAGGCAACAGTGGATTCCAGTGCTCTTCCTACACTCTGTAATATATTGTCTTGAATCACAGGAGCTACTGTTAGTGGGAGATGTTTCCATCACAGAGTTTTATAATACGTGTTTCCCTTTCAGCTCCTTTAATAGCTTCACAGATTTTGGCAATGGGGCATTTAAGTTGTGAATATAATTAGGTCTGTCACTTTATTGGTATAAAGCAGAAACAGGAGAAAACTCAAATGCTTACCATTCTATACTGTGAGTCAGCAAATGTGAAGGTTTTGCTTAAGGTAATGTATTTGCACTGCTAAAGGTGTAACTCCAATTCTCACCTCTCTGTATAATGTAAGTAGCTATGAATACTACAAAAAGTAATTAAGAAGTTCTGTGTCAGTATGCTTATGTCTTCACTTTTTTCCTAATTAGCACACATATATATACATTGTACATTTGTGTGTACTTTAAATAAATATGCTCAAGTATGGTAAGTTCCTTATACTTACAGGAAAGACTAAGTCTACCTGGCTTTCCAGGCCAATGGTTACTATAGTATTAATGAAAATACTTGGGCATCCCTGCTTTCCAAGTGTCTCTTATTCAGATGATTGCATGTTATCTGAAACAAAAATTAAGAAGAATCTGGGTTCCTATAATTGCTTTATTTTCTTCTTCTGTTACTTTGTTTTAATAATCTAAATGAATATTAGAGGGAGAAATTTAAATTAAAAGAGCTGTTTTTTTCATTGTAAAGCAGCTGATTCCATAATGATAAGTTTTGAATAATATAAAACGTATGTTATATCTATGGTTTATGTTTCCTAAATCTGTTGTTCTCTCCTTCAGTACATATGTACACTTCTCTTTTGCTTATAGGGCTTTTGAAGATGTGACAGTCTTCTGGCGTGTGACCTTTAATAAAACAGCTGTTGTGCTTCTGAAGGATGGTGTGAATTTGGAGAATGAACTTGTGTCTGTGCTGGGAGCCACGACCTGTGTGGCAGGTCAAACAATGTGCAACATCTCTATTGAAATAAAACCTGATCATGTAAGTAATTATTACTCTTCATGTGCAGTGTTGAATTGCATTTTGTCAAGATGAAAAAACTCCTCTGATCCAGAGGAACTAATACTTAGTTTGAAGATAGTAACTTGATATCTGCTTGACTTCTCTGGAACATGTTTATTTATAGTCTTCTACTGACTCCATTGTGACTGATAAATATTTGGGAAGGAGATAAGTATTTAGTTTGAAGAGTAAAGTACAGTTCTTAGGTTTTTAAAAAACAGTAAAGAAAAAAAATGGAGTTGTTTCAATGAAATGTTCGATCATATACTCTCATCCTTTACACAATAAGATTTTCATCTACCAAAGCATTTCTTAAGGTGGTTGATGGAAAACATTCTGTAAGTAATATCTCATTGCACAAAAAAACCTTTGAGTCTTTCTTTTGTGTAATTTTATATTCCTAAATCTAGCACAGTGATCCCTGAAAACTCATAAAAACTGCCTAAGAATTTTTGAGTATCTAAAAATCTGTCTCTGTTTACATCTGGCTTTTGAATACTGAAGTTAAATTTAGGAGCCATCATCCACTAAATTGCATGTCTCTAAGTCTTACAGCCTTGTGAGAGTCAGCTGGCACTCTACAATACAGACATGATTGTATTAACACAAAACACAGTATTCAGTCATTTTTATTGAAAAGAGAAGGAAAAAATATTTTAGTGTGAATACCTAGGGGTCAGAGTAAGCCTTTGAGAAAGAAAGGAATAATGTTTGCCATTATTTTAAAGTTGGAGAGTTTTAAATATTTGTAAGAAATTATCCTAGCACCCAGGTGTAAGAGCCATAATGAGGGATGTGGGATTCCAGGCGGCTCTTCATAATGCAGTTTATTACATCCAATACATTCTAGTATTCTAGGGTCGTGGGCGACAGAGCCTGTGCCTACACCTGTCAGCTCCAGCTCCAGACAAACCTGAAGACCCTTTAGTTTTGGTTACAATGCATTATACACTTTTCTTTGCTGAGTATCTTACTACAGAAGAACCAATCTATACCTTAATTTTTACCTATAGCATGTCATAACTACTATTATTACCATATTCATGTTACTATTCTCTAACCACTAAAAGTTAGTACATTACAGTTTAAGCTAGAAGGTGTTTTTCAGTTTTCTTGCAGTGGAAAATTCTGAGACCTTTTTTCTACTTCAGCATCAGCAGGCTTGTTTGCCTGTGCTATCTTTCTGCTTGTTAAAAATAACTTCTTGTTTGAGGTGGGTTTATCTTTTGCTCTAAGCCATAAAAACCGCTTCTAACTAACATACCCTTTGCCTTCTTAGTTATCCAGTAAGACTGGCTCAGCAATTCTTTTCTTCTATATCAAAGCTTAGTTTCATTTCTATTCCTTCTACAGATTCTACATTGAAAAATCTTTCTGCCAAGCATACATATCTGTGAGACTTTCTTGTCAAGAATATGGCAAAGCTAGTAGCAAAGCTGAGGTCTGGGCAATGGAAAATTAGTAGATGGGAAGATTTCCATGTTTTCTTCTGACTCAGTTCTAGAAAATATTGCAACATGCTATATGTGGGAAATAGGGATTTCCTATTTAGGAGATAGGATGCATTCCCTTATTTCACTAAGGGAGCCATTTTCATTCTCCATCTTCAGATGTTATTTTTACATCACAGAGTCAATGAATAGGTGTATACGGCACAGGCTGCCCTGCTGGGTAAACTGAGATTATGAACCTCTTTACATCAAAGAAGTGATATCAGTATTTAATTACAGCAGTGCACAGCGTGCAGAGACATGCGGTTGTGCCACATGAAGCACAAGCCTGTGCCATCCTAGCAAGTGCTACCAGAAGGGTAAAGCTCCCCATTCATTCCAGTATAATTGTGGCTGTCATTAGTCAAGGACATTTCATTCAGAGAACCACCTAACAATTTAATTGAAAACATATACTATTTATCTCTCCAAATATTTCCTAATTCTTCTTCTGGTTCTTCTTTCATAAGTAAGCTTGTAAATCAGTAGTAAATGTATTAAAAATGATGATATAGCAAATACATTAAGTGCTTTACATTTTTGAAGGATACATTCTAGCTTTCGTAAGTTTTACTTCTTCAGCAGTACTGAGTTTATTAGCTAAAAATCCTAAAATTAAAGTAGGATTTCAAAGATTTCAGGGTTGAAACACAAAGCTTTTTTATGTAGTAGGTTGGCCCTAGCTTGATGCCAGGCATCCACCAAAGCCTCTCTGTCACTCCCTTTGCAGGGGAGAGAAAATATAGTAATGCATTTATGACTTTAGACAAGGACCAGGAGAGATCACTCACCAAACACCATCATGGGCATAATAGGCTCAAATTACAGATACTGAATGAATTTTTTGCTAACATTAGCAGAGTAGGATAATCAGAAGTAAACTGAGACCTTAAAACACCTTCCTTCCTCCCCTCCCTCCTTCCAGTTCTACCTCCTCCCCTCCAGCAGCAAATGGAGCTGCAAATGGGGGTTATGTTCATTTCATCACACGTTGTTCCTGCTGCTGCTCAGGAAGAGGAGTCTTTTTCCTGCTTCGCCATGGGGTCGCTCCAATGGGAAGCTTCTCCAACATGAGTCCATACCACAGGCAGCAGTTCTCCATAAACTGCTGAAGTGTGGGTGATCCTTCTGTTGCCCTTTCAAGGGCAGGCTGCTCCAGTGTGGATCGCCCACACGGCCACAAGTCTGACCAGGAAGCCTGCTCCAGTGTGGGCTCCTTTCTCCATGGGTCTGCAGGTCCCTGCCAGGAACCTGCTCAAGTGTGGACCACCCATGGGGTCATAACCTCCTCTCAGGCATTCCCCTGCTCCAGTATTGGGATCCTCCATGGGCTGCAGGTGGATCTTTGCATGCTTATGGATGTCCGTGGGCTGCAGGGGCCCAGCTGCTTAACCATGGACTGCAGGGGAATCCCATCTGAAGAACTTTCTCCCCCACACAGACCTTGGTCCTCTTATGTGTTGTCACCCTGCTCTATTCTGGCCACAATCATATCTGCATGAGAACAGGTTTCTTACTTCTTAAATATATCATAGAGATGTTCTGATTGGCTCAGCTATAGCCAGTGTCATGCCCATCTTGGAGCTGTTTGGCATTGGCTCTGGCAGACAGAACTTGTGGCAGCTGGGGAGAACTTCGGACAGCTTCTCACAGAAGCCCCTCCTCTAGCTCCACTGATACCAAAACCTGGCTATAGAAATTCAATTTTAAAAATTGTAAAAAAAAAAAAAAAAAAAAAAAGGCTTCAGTGATTGCCATTTTTGGAATTTTAGAATGGAATTTTTTGAATTTTAAAATTAAAATTTGGATGTCTATTTTTAAATGTTACATTTGTGCTGTAGGTATAAAATAAAAGACGAGGCAGAGCATCATATTGTAAAGTTAACATTGCTACCTTATTTTCAACAAGGAAACAAAGTTCCACAGCCTATATTTTCAGAGTGAAATATTTCCCTATATGTGAAACATCACAAAAGTCTATCAAATAGTATTGTCTAAGCTCTGAGATTTTAAATAAATTGATTTAAGTGTGCAAATCTACTAAGTTTTTAATTTCTTGTAAAAACATGCATGGACATACTAGTGTCTAAATGCTTAAGTTGTATATAAAATGTTTTTCAGAATTTTAACTGATATCAGTACTTGAATACAGGAAAGTTATTATACAGATTAATTGCATTTTCAAAATTGCATACTTAATTCTGTGCAGTATTTCCAAAAGGGAGTAGGATATGCCTTTTTGTAAGGTAAAAAGAAAATGAAAGAGCAAATTCTTCATAAGTCGTACATCTATGTAAATCTATAATCTGGAATATGGCACTTTTGGAGGGTACTGTCATTTATGTCAAATTTACAGTCACTATACCTGCACTATTTAAGTAGCTACTGTAACGCAGCAAGTTCTGTATGAAAATCTGGGATTTAATAATAGTGCCTGACAGAGTGATGTTCATTGCAGTATTGTTTTTATGATATATTTTATTGTACTTATTGCACATTTCAGGAAGTGTGCTTGTGTAGTGTTATTAAAGTGATCCACTGTGCATACAATGTAATATATAAACATTTATTCAAAGCTGAAAGTTATTAGTAAGCCTTACAATGACATGAAAATCATCATTCACTTACAGGTTCCAGAATTTGAAACTTATATTTTTGTTGAGCTGTATGCTGTAAGCGCAGGAGCTGCTTTGAACAACAGTGCCAGATTTGCTTTTATAACTGTCCTGGAAAGTGATGCTCCTCATGGTTTGGTGTATTTTGCTCTGGGATCTCGATTTGCTGTTGCTTATAAGAAGACAGCTTTAATCAGTCTGCAAGTTCTTAGGGATTCTAGTACATCAGTAACCACAATGGTTACCTACAGTATGCAGGTAAGACTTATTATTATTTAATTTATTTTAATGTGTCTTTCTGATGTTTAGGAAAGCACAAACTTCCAGCTCTTCAGGGAGATAGTGAGAGGGTTCCCCTGGGAGAATGCCCTCAAGGACAAAGGAATGGAACAGAGCTGACAGATCCTTAAGAAAGTCTTCCATAGAGCACAGGAGCTAGCAATCCCCAGGAGTAAGAAATCAGGCAATGAAGGCAGGAGACTGGCATTGCTGAGTCAGAACCTGCTGGTCAAACTAGAGAGAAAGAAACAAATGCACAAGCAGTTGAAGCAAGGACAGGTGAGCTGGAAAGAGACTGGAGATAGACTGTGAATGTATAAGGAAGGTCAAGGTGAAGCTGGAAGTGAACCAGGCAAAGGATATAAAAATGACAGGGAGGGCTTGTTAACCAGAAAGGTATGTTAACTAGAAAGAGAAGGTCAAAGAAGGTGTTTCCCCCTGATAAACAATGCTGGGAAACTGGTAGCAACAGATTAACAAAAGGCTGATGGACTCAACATTTTTTTGCCAGTCTTCTCTGGCAACCTTTTTTCCTACACCTTTGTAGTGGGTGGACAGCAGGATGGGGCCTGGGAGAGCAAGTCCCTCCCACGGTATGGGAAAATAGGTCAGGTTTGTGACTACATGAGGAAATTGAATATTCACAGTTCTGTGGGACCTAAAGAGATGCATCCCAAAGTCCTGAGGGAATTGGTTGATGTTGTTGCCAATACAGTATCCCTTGTTACTTGGAAAGTCTTGACAATCAGGTGAAATCCCTGGTGACTGGAAAAGGAGTATTACTATATCCATCTTTAAAAAGGGAAGAGTAGAAAGGAAGACCCTGGGAACAGTCAACCTGTTGGCCTCCCCTTTGTGCCTGGGAAGATCATGGAACAGATCCTCCCAGGAGCTCTGCTAAGGCATGTGGAGGACAGGCAGGAGCTTGGAGAGAGCCAGCACAGCTTCACCAAGGGAAAATCTGTTTGACAAACTAGTGGGCTTCTCTGATGAGATGACTACATTAGAGTACAAGGGAAGGGTTACAGATGTCATTTATCTGGGCTGCCATAAAGCCTTTGACACATAACTCACAAGATCCTACTCTCTAAATTGGAGAGAGATGGGTTTTATGTTGTATTTGAATGGACTGTTATTTGATGGATAACAAAGTGGTTGGATGGTCACATCCAGAGGGCCGTAGTCAGTGCCTCAGACTGTCAGTGACAAGTGGTGTCCCTCAGGGATCTGTATTGGGACCAGTGTTATTTACTGCCTTCATTAATGGCATAGACGAAGGGATCGGGTGCGCCCTTAGGAAATTTGCAGATGACACCAAGCTGAGGGGTGTGGTTGACACTCCTGAAGGATGAGATGCCATCCAGAGGCACCAGGACAGGCTCAGGAAGTGGCCTTAGGGAATCTCATTTAACAAGAGATGAGGTTTAACAAGACCAAGTGCAAAGTGCTGCGCCTGGGTCAGAGCAGCCCCCAGTACGGGCTGGGGGTGAACAGATGGAGAGCTGCCCTGCCCCGAAGGACATGGGGTGCTGGTGAGGGGCTGGACATGAGCCAGCCATGGGCACTTGCAGCCCAGAAAGCCAAATGCGTCCTGGGCTGCATGCAAAGCCCTGTGGGCAGCTTTGGAGGGAGGAGATTCTGCCCCTCTGCCCCACTCTGGTGAGACCCCACCTGCAGAGCTGCCTCCAGCTCTGGGCTCCTCAGCACAGGAAGGACATGGAGCTGTTGGAGCAAGACAGGAGGAGGCCACTCAGTTCATCAGAGGGATGGAGCACCTCTGCTGTGAGGAATGCTGAGAGAATTGGGATTGATCAGCCGGGAGAAGAGGCAGCTTTGTGCTGACCCAATTGCTGCCTTCTAGTGCCTAAAGGAAGCCTATCTGAAAGTTGGAGAGGGACTTTTGGCAAGGGCACGTAGTGACAAGAGGGAATGGCTTAAAATTGAGAGACAGTAGGTTTAGATTAAATATCAGGAAGCAATTCTTTACTGTGAGGGTGGTGAGGCACTGGCAAGAGAAGCTGTGGACGCCACATCCCTGTCGGTGTTCAAGGTCAGGTTCAATGGAGCTCTGAGCAATCTGGTCTGGTGAAAGTTGTCTCTGTCCACTGCAGGGGCTTTGGAACTAGATGATCTTTAAGGTCCTTTTCAACCCAAACCATTCATAAAATCATGGCTTTATGGTTCATTTTATAATTGAAATTAATTAAATAATAATAAATTAAATATTTTATTATTCTTTAAAGTAAATATCACTGTGATTAGCATTTTTTCAGGAAACAGCCAAACATTTGCTGAGCCTAGCTTCTTTGGTTTTCCATTATTAAAAGAAATTTTTCTTATTGCATTGTCAAGAATACTTTTTTAGCAATATCTTTCAGTGGTCTCAAAGATTATGGTCAGCCAGGTATCTAATATATTTTTTTCTTTGTTCTAAGGCTCTTGTGAGCCTTCAATTTTTGAGGCTTTTTCATCTGAAATTTTTATCCTGATGGTTGTATTTACAACATCCAGATAGCAGGACACTTGTTCTGTTAGCGTACAAAACTATTATTAGTACCAGAACATATATAGGAAAAGAGAGAGGAATTATTCAAATTTTATTCAATATTCTTGGAGAACTAAACAAAAAATTGTTCTTCTTATCAAAAATAGCATGTGCTAAAGTAAATTTTATCATCCCCATTGATTTTTGTTGGATTATACCCTTTATGCAAAATAAACGCCATAATCCAACAATTTTTGAGACGTTTACATCTGAAGCACAAGACTCTTCTAGCTGTTGACACTTTTTTCTCTTAAATGCACACCTCACTCATCATTATTGCAGCTGATGAAGTTTCTCCTTTAGCAGATTGCAAAAACATGATTCCTGCCACTTCCTTATTATGTGTGAATCCACCATCAGGGCACAGGTTACAAGAGATGCTCTTTCAAGTTTACAACCATCAGTAGTAGTTAGCCTGACCAACTTTGAATATTTGTGATTTTATGCCTAAAATCATTGTTTTGGGGGTGAATTATTATATACTTACCCTTTATAATAAACTTACCCTTTATAATAAAAGGTTCTGCATTCTGTTGTTATATTGAATGCATATCTATTTTAGCTATATAGGTTTACATTGTATTTCCATCCATTTATTATATAGTAATTGGCCAGTGTTTCAATTAGATTGTATAGTAACAAATTTTCACATTTATTCAACCTAAGAATTCACTATAATTTAGCTGTTAAATGGAAAAGAAATTGCTACTGTCCAGTGTATATTTAAGCTAAAATATAGTGGACAATCTCTTATCCATTTTTAATTTTTATAACCAACCTTCTTTAGACATTTTTTAGGTTTTGAGGGTGCATGGCCAAATACTGAAGTATTGGTATTATTAGGTGCTCTAAAATAAGAGGCCACAGCAGACAGGAAGGCAATAACTGGAAACTGATGTTTATATCTACCTACAAATGTTTCTTAGACATTGTTCTTGTCACTAGTGCTTTTATTTTTGCTTATTTCCATTTCCTACTGGGAAGGGATAAACAAAAGGAAACTTCCCCCTGGAATTTTCACAGGTGATACAATCATGTCTACTGCAATTTTGAACAGGTACAGGCTGCATTGACTTACCAGGTTCTCCAATGGACTCAGAAAATGTCTGATTTATTCCATAAATAAGCTCTACTAATAAAAGCTAAATATTTTCAAAACGGGTCTAGTACTTCACAAATAAAAATCCTAATTTTTTTCAGTAGGAGACCTTTACTTAGGAGTCAGTATACAAGCTGCCCTTATTAAATTAATATATACTTTTGAAGAAATAATACAGTTGAATAATAGCTCAGGTTAGTTTCCTCTTAAAGAAAGTTTATTATATAACCAGATGTAATGTAAAGGCTACGGCAAGTGACAAAAAGAACAAGACTTTGAAGAATGAAACAGTATCTGCAAACCTCATGGAAGGTAAAACCAGTGTTGCTTCACAAGGAAATAAGGAATTACTGAATATATGTATTCTATAGCATTTGCTTTGCCTTTGTATTAAATGGATTATTCATCTTTTAAGTATGTATTCTGGGACTGAAAATACCATGAATTGATATTGATTTGGACACAGATTTCCAAAACTTTTGCTTTACTTTTATTTAGTTTTGTACGTATTTGTAATGCTTTTCTCTACCCTAAAGTGAGGGACTTTGTGCTGTAGTCATAGTCTTACATCAGCCATTCTGGAATTCACACATGTGCTAACATTTCTGTAGTATTTATTTACACGGCAAGTTTTGTGGTTTTTGTTCTGGAAAAGAAAGAGACTCTTTTTACTACTGACAATACATAATTCTTCTCCTAGGTTTGATTGATTACTAATTCAGGGAGATAATTATTTTAAATGCAATAATTTCATCACTCATAGCTGCTTTTTGAAAGAGGACTTCTTTTTTACAGATTTTGTTTTTAAAGTACGTTCTACAGCAGGTGGTTTGAACAATTGCAGCTATCATAATGTTACCTAAAACTCTTTCGGTTTGTTTTAAGGAACTACAAAAACCTGAACCTATTGGACGGACCTTCATATCTCCAGCTGTGGCAGGACAAGATTTTGCCAGGTCTGAAGGTTTATTGACTTTTGAACATGGACAGAGAAATGCATTCCTGGATGTTACCCTGACTCCAAAGACAGGATCTTTAAACCCATTTCCTAAACGTTTCCAGGTTGTACTTTCTAATCCCACAGGCGGTGCCAGGATAGATGATGTGTATGGTATTTCTAACATCACCATTGTCTCAGATTTGGACTCCTTGCCAGTTTGGGGACTGATTGATCAACTGCATCAGCCTCTTGACGATGCCATTTTATACAGGATCCTTCAGAATCTGAATGTCAAAGTGGCTACAGAAACTACAGAAGAGCAACTTACTGCTGTGGTGCATATAATAGATAAGGTAAACACATCCTGTTTGTTCTTAAATGACTAATGACATTAATTAGAGTATAATAACACAACAAGACACATGCACACACACATATATATACATATACATACATACATATATATATATACATATATATAAATATATATATATAAAGGCAGATCACATCCACAGCAGTGACTCAGAAGCACAGACTGTAAAAGTGGAAATTGGGAAGTCCCACAATCAAGGAAGGAGTTTGTCTACCACTAGTTAGGAGGTGGCAAGAAATCAGAAATCAAATAGATTGAAATGAGCAACTAGTACTAATTTTACATACATACTTGTAGCTCTAGATTTTCTACTGTGCAATTTTCCTTTTGGTGCTGCAGTTTCATAGAGATTATGATGTTTTCTTGACTCTTGGTTCACACCTTTGTTGCTTTTAGGCCTGGCACAATCCCTGCTCCTATCTATACAGCAAACTGCAGTCAACACACATCAAATCCTACTTGGGCCAGCAGGAGTCTACTGTACTCAAACCAAGCATCAGTCTTTTTTCCTCCAGTAGCTTAGGGAATTGGGTTCTCAGGGTAGCTGAGTGCTTAAGCATTGCTCTAATTTCTGTGAAAATTATGGATTAGTTTTATGGCATTCTATCTCTTCTGGACCCTTGGAATAATGCATAGAAGCTGGAAAATTTCTAAATACCTAGATACAAAGCATTATTACAAACCCATTCATTTTTGATTGCTGCCACAAAGAAAATTGAGAAAATAATTTTAAAACTTCTAGGATTCAAAAATATTTGGTTTGTGAAAGAATAATTAATGATTATTAAAGAAATCCTTTCTTTAATAATCAAATCCCCTAGTAAGCATATCTTTATGTAGTTTTGACAGATTGTGTTTTATGCCCTGGAAACTCCTATGTGATCAGGAGTTGGGAAAAATATTCTGAACCTTCAGTTTGAATATTGAAATCCCAGAGAAGATACCACTAAGCTATTGAACATGAGGAAATGTCACAAGCAGATTCTTTTGTGTAAAATGTTGCTTGATTTCTTCTCCTCTCATTAGGTTACAGGTGTAGGTGAGGAACTGTTACTCACTGATAAAAGTAGAAGTCTATTCTATGAGATACTCTGTGCTCTGGCTAGCCCAAAACGCAAAGACACACAAGGATATAGCCTGCTTGCTGAGGTGACTGAGAAGTTTGCTTTTTCTCTGTTGACTGGGATAAAGTGTGGATCACCAGGAGAAAGGTTAGTAAGCTTGAATTCATAATATGTTTTGTAAATACACGACAATTTACCAATATAGAAAATCTAAATTATATTTTCAGAAAAGGAACTTATCTCCTATCTAGTATGTTACCCATATGTGAATGTATTGTTACAGTGTCATAATCTTGCAAAGCATTGCATCACACTGCCAGTACATATAGTGCTTTGTAAGACTGGGTGTAACACATAACTGTTACTTTGGAATGGGTTAGATATGGGAAGATGAGTCAGGAGATCTGATATGTATTGATGCACCTTGAGCTCAAATATTGCCTGGAAAAGTATGCGTTATTCTTGCTAAAAAAATAATATGTGATTGTATGATGCAGAGCTATGTTCTAAGCCTTAGATGAAAGTTGACAACCCAAAATTTCTACTGGCATTTTTTAATTTGTATGTTCTTGGTTTTGCTCACTTGAACATTGTTTTAAAATGTTTAAAGCTACTCGTAGTTTTAAATTGCTAGTTTTGTCTCCAAGAGCATAATAGCCTCATCAAGCTAATGGGCAGGAGAAATAGGTGACTGAGAAATCAATTATTCTTTTTCATGAGACAGGTGGTTTTAAACACTTTGTTTCCCCATTGGGGATCTAATAAACAGCTGGTGGTGGAATGTGTGTTCAGTGTTTAGAACTTAAAAGTTAAAATTCTTTATTCCATGCATTTTGCATCATCTGTTGGGAAAAAAATAATGCAACATCATCCATTTTAATGCCTCCCCTGTTTTTTAGACTCAGTTCTACATCAAGTTGTATCAATGAGTGTTTTGATAAGCTAATTCACTATGGAAAGGTTTTAGTTGCAGGTCATAAGGAGCAAGTCCCAGAGAAGAAATGAAGATGCTGAAATATGTAAAAAATTCAGCCTTTTTTTTCCCCATAGAAACTGAAACAGTGTGCCAATTAAATATGACAAGTCTATAAATGACGAATTAATAAAGTACTAACAAATCACAAATACATTTTAGAGTTGTTATATGATGAATAGTGAAGCTTGGTCCCACTTACCAGCCTTATTGCTTTTCCATTTCCACAGAGGCAAAAATATCCTTGACAGCTGCCCATATATTGCAATAATGGCTCACAACTGGTATCCTCAGCAAATCAATGGACATAGATTTAATGGAAAAGATGGAGATTCTATTCAAGTACCTGAACATCTACTAGAGGTCTCTGTAGTATTACCATCTCCCCAAGAAGAGAACTGTGAATCTGTACAGTTCACAGAATACAGCAGTCAGCAGTGGTTCCTTACTGGAGATAAAGAACTTGCCCTGAAGAACAAGGTTTGAAGATAATGCAATTTTTTTTGCAAGAATTAGTTTTAATCTAGATATTGCTCAAAACATAATAAGTGTTTCATGGTTGTCTCTGATTAAAATGAACACTGTGTTGGATCTTAATATTAAATATATCTTTACATTGTACATGTTGTTTCAGGTTCTTTCAATGAGCTTGAAGGGTCAGAGTTCACAACCTTTGAAAGATAATAGTGAAGTAATTTATCGTATTTATGCTGAAGGAAGTCGGATTGTTCCACAGAAGTCTCTGTGTCTCCTCTGGAATCAAGCTGCTGAAAGGTTATTTTATTATTGTGTTTAGTTTTACATTTTCTACCATGAATCTATGTATTTGTGTAAAATGTGATAATGCCAATTAAATAATTTGCAAATATAAAATTGATCCATTTAATGTCTTTTTAATTTTTCTGGCCATTTTACCAGTACATAAAATGTTTTTTATAATAAAATGAGTAGTTATTCTATCTCAGATATTTCTCAGACTTCACCCTTTTTTCATCAAAATACTATTTAGATTGCACAATGATGCATTAGGTTACAGTGATTAAGGCCATAAATCTAGAATTGCATCAATGAATGTGTTAATGACTTGGAGATAGTAACGTTCTGTATCCTGTTGAAGTCTAGTTGATTTAGATTTAATTTCATTAGACCAACTGGATGATATCAGCCTGCTATTGATACAAACTATTTGTTTGCAGGAGGGTATGCACCACAATCTACCTGTATGCTCTCCTTTTATCTATGCACAAATTCCAGTAGAAATGGCTTAAGCTATCACCTGTAGTATGCCTTATCCTTTTTCCAAACCCCTTCAGCAATATGGAAAAAAACTCAACAAAAACCAAAGAACAAAAAAACCACCTGAATTTTAGTTTCAAACCAAAAAAGAGCAGTATAAAATGTTCTCCATAACAGGATAAGGTGTTGAGCAAATAAATTAACTATTTGAAAAGTCAGACAGACCTAGAAATCTAGCAGAAATTTTAAAAACATGGCCACAAAAATTCCCTAGTGAAAAAGAGTTAATTTCAATACATTTACAAAAATTAAAAAAAAAAAAATGAAAACCAACATTTTAATATCATGTAAATGTGCTTTTCTGAGCACTGCACATGATAGACTACAGAAAACACCTCTGCAGTAATTTAGGGAAGTTGGTATTCCAGGAATACAACAAAAATTTTTAAGCCTGCTTAAAATGTGAATTACGCAAGTCCATTTCCAATTTTGTGAAATTTGTTTTGCAGCTGGCTGTCCGATAGCGGGTTCTGCAAGGTGGTTGATGACACATCAGATTATGTGGAATGCTCCTGTTCTCATATGTCCGTTTATGCAGTTTATGCCCAAACAGATAACTTGTCTTCATACAACGAGGCTTTTTTTTCTTCTGGATTCATCTGTATTTCAGGTCAGTTCATTTAAGACAGTTTGCTGTCTTATTAATAACAACTGATGACCAGTAAAACTGGTTGATTGATTATTAACATTTTTGGTAGCTGATGACAATCTTTTTATTTAGTGGAATATTGAATGAATGTTAACTAGCTTCATGTTATTAGAGGTGCCATCTTGTCTGGCATTTGCACAATGACAAATTTTGCCGCTGGAAAAAAATGTGAGGCATGGAAATATCACAGAATCAACTAAGTTGGAAAAGATTTTTGAGGTCATCGAGTTCAACCTATGAGCTAACAACACCTTGCCAACTAGACGATGGCTCTGGGTGCCACATCCAGTCTTTTCTTAAACACATCCAAGGGTGGTGATTCCACCACCTCCCTGGGCAGCCCATTCGCATCCCTGCTGGCTCATATTTTGGCACATAGGGGCAGCCTGCTCCTGTACCTTCACGATTGTTTTCTTGAAGTATGTCCACTTTCCTGGATCCCTTTGCTTTTGATGGCTGTTTCCTAAGGTACTCTCCTAAAAAGCCTCCTGAATTCCACACTCTGGAAGTCTTGTGTAGAAGTGTAGAAGTTTTATTGAAGTTTCGATATCCTTGTTTCACTGAATATTAAGAACTCTATTATTTCATGGTCACTGTGCCCCAGATGGCCTCTGACCCCCATATCTCCCACCAGCTCCTCTCTGTTTGCAAACAGCAGGTCTAGCAGCCCCACCCCTGGCAGGCTCACTCACCATCTGTGACGAGAAGCTCTCCTCTGTAAACTCCAAGAACCTCTACACTGCCTCTTTTCCACCGTGTTGAGTTCCCAGCAGATACCTGGCAGGTTAAATGTCCTACAAGAACAAGAGCTGGCAATCTTGAAACATCCTCCAGCTGCTTATACAATAATTCATCCATCTCTTCATCCTGGTTGGGTGGTCTGTAGGAGACTCCCACCAGGATGTCAGCCTTGATGGCCTTTCTCTGATTCTTACCCATGGCACTTGATCTTACTGTCATTAATCTCAAGTCCCATGGTGTCCAGATCCTCCCTAACATACAGAGCTGCCCCTCCACTCTTCTCCCTCTCCTGTCTCTTGTGAAGAGCTTGTAGCCATCCACTGCAGTGCTCCAGTCCTGCAAGTCATCCCACCACATTTCTGTGATGGGGACTCTGCCATCGCTTTCCTGCTGTGCCATGGCGTCCAGCCCCTTGTTTGTACCCCACACTGCAAGCATCAGTGTCCACGCACTTCAGCTGTGCTGCTGATTTCACCCCTGACTGTGGCTTACCACCCTTGGGCTCACCTCTGGAGTGCCTGGTTTCATCCCCTTCCTCCTCCAAACCGAGTTTAAAGCGTTCTCAATCAGCCCTGCCAACTCATGGGCTAGAATCCTTTTGCCCTTGTTGAACAGATGGAGCCCATCTGACTCAAGCAGGCCTAGTGCTGTAAAAATTGCCCATGGTAGAAAAACCAAAATTCCTCTGATGGCACCAGCCCTTAAGCAGCCATTCCATGATAATGTGGGTTTTCCTATTCCTTTTATCATTCATCCCTGCTCCTGAAGGAACTGAGCAGAACCACACCTGTGCTCCTGCCCCATCAACCAATCAACCCAGAGCCCTGATGTCCTTTCAAATGACCTGGTACCCTTCTTGTCATCACTGCCAACCTGGATGAGCAGCAGTGGGTAATAATCAGAGGGATGAATTAGTTCAGGGAATCTCCTGCTGATATCCCATACCTGGGCCCCAGGAGAGCAGCAGACTTCCCTGTGGAACAGGTCTGGGTGACATACAGGGCCCTCAGCTCCCCTTAGGTGATGAACTTTTCACACTACCCTTCTTCTCTTCTTAATTTCCTGAGGTTGTGATCCATCTGACAGACAAAGTGCACCTGGGACACTCTCCAGATGTTTTTGTTAACCATCATCTGCCTGAGTCTCTGGACCCAGGGCTTGTACCTATTCTGTAAGGGCACCTGGGAAAGTGATGGGGGTCAGGAGGGAATTTTGCTACCTCTCTGAGTAGGTACCCATTTCCATTCCCCCCGCCTGCTGGGTCTCCTCCTTCTGCCTGATGGTAAGAGGGACGGGCTCCTCTGACTCCTGCCAAGTTCCTCTCAGGTTGCAAGGCTGTAACTCCACAAGTCTATTTCTCTTTTTGCTCTCCCTAATACTCCTTAGCCTTTCTACCTCTTGCTTAAGCTCTGCTACCTGACAGAGCAGATCATTCACCAGCTCACACCACGCACAGGTGCCTTTAGCACTGTGCTCTGGTATTGCCCTGCAGCCAGGGATCTGGACAGCTGTGTCCTTCCTGGCAGGTTCTCTTTGGGCTTAGCAGTTTTGCTGGCAGCAGCAGCAAATGGCTTTTTGACCATTTGTAAGCCACTACTGGATCTAGTCAAGTTGGTAGAAAAAAAACAAAAAAACAAAAAAACCCAACCAAAAGACACCCATCTTACACAACCCACCACCAGGAGCTGGGAGAGCATCTTCATCCCTCCTGTACAAACTGCTGTACCATGCTCTCACTGCTGTGCCGTGCCCCTGCTTGCCTGGTCTGGCTCAACACGCTCCCTAGAGCAATTTAAATCTCCTACATGTGATCCTAGCATATCCCTTGCTTGCCTGTTTCTTAGGGATGATTGGCTGTTTCTTAGGGATGATTTATTGAAAAGAGATAATATGTCATTCATCTGGGGGAAGAAACTTAAAAATCCTAAATTCATCTGTGTTTCTAGCAGGAGTACTGTAATCCTCTTTGTCAAATTTCTTTGACAATTTTAGCTGGAATTTACACTCAGAAATGATAACTCAGGGGAGATAGATTCCATTACACTCTGCTGCCTTACTGCTGCCCAAGATCTTGGGAAAACACCCTAAGAGTTTAACCTATAATTAACATGACTCTTCATTAGCAGCTTCAGCAGCATAAATCACAAAATGTGAAGCAGGAAGCAGGGGATCTAAGTTCAGAAATCAACTTGGCTTCTGAAGGAGCCTTTCAGATTGCAGCTGGTTTACTATTATGTTGCAGCAATCACAAAGAAAAGTAAATTTTCTCAGAACCACAGAATTATTTAGGTTGGAAATGAACTCTTGCATTTATGGGCACTAAAAGCAATGGGCTTATTATGGAAATATGCTAAATGGAATTCTTGACTAATTTAACCCCCTAAATGGGCGTCTGGTTGCGCTTCTTGTGAGGTTTATGACTTCTATATTAGATCATCACTATATGAGTAACGAAAATTGTGTAAGCAGCTAAATCACCTATTTACCCCTTCCAAGCAAACTGCTCTAACAGATTAAATCTAGGCTCCTTAATGTTTTTAAAATGTCAGTCAAAGAAAATAAAGGCAAAGAAAGAGGAAAGACCTCTCCATTTTTTTACCTGCTCCACACAAATTGATTTATATTTTATTTGGTTGTATTTAACAATAAAAAAAGGAGATTTTAGCACACAAAACTAAGCAGATTTTAAAATACAGTTGCTGGATTACAGAGAAAAAACAAGTAAGTTGATGAAACAAAATGCTGTAAAATGCAAAATGCAATAGAAACTGAAGAAAAAAAATATGCGAAAGCTTAGAAAACATTTTACTGAATTGGAATCAATAAAGATGCAGATCATTGTTCAGAACTAGTCACTTACAGTATATGTCATAAAAATGTTTTTTAAAAATAAAAGTAGTTTAGCTTGGTTAAGGGTTTATTGTGAACTTGAGGCAAATGCCTTTTAGTTTTTTAGGCATTTGAATATGTTTACTTGTGTGATGATACAGATTACTAGATTTAAATGAATGTTTTAAGTAACAAATTGTTTAGGAGTGATAAGGATATTTTTCATATATCTTGACATTTCCATATGGGTGTGAATAGAATATTAAAAAAAAGAAGAAGGATAAAATAGAATATTATAAAAAAGAAGAATATTAAAAAAAAGAGAGACCATGCAGATGGTCATGTAAATATCACTAAGTAATTTTGAAATACTTAGATATAATACTTTTACCAATTATTTATTTTACTTATTTCTTACAAATACTGGTAGCTGAACAAATAGTCAATCTCAAGACTGACCTAAAAGATCTGCCTTAATTACCCAAAATCCTGCCCTGACTGAAGTGTCAAAGTGCACAATTAACTCCAATTAATTCTGAGATTTAGCAGTGTTTTTCCTGGTGGCTTAACTTTCCTAGAATCCTTTTCACAGGAACTACTTACTGGTAGGAAAGAGGCCTTTGTTGTGTTCATATTTACAATTAATTAGTGAAACAAAAAGCGTGGTCATTTCTACTGCTATAACAAATTTCTATGCTTAACACAGATGAAACAGGAGACTGGCTTTTAGAAGATTATAACTATCTGTTATAATAGTGCTACCAAACAGAGGCATTTTTTATGTAACTGTTTCTAAAAAGGTTTTTTGGAAGCACTAATATGAACACTGAACTGTTACCTTTGCTTTGAATATAACTATTATTATAATCACCCATGACATGCAGAACGGGACACCAAAGAAACGCTTTTCAAAAATTGCTTGTTTACATTATGAAATTATTTTAGCTTCCAAGCCTATGGGAACATTAAATACATATTAGTACTTGATATAAACTCATGAGTGATCCCAGAGTGGACCAAAATGATCATACTCTCCCCCCCCCCCGCATGGTTTGTTTGGTTGGGGTTTTTTAGGAAATCTGCACCTTTGAGAAATATCTGCTGGATAATATAGCACAGTTTATTAGTCTCAACTTAAATAAGTCTTATTTTTTGAAACTTTTTTCATTATCATTTCTGTGTAGGTTTCACTTTGGCTATCATCTCGCACCTTTTCTGCACCAGGTGTGCCATGTTTGCAGCTAAACTTCTCACTCATATGATGGCTGCTTGTTTGGGTACTCAGGTAAGAAAAAAGGCTGAAATCTCAAAATGTAGAGTAAGTACATGTTTGCTTTCCTTTCTTCACTTTCATGGCTGTGTATGAACAGACCTTCTTCAGTGTAAATGTTTTTGGAAAGCATAAATTTCAACATATGACACCTAAAATTAATGCAATATTCATGTGCTGTGTTGGAAATTCAAGTGAAATTACACACTGTCTGAGAATATTTAATGAAAACTGATGGATGATATAGAAATGTGAGAAGACATTCCATGTCTGGAATGCTGTGCTCAATTCTAACTTTTGAAGGATTTTGAAAGTTATTGTCTGTTTGGGCCCACAGGCTTTTCTGTCTGTGACCTGTTTTTTTGTTTAAATACTCTACATATTAACTTGTATTTAAATGCTCTACATATTAACTTGTATTATCTCTGAAGAATAATTCCTGAAAATAGTTCCATGTTGTGTGTAAATGTAATAATTTTAATTACAGAGGTGCAATTTGTATGGTTCTAAGTAATTTTGTCATTCATCCTCAATCTTTGAAATACATCATTCTTCTGATCTCTTTTCCTTTGCCATGCAAAGATTTTAAAAGTTTAAACCAAGATTTTTGAAAGATGATTTTAGCAGGGTAACTGCTTAGCTAGTGAGCTAGTTTGGAGAAGAAGTAAAGACTGTTTGGCTGCAGTTTTGTCAGATAAAGGAAGGTGGTTTTTAGTCAAGAGTGAAAAGAGAGTGTTTGACAAGGGAGAACTGAATTACTGTACTAGCTGTTCTGAACAGCTCAAAGAAAATCTTTGCACAGTTTACCTGTGTTGCGATATGTTGGCCTATTGTGAACTAGCCTGATTAGGTAGCAAAAATTTGACAACTATAGGTAGATGATGTATGTACAGGCATTTGGTTACTATACATATGATAAGAAATTCACAATGTAATTGAAAATTTCATGAGTTTGCTAACCGATGACTCTGTACATTTAAGACAGTTTTAACTGAGAACTTACTACATGAAAATCAGCTCTTCATAGTTTAAATACAAGGAAAATGTTAGTAGTTTCCATTTCTATCTACTAACCTTTTTATTAGACACTGGATTTGTAATTGTTAGCTCTCAGGCCAGTCTAGAGAATGAAGGAAGCTTGTGTTTCTCTGTGTTTATATTTTTATGAGAAAAAAAAACAAACCAAAACAACACCCCCCCCCCCCCCCCCAAAAAAAAACCCCAAAACCCAAAAACAACCAACTGGGAAGTTTTTTGTGGTATTTCCAGTGTTTCATACATACAGAAATAATTAGTTTTTCTCTAATATCTGCTCTAGGTGTTTATTAGGTTTGTAATTTTGAGATTCTTTTTAAATTGCTATCAGAGCACTTGTCTGTAGATGGCAGTCAAATCTTCTCAGCGCATTGCTCAGAAACTTGCTGTTCCAAGGCTGTGCTGCTTTGTAGTTTCTCACAAAGCTTCATTTCTCTGTCAGTGATGGGGAATGATGATTCAAACATTCAAGCTTCAATTCATTCTTGAAGTATCCAGGGCTGCCAGCATTAATGGAGCACTTGTAAAGCATTCAAGAGTAGATGTTTCACCCGTGTTTGATGGAGCTCATTGGAAAAACATAAAAGTCTAGATATTTATAAAACATTTTTTATTCCTTTCAAGCAGAAGTTCACGTAACAATACCCTAAATACACAAAGAAAAAAATTTCTGGGCTGAGATTTTCAGTTTTGGAGTAAATTTAGGTGAATTTTTGAGTATTCAAAAAAATTGAAGTAGTATGAGAACATACTTCACAATAACTGTCATACTAGTCAATAAATTTTTTCTTTTCAGAGCTATAAACCTAGATTACAATCTTAATAGGAACAATTGTTATGCCTACCTTGCTTTGCCTGAGAATTCCCAGGCAGAATGCATGAATAAGCACTTTGTACATGGCTTGTTTGTGTATACTCTGCTTGATGCATCTTGTCCACATTAAACTTCAGAGTACATGCTGAGTATTAGAAAAAACATGAATGTACTCTAAATTCTCTGTTTAGGCTTCTTGTGAGTGCACTGTTGAGCTGCTTTCCCTATATGCAGTAGCACTTCTCTGGAATATTTGAAGATTCATAGACTACTTACAGCAATTGCTGTGTACAAATGGCCTTCCATTCTTATGGCCAGCAAAGCAAAATTAAAGTCCAGTCAAATAGGAAAAAACCTGTGTCATCCTATTTTTGTCAAACAAAAAATTAGTATTTTCTAATTTATCCTGTCCTCAAGCTTGTTATACACTACTGTGATGCACTAAGCATCATCACCCGTCACTGCAATAACTACCAAACTGGCTAGGTCAAGTTGATCCTGGCACTGACTTTGATGGAAATGCATGATGAAGAATTATGTTACTCTGTTTAAATATTTCAAAATTGTGTCATTCAACCTGAGCAGAAATTCAAACATACAGTTATGTTTTCAAGAAGCAATAGTGCATACCATCTTCTTTTAAAGAAATTGTTAAACATTTATTTAAAAATTATAATCTGCATTCTTGGTAGAATTGTTGCTTTATTATTTGTACTCTTACAGATTTGGACAATTCTGCCCGAAGATAAATTTTAAAGATGCGATAAAATCTCCAAGAGATGATGAAGGAGCAGGATATGAATGAATGAATGAATGAATGAATGAATGAATGAATGAATGAATGAATGAATGATCATAAGAGCCTGTAGCTTCTGCTATGATAAGAAAGTGAAACTTTACAGAAAGAGTGAAATGGTGCTTCAGCTGTACTGTTTTAATCTTAACTCCTCTCTTCCAAAATAAGGAAATTCTTATTTTCCCCTACACAAAATCAAAGCTCAAATGAAATTGACATATATACCTGGATAGGGGGAGCTTGCAAAGCATGTTCCAAAATGAGATTTCTATAGTGATTCTTTATACCATCCACCACAGAGACAGTTTGTGACAGTGAGTGACTGAGTGCCTGTCCCTCTCCTGGCAGTAGAGAAAAGTTTTGATTTTAATTCAGTCTTCCCCTATGGTAAGCCTGAGCCTTTTAGTCAGCTCCTGGGAAGTCCTAGTTAAAGGACTGTTTCTGAAGAAGCTGAGAGGTACAGAGTTCCACTAAACTCCAGGTCCATATGAAATATGAAAATTCTATGGAACAGCAAGCAACAAATATTTGTATACATTACTTTAAAGTTAGAGCCCAGTTTCCCAGAGTAAGGGAGTTTGTCTTTGAGGAAAACTAGGCCTGAAATTTCCTTGCTCTTGATTTCCTTGCTGTAACCTGACAGCAGCAAATAACGCTGATGAGATACCAACAATTCTTACTTGCAAGATTTGAGAGGAAATAGAAATGGACTGTATACAGTGATCCAGAATTGGTGCTCATTTTAGAAATTTGGCTCCATGCTAATGTGTTTTGTTCTGTTACTTTGTGACTTGAAATATTTCAGTAAGAATTGTGAGTCCTATGTAGTCTTCTTCAACCCTTGTTGTCAGTGTTCCTATCTTTGGGATAATAAAGTCTAACATTTCTCATTTATACAAGGAAAGATTCTACAGATGTCACTAAGAATGGAAAGTGGAAAAGATTTTCACTTCTGTTGGAGTATTGGAAAGCACAGCTAGCTGAGACACTTGTTGGGTATGTCAGAAGGGGAAGGTGTGTCAGTAAAAATGTTCATGTGGATAAGCTGCTTTCACCAGTTCCCTGCATAACATTTGTATCACAGTAAATAAATTTTATTTACTCTATAACAGTCATGCTGTACCAGGGGATACAATCAATGTTCCCCTGTCCTACTGAAAACATGGTCCCCTGTAATACTGCAGACACTGACTCCTGGATTCTTGCCTATTTTTTTGTTACCATTGCAAAAATTAGGACCTAACCCTTTTCTCCAGGGACTATTTTCCTAGGTTTCAAACTGACTTATTTAATTATTTACTAGTTATCAATTATGTACTAGTTATTATTAAACTGACTTTTTTACTTATATACTAATTATTACTGATTTCAGTAATTCCTACCAAGTCAGAGCACAGTTATGCAGCTTCTTTCAGAAACAGTTTCAATCTAATCATAAGTAGAACTATTTGGGAATGGCATTTAAATAAAAGACAATTTCATTCAACATAAATTTAATGCTTTTATAGCAAAGGAATACATTTTATGATCAATGAGGATTTGTGAGCCAATTACTCCAAATTTCTATTTTTGAGTGTGCAATATCCAAGAAGAATCAGTCAAAGCTGGAGCTAATCAGAGATTTTTAGTAGAAGAGATTGCAATCTATATCAAGATTTCAATAATTTTGTAAGTTATATACATTGATCATGTATATATGCAGATATTTAAAGATGCTGGATGAATAGATAGATAGACAGAGAGATAGATTGATTGATCGATTTCAGGTGTTCTTGGGTGTTAGATAAGGTGTATGAAGTCCTTCAGAATCTGAGAGGCAAGAAGTCCTTACCTGGAGAAGTGGACTACTCAATCATTAGAATATATATTATGCACAATTAAACAGTGAGGAAGGACTGCTACCACACAACAACAGCAGATCATTCCTTGATGACTCGGATTTCTCGTTGGGAGCAGACTACTCATTGAACTCCTAATTGCAGAATATTTCCCTTTTCTCCAGCAGAGGGAGTCAGTTTACCTGTGAGTTCCATCAGGTGCCGAGTTGCCGCAGCTTCAAGAGATTTGATGGGATGATACCGTCTTCAGATACTTAGAGATAAAGCTCAGACAAAAGTAAAAGGCTCTGCAAATGCTCTAGGAGTTATCTTCTCGGTCTCTGTCTAGGGAATGAGGAGATGTAGAAAGCAGCTGAAAAACTTATATCCCAAGAAGAGAGAGTAGTAGTTGTGGCCGAGTGAATGAGCGTAAGAAATAAATAGGAAATATTCAATTTAATTTTTATGCTGTTTGTTTTTTATCTGCCAACAGAGGATTTTGGTTTTTTGCTGATAATCTAGCACTATGGAAGTACCCATATATTTTTACTTTTGCTACTTGTAGGGATTTTACTTACACTCCCCTTGTTCATTTTTCTCATGTTGAGCCCCATGTAGTGTTATACACAAGCTGTTAGATTTTTTATAGATTATCTCCTAGAATTGGCCAGAACTCAGATATATGAGCAATGCTATAACATATGTTAGAATGCTTCCACATTACCTCACACCTCCTGTCCGCACTACAAACATTTTATCACTTGAAGTATAAGAATATGAGATTTGTATCAGCTAATGCCTTCCAGCTTTTTTTTATTATTCTCTACTTTTCCCCCACATCATAAGCAGCTGGGGACCACACACACAGCAGAAGAGATAGAAAAATTCCCAGGTTGCCTATTCACTGCTGTTCTTGGTGTCTTTCTGTGAAGCAGGTTATACTGCTGCCTCTCTCTATTTCATGCTTCATTGTAATTTTTCAACTCTTTCTCTCATTTTATGCCTCCTTTCTTCATCTGCCTTTGTTCTGTACTCTCATATGTGCCATTCTGATTTAATAAAAAAGTAGTTATCTATTACTTCTCCTAATTAGCAAATCTTCTGTTGCTTTTTTCCCTGGTGAAGGCTGATGGAGAGAAGGACAGCACACATTGCTGTTACCCATAAATTCAGGCCATAGCAACAGCTGTGCTGTATAATTATGAAGTTTCCAAAATATTCTCAATTTAGCTTATCTTTCAGAGGAAAAAATCTATAGGGTTTTATGAGCAAAAGAACTTCATTTTCCTTGACAGCTAATTAAAATTATAGTAGCCATTGAAACTTTAAGTTCTGTTTTTTCTCCAGTTCTGTCACTTTGCTTGCATCCACATGCAAGAAAGTTTCAAAGGGGTCTTTTTTCCCATTTTGACAGTTTTCTCATTACCTGCTTCATAGCTTTAAGGCAGGTCAATTCCATATAAAGTAGATTCACAACTCCATTTCAGGACTTAATTGGATTATTTGTAGACATGAAACCAGAGCCTGACCTTGCCAGATTCATATGGCAAGTTTACTTTTAAGTGTACTGGTGTTCTGATTTCTTTTGAAAATAACTGAATATTATTTTTATAAATACCAGCTTACAATTTATGATTATGGTTAACTTATGTTTGTGGTTAATTATGGTTAAATGCTTTTGAATAATGCCTAACTTAATAATGCTTTAATGCTTGAAAATTTTTTTATCATTTAATCAGTAGGCTGTGGTTGAATTTTACATGCTGGTAGATCTGATTTTGTTCCCATGGTCATTCTTCCCTGTTTGTATAGAAATACCTTTTGAAAATGACGTTATAAAGATTTATAAGAATTAAACAAAAAGATTATAACATGACAGACTTTTTTCACTTTTTATTTTTAAGATATGTCAACCTTTTAAAATATAATTTGAAAGAAAGACACTAATACTAATGTAGATCTGATTAGATTCTGAAAAATTATAATGAAAACCTTAAATGCTTGGAATAACAATGAATAATCAGTGACATTATTAAAAAAGAGTTTGGGGTGTATATTAGCCAGAGGCAGAAACCAGAAGCATATAACTTATATGTTCATATGCCAAAAAAAACCCCAAACTGTGTTCAGCCATGCAAAAAGCTTTAGAAAACCATGATGCTATATTTCCATGTTTCCATTTCAAAAAAATGAAGAAGCTTTTTTGGGCAAAGATAGATTAATAGAAGTCAACTAAGCACAAACCATGTGCATCATTAGAAATTAACACCTATAGTTGAAACATTTGCTGGGAATAGTAGAATTTTATGTGGGTCTCAGAGACCAGAGATGGGATAAAATGCACAGAAGATAATTAATTACATTGTTTTACTTGACAGCTGAAATGGGATAGGAATCTTCCCTTAGTCAATAATTGTGGACCAGCTGGCAAGAAGTAGCTTGGAAAGCAAAGCAATTCAAAGGCTAAAGATTGTCTGTCTGTCAGTAAATAAACAAAATTGAGTCAAATTACTTCCTAGCATGTCATTTACCCAGGGATACAAAATATCTGTTCCACTCAATCGACAAATATTCTGGTGAAACTTGTTAGCCCTTTTCCCTTGCCCCTCCGGTATTTATCCCTGAGCCTTGCAGTCTCCAGAGACTTGTATTTTATTGTATCCTGCTATAATTTTGGACAGATACTGCTCTTGTCTGTGGTGTGGTATAAAGCTGAATGTTGCAGGCAGTCCATGCACAGGTCTTCCACCATTGTGTAGAAGCAGGTGGAAAACAAGGGGCATATAAATGTGCTCACTGTGTTATACAATATTAAGTGGCACCTCTTTCCACAAGCTTTTAGGCCTCTTGTGCTCTATGGAATCCAGATTCAAATCAGGAAAATTCAGCCTTGAAAAAAAGTTAGTAAATAATTTGTGGTTTTGAGACCAAAATGAAAAGAAAAAAATTCTCAAACAATAACTTCGAAAACTGAAGCTTTGCTTTGACATCAGTGGCCTTTTATTTCTTTTTGATCTGTTCCTATAGTGACAAAAAGGTTGGGAAGAGAGGAATCAAGTAGACTATGCATGAAGATGCATTGTCCTCTAAACCTAATATACAGAAGGGTTTTTTTTTGTCTTCCCACCACCTCTTCCATACGTGTGCATGACTCAGCACAACATAAATGATAGAAGACAGATAAATATATAACTGAAAAGTACAGCTATAGACTTGTCTTCTGTATAAATTCATAATTAAAATTGGCTTATAGTTACTGCTATTTACTTCTGAAGTATTTTTAAAATATTGCACACTGTGCTTGAGTATAATTTGTGATCAATATACAGCAGCATATTACAGACAACTGGAGACAGTTACATGAACATTTTCAAAAGGTCTCCATGGGAGAAAAAAGACAGCTCTATAACAAAATCTATCTTCATGTTTAATTGTGTTCTTCAGTTGTCACAGGTCCTGGCAGCCTTTGAGCAGAGTTTTGGGTAGATGGGTAGTTAATGTATTCCTAAACCCTGAACGTTTGCCAAGTCATTAACTTATAGTGGTATGCAGCATCCTACCCTTGACATGGGACAGGTTAAAGCAATATCCATGTATTAATCTTTAGATTTTTTATAAACTAGTACCTTGCCTTTAACTTTATGCAGACTGATATTTGGCATTAATATGTTGCAGCTCATTACTAACTCTTAGCTCAGATCAGATGTGATGGCAACTAATCTTGTCAGGATAATTTCTAGTCTGGGCATCTCAGCTTCCCACCTTTGAAGAACAAAAGCTTTCAGGATATATTTGATAGTAAATAATAACTATTGTTAAAATATATCTTATTAACATCAGACCAATTTCTTAAAATCTTGTGTAAATGTGGTTTCACTGGAAAAGGAATGAAATAGAAGCAAAAAAGGCAGTTGAATGAGAAGACTTTCATCATGTGATTAGTAAGTCTAAAGCATTAGCTATTCAGCCACCTTCTTTGTTATAAAATTCTTTACATTACTGATCAAAAGGTCACACTTATTTTACTCTAACTTTATGAAATGTGTTCTAGGTTGAGTTTTTGTATCGGTTTAAAATGAAGCTAGCTTTGACACCTTTACCATTTAGACTGAATTGTGTCCTTGTTTTATGCCTATATGCTCAGTACTGCAAAAGGACATTAGCAAAAGTGAACTTGCTGTTAATTGCAATAACAGATCATTCCTGACAAATGAAGCAAGTGCTGATTTTCTCCTTAGAAGCATGAGTGGAAAATTGGTCTTTTTATCAAAAGTACAACTAAGAAGTCACTCCTTAGAAATCCAGTAATAGGTGCAGGTGAGCTTGGCTAGTTCTGGCTGGAAGCAGAAGTCACTGGGAATGTTCCACCAAACTCTCATTCTCTTGTTGCTTGGAAGATTTTCCTTCAGATTTATAATGAACTTTTACTAAGCTCACTCTAGTTTAGACATCCAGAAAATCTACATTGCAGAATAATAAAATGTGATGAGTTGTCTCTGAAGATAGCTGTTCACAGCTTTTTGTTCTGAAATACTGCTGCAGTGTGTGACACTCATCCACACGCATAGCAGGCAGGTTTCACACAATGGTATATCCCACAACATTTGCTGAAGCTTTAGATCTTTCAGGTCTAATTTTTTTTTTTTATTTTTATATTTAGACCATTCACTTTTGGGGTAGGAAACACAGCATATCAGTTTTCATTTCTGCCCAAAGATGTGTATCTCCCTATGCTCCAGCTTTCACAAATGTCCTTATTGGCAAGTGTCCTTATTAAACTTCACCCCAGAAAAAATCATCTTCAAAAGATTCTTTGTCTGAAATACTGAGATGCATGGGTGTTATTACTGAGTTTGACCAATATCAGATTCCAGTAGACAAATCTGTTTATCAAAGGAAAAAAGGAGCACTTTATTTTTTCTAACCTCTTGAATTACTGACATGTTGTCTTCAAAATGTTACAATATTCTACAGGATTCTTCTAACATTTAGTGGTGTGTAATATAGCAGTTGTTCCCTTTTCAAAGTTGCTGCCTAATTAGTTAATATAGCTGTTAATATATTAGTTAATATTATTAGTTAATATAGCTACAAAACTGGAAACACTTTTTATTGCAGCTTAGGGTTCTCTGTGATCCCCTTGCTCAGCTTGGCTGGAGTGAGTTGGCAAAATAGTGATGGGAATGATGGTCTAGCCTGGTAAATAAAAACTTTAATAATGAAAATAAAAAACATGAAAACCACAGAGTACGGAGACTAGAACCAAAGACACATGGGTGGGGCAAACATAGCCAGGTGTAGGGGCAAAGGTCCAATCACGAACATGAACTCAAAATATGGCCCTATATGAACTAGGCATTGAGTCAAATGAAAACAAGAACTAGAAACTTGACCAAATATAGGATGGTTCTATTAGCATAGTACTAATTCCCATGACCCCACTCTTCCCACTGTGGCCTGATCAGCTGCCCCCTCCTCTCAGTACCCTGCCTCCCATGGTCTGTGGCCAAAGTCTTCTGCAAACACAACTGAGACAGAAGTCTCAGCTGGATGTGATCCCATGTTATTTTTTTAAAGCAAAACCAAATAAATGTATTTATTTCTCAGTAGTAGATTGCCCACTTAGTTCATAGTTGTACATTGATTCCTAATTTGCAGCTTTACTAGTTTATAAAGTGTAAGCATCAATGGTTGTGATGCTTACAATATACTAGACATTTGAAATAGAAATTTGAAGAAAAGAACTGACTTTTTAGTATAGGAATTTTTAGTATAAAGAATCCCCTTTCCCATTTGCTTCAGTAGATTACTTTCCTGCCTGAATGTTCCATTGAACATTATATCATATTACCCCTTCAAAATATTCAAATATTATTGGGGGCTGTTGATTGAGATACAGACACAGAATATGACTCCAGCTTTGGAAGTAATCACTTGCCATCAGTGATGAAAATGTGAGTGTTGTAGTTTCGCTTGCTTTATTTCATAATCCTGCACAAGAATCACCCACAGGAAGTTGTGGCAATGATTTCCTAACATGCTAAATAATCCTAGGCAGGCCTGTTCCGTAGCAAATATCTGATATACCACACAACTTTAATCAAACACTGAGAGGAAACCAAACTATAAAAAATAAATGCTTTGTAAGACATCATTTGTATTGTCCTAATTTTGAGCTGCTATACAGGTAAAGAATTGAAGGATTTGTAGCTATTATAGATAGCTTTCAACCAAGATCAAATATACTTTCAAAACATCAGATGAATTTACTGCATTTATTTAAGGGGAGATAAATATAGTTTTAAAATGGTATTGAATTTCTATGGAATAAAATAAATTGATAGATTCCTTGTAATTTAATTTAGAGCATTTTTGGTCTGAAGCAAACCTAAACTCAGGATTGATATTCTGCTTTCTAATGTTCTTTCATGCCCATTTGCCAACACTTTCACCTAAGCACTTTACCTCATTTTCTTCAAATGAAAGAAACAAACTAATGAGTTTAAGAATATGTTCTTGTTTGATAATTACCAAGTTCTGTGCTTTAAATAATCTAGTAAATTATGAGCTGCCATTTATTCATTAATTAAGTGGTCTTTCCTAAGATGGAATAAGATAGATGGATTAATTTTTCTTCATTTCCCAAAATTAGTTATAGCCAGGGTCACATTGCTGAACATAATTTTTAATATGGTCAATACTTTCTAACTAAGATTTGCAAAGCTTTGTGTAGTAACATCCTGTGACAGACAGAACTATTCAGGAAAGTCAAGTGTCACTGATAAATTAGAAACATTAAAAATTCATCTCAGACTGTAAGATTTTTCCGCCCTTCCTTTTCCAGCAAGACTTTGTGCACATCAGGTGGAAATCTGGAGATTCAAATATTTTTCTTGTAATTTGCTTTTAGCCCTCTGTTTAGCAGTGTGGACAGTTCCACAGATGATGGCCCTCTCTTTGTCTGTCACAACCCATCAGGCTAATAGCAGCTGCTACACTCTCAGATGTTACAGAATTTCTAAAACTTAATGTGACTTTTCAGCAAGTCTAGAAGTCTGTTAATAATAAGAAAAAGTTTTGCAGAATCTACTTTATCATTTGACAAGTTTACAAAAGCCTGTCCTCTGTCCAGAGGACTTGCTGACTTTCCTTTCAGAGCTGACTTTCCTTTCCTCAAGGTACTGAGGTTTTTTCCCTAAGTAAACCCAAAGAAAGAACCCGCCCAGTATTTGTATATCTTAGAGGTTTGGGGGTTGCTGTTTTGTGTTCCCTTGCTTTTCTTTCAGACTTTGTTTTTGGTATAAGTCATCATAGCACTTAGTGAGCCTCAATTCATTTTGGGAATGGGAAACTAGTTCCCCTGCATGATAAGATTATCATACATTTTTTTCTTGCCTTTATTTGTTATTCATGTTTTCACATTTTCTGTATAAAATCATGAACTCCATGTTTCTAGTCCGCTTCTCTTTCTGTGCATTTGCTGTTGTTTTTTCTAAAAACAAATCAGTCTGTGAAATTTCTTTCTCTTGTGTTTTTTTAGTCCAGTGCTTAGTAACATTTGAGGTGACTTTGGGAGAACTATGAACAGAGTGTGACACAAATACAGCTGCTAAGTAGGTATGCATTAGGGTAGAAATCAGCTGGTCATTAATAGCCAAATCACAGCACAGAATAAAATAATTATTAGGATGATAGGACCTCTATAGATCAAGTAGTCCAATTCCTTGCTCTATGCTTCCTATTCAAATTAGAGAGTACAGAGAGAGCTGTTTAGTTTGGATTTCATTCTGATCAGCCAAGCATATGCTAGGAAGTGGCTTGTTTCTTTCAATTCTAGTATTTCTTTGTGGATTTGGAATTCAAAAAAAAAAAAAGGGATTTGGAGAGTTTTTTATTGATATTGAACTCAGATTGCTCCAAATTATAAATCAAAGGTTTCTAGCTGAAATGGATCATATTTAAGCAATGGTCTAAATGCTCTAAATAGTCTAAATGATTCTAACTAGCAGGTATTTTTCAAAATCCTACTTGTACTGAATACACTTGGAGATATGAATAAAGATAATTATTATGGTTTAGCTCTGCAGATCATATTGTCGCCTCCTGAATTTTAGAAAACACTTTTATTTGTTTGATTTCAATGGTTATAATGAAGATATTTTATTGTATGAGCTATAATTCTTGGTGATGCCTTCAGTTCAGAGATATGTGCTTT
Source organism: Ammospiza caudacuta (assembly GCF_027887145.1). Classification (NCBI taxonomy): domain Eukaryota; kingdom Metazoa; phylum Chordata; class Aves; order Passeriformes; family Passerellidae; genus Ammospiza; species Ammospiza caudacuta. The sequence continues at coordinate 60,683,115 of NC_080632.1, forward strand.
TAACTTAAGTTTTATTGAATACAAAAACTTAGACTTACCAGCTACATTAACTTTTTATTGTTATTTTCCAAGCTGTTTTAAAAAAATTCAAGTGAAATAACCAAACCAGACTTTCTCCCATAGTCTAGTAAAATGCCCAGATTAAATATATGGGTGGATGTTTATCTGAGATTGAAATGCTGAAATGTCGTGCGAGAGGTTCTTGCAAAGCAGGTTTAACTAAGGCAAGACTACTGTATATCTCTTACAGAATCCTTTAGAATCCTAATTCCTACCTCCATTTAACAATCTGATCTGTTTCTCTATCATATTGCCCTTATTGATGTGATCACTTTTTCCTCTCATATTTAACTTTGATTTAGAATATGGATCAAGAGGTTTAATGTCAGAGGTTTAATTTCATTTGTCCTGCAGACGAAATCCCATGTGAAATGAAGATACAATTGTTTTCTATAACAACTCAGTTATTATGCTTTTTTGAGCCTATTATGATCAGAGTATTTCTTTTATTTTACATAGAAAACTGATGAAAAACAATGGAGTGTGGTACAGTAAAAATACTCCTTTTGTTCATTAAAAATAATTTAAAAGCAAAAAAGTTTGAAGTCTGTAGAGCCACCTTTCTATTCAATGCTTTGTCAACAATTCCTCACAGGTAATGAAGACATCTTTATGGAGATCTTTGCTATAAACAGCTACAAAAAGTTTTCTTATGGTTACTAATTAAAACGTGAAATGAGAACAAAAGTAATTTTCCCATAATAAAGCACAAATTTAGTCTATATCCTCTGAGTATTATACTAGCAAAATTGTACAGAAACTGTGTTGGCACAAGCTCTGTCTTTCCTGGGTGTTTTGACTGGACAGAGATGAAGCTGCATGGGCATATGTCAGAAGCTTTAGCTTTTCAGCAACTGTTCTAGTTGTAAGGGCTCCACAAAAGCTACCTTCAGTTCTGTGACTCTAACCTCACTGTGCTCCCTTCCTGCAGCGGGAGAGTCTTCCTCACCATGACAGCAGTCGAGTTAGACTCCTGCTTTGAACAGTTTTGTGAGGGAAGCTATTCCTTGTCCTTATCTACAGTGAGATTGTGTTTGCCAAAGTACATTTAACTTTTCTAGAGGGAATTTGTCTTCTTCTCTTTAATGGTGTCCTCGTCCTGCTGGTATCAAAACAAAGCAGAACCCAATCAGTTTTGGAGGGCTAAAGCATACAAACAGAAATGAGCAGTAGACACAAAGCTGTCTAACAATAACAAAAATTTCATTTTTCTTCTCTCATAAATTCAGAATTAATGGGAAATTAGGTAGCTTCTAAAATATTATAAGAAGAAATAGATAGTTTTGATCTAGACATCTAAAGATGGTATAAGTATCTTGGATCAGTCATTTAAATGTTACATAATAAATTACAGGATAAAACATCAAGACTCAAATTACATATAAGAAAGTTCTTTTGTAAAAAGGTTAGTTACTAGACTAAAACAAAGTTACTAGATTGGGTAATGGAGTTATTACATTTCTTTTGCTGTCCAGGTTTCTTGTCATTAAATTATAATTTAATTTGTTGAGAAATAACAATGTACAAATATGTAGAATTTAGAATTTCTTCCAAAAGCATTGGTTTGAATTTGTTTCAAAAAATGCATATATTTGAAAACAAAAAAAGAAATTCTTTTCCCTTGAGTGGACAAGACAAAAGAAGAATTTATTTTGTTTGTCCTGATGTTGGTATATTTATCTAAGTGTCATCATGGCGTCCAAATTATGACTTTTTTCAAAGAGTTAGAAAATCAATGCTAAATTTTATTCATTGGTAGCAAACTATATGAAACTACATATGATAAACTATTTAGAACATATGAGAAAGTTATTACATGTGCTAAAAGCTCATTAGAGATTTTGTCTTTGGGTGGATTTTGTCTTTGGGTTTATAATTGCTGTGAAATTCTATATAATACCATCCTGCTTGAGTCAGTTGGCCAAATTACAGTCATTTCCAAGACAAGAAAAGCACAATAGTAATTTTATATGACGACCTGATCTAATCAGAGGTACACAAATGTGTTTTTTTCTTACAGAATAGAAGTTAAGTGGTTAGGATGCAGTTTCTGTAAAAGCTGGTCTCACTCATTACTTCTGGCTTATTTATGTTTAGAAAGTAATAAAAACTAAGAATAAGACACTATTCAGTACCTTGTATTGCCGGAAATGATGACAGTGCTAAATAGATTTTCTTTTTGTAAAAAGGTCCAATTACTCTATTATTAATGACATTATTTAAGTACTCATTAAATGTGACATTATTTAATGGGCTCATGTTAGTTTAAAACCTTCATTAAAGGATTGCTCTGGGGAGCTTTGTAATCTTGTATTTTTCCATCCCTCCAGTGTTATATTTCCTACTGTCACTATAAATTTGGGAACTTTTTCATTTGAACAGTGAATGTGGAATCTCAGGTCATTGATGAAGGTGAAAATTATGTAGATTTCAGATGATAGAAGAAACTGGAAACAATAAAATTTCATCAATTTTCACTGTTCCCTTTGAAATTACTGTGTGATGTCATAGTGATGGTTATTTGTTTTGTGGGTCTTAATACGAGATGGCAATTTGCTGTCTTGATAAGTGTGGTGCACTAAATAGTTCTAATTGTCACAAGTGATCAGTAGCCGAATACTATCCAAATGTGAGAAACAGGGTAACCAGGAAATTCTGCACTAATTGTGTATGCATCTTCTACACTTTGTAGGGAGGGAAACATCAACATGCAGATGGCAATGCTGTTATTCCCTTATTTTTGAGAACTGCTATTTTAATATCCTGGAATTGTAGGGGGAAAAAATCATTCATACCTAAAGCTGTTTTCTGTTGTAATTTTTTGTGGCAAGCATTCTAATTATATCTCAAGTTGAACTGGTAATGGTATTACCAAAATATTTCTTCCAAAGCTTAGGAAAATTGTCTTCTGATAATTTTTTTTAAATTAAGAAGTATTTTTCATCTGACTAAAGTTTTATGTGTCAAAAGACAGAGTTTACATCTATAGTCAGTAGTAAATTTCTGTCACTTTTGCACTTACTGTAAGTTACTTTTCAAGTATTCTCATTTATTTAATCAGGCCTGCTTAGGAATAAGTATGTCAAAATGTGAAAATCTCATTGTAGAATTTGTTTCAGAACTGAAATACTGAATTTAGTACACTGATATTGGATGGATCTTGTATTAAGGCTGCTTTGGGGATCTTCTGTGCATTGTCATTTCTCAGGGATCACCATGTCAGTGAAAAATAAAGATAAAAGTATGTAAAACTTTCCATATATTAAAAGTGTATCTAAACTCTTCTGGACTGAAAACTGACCTCTCTTTATGTGCATGCATAGATATACATAAATAAATTCATGTGGAGATGCAACATAGATATTTTATACATACACATAGGAAATATTACAGAGAAAATAGAGAGCAAAAGATAGAGCATTGCTAGATAGAATGTGTGCATATTTAAATAGATATTTTATTTTATCTTTTTTATAACATTATTTCAAAGTGTGGGAACCTGTTGATGCTGCCTCTCTTCTACCCTTCTGTTCTTAATTCAAATTTCATCCTGAAATCTTGCCTGTGAAGGAGAATACTTATTATTTTTGTAAAGCCAGCTGTTTTCCAAGCATTTTAGTTGCGTTCCAAGATTGATTAATGTTGAAGAAATGTCATCTTCTACTTCTCTTACATGTGATTACACTTGTCATCGTTAATCTAGTGATTTAGCTTCTTGGAGTAGCATTCAACTCAAACCAATTAGTTCTAGCCAGAGGCAAGGTTTATTTGTGTCCATCTGGACAAGATGTAACTTTTCACCAGGAAGTATTTGTATACTACTGTACTGCACTGCTGGGGCATAATGGTCAGGGACCCATGTGCTAAACAACTTAGGAAGTGTGCATGTGACATTAATACACTTTGACTCAAGTTTTGACATTCAGATTGGCTGTGTGGTGCATTATGTATGTTTCTCCTCAGTCTGGTATACTGTTTTACCTGTTCTACACTAGCCTCCATTTTTGATTCTCATTGTCTACAGAGCTGTACACAATTAATTTTTCTATTGCTAACAAAAAATGAGCAAGTTATATTATTACTTAGTAAATCAGATTAGACAATTTGATACTTAGGAAGGATCTAATGCCCTCTCCTAGATATATGACATCTTTCTGTGAGAGATTCGACAGTATTTACAAATAACTGTAGCTTGGAAAGAAATAAACACATACTAATGAAATTGCCAATGTCAGGAATTCATAATTTCTAAACTAGTGAAACTCATTTATAGCAAATTGGGCTACTTCCCAATTTTATATACAGTGAGACAGGAAAAAAAGTATCTCTTTCTCTATATTTGATGGTGTTGTGTCAAGGTGTTTTAACAGTGCCCATGTAAAAGACTATGTATTTTTGTATGTATGTTTGTATAGCTGAAATACAAGTCATACATCCAATGTGCTTTTCTCTTTGTGTTGGTTTTCTTTTCAGTATACTGTACTGGCTGTGGTCAAGATGAAGTTAATGTTCTTGATAAAAGACTCTACAATACAATGTTGATAACAGACCGGTGTTCTGGCTGTTTCTGAAAAGGTCATATGTGATGTCAAGTCTTTGCATTTTTCCCACTGCCTCCATATCGAGTAGGCTGGTGGTTGGAAAGGATCTAGGAAGGGTACACAAAAGAAACAGCTGACCCAGGTGACCAAAGGGGCAGTCAGTACCATGTAACATTGTATTTAGAAATAAAAATTGAGAGACAGGAGTTAGCCAAGCTTGGCTGGCCATCTGTCTGGTTGTGGGAGCTGGTGAATGATTGCTTTTGTATCACTTGTTTGATTCCCTTTCCTTCACTTACAAAATTGTATTATCATTATTAATTTTTCATTTGTATTAGTATTATTCATATTGCTTTAATATCACCTAGTTAAAATCTAAGGAGGAAAGTATTTTAAAAATTTACACTAATTTTATAACTTTTAGAGTTTTTAATTTTTCTTCTATCTTGCAGCAGATATTTTGGCTACAGAAAAGCTATTCTTTAGGAAGAAGAGTAGCATCATAGAAGGTTTTCTTTCTAAACACAGAGCTATAACATCACTGAAATACTGCAGGAACAAACACTTGTCCTATGGAAATATTCCTGAAAAAACAATAATTACCCTCCTAGTGTCAAGTATATAATATTTCCTTCCTAGAGGTAAACAGTCGTCCTAATGAAATCTTAATGAAAACTGTGAGTGACTTTATATATGTGATAAACACTCTGATTAATGCTTTAATTTTCTAGAAAAAAGGACTAAATATACCCTAATAAATTTAGGCTAGATTTATGATCATGTTTATGATTAATTTTATATATCAGTGAATAAATCTACCTAAATACAGGTTTTTGAAATAACTTCAACAGAATTTTCTCACCAGATCTTTGGCTAGCCAGACTAGGACATGTGCTTTGTGATATTTAGAAACATGTATTTTTTACTTTAGTGAAGAAATCTGTAGTTTAGCAGTAAAGGCCACCTACTCCTTTTGCTCTTTATATTTCCGGATTTTCAGATATTACTTTAATGTGTTTGGCCTTATCACAAAAGCCTTAATTTCCCCCAGTCTTCCTTTGCCCAAGGCTTATAAAAAGTGTCTTCTCTGAATCACACTTACCTACAATACAGGGGTTTCTTTTTGTTTTTGAAGGTCCACCTCTGCCTGAAAAGTAGACTGTGAGCTTTTTACACTTCTATTAGTATTTTTACCTTTACTTTCCCTTAAGTGGCTGTAAAGTTAACAAAATTACATTTTTATTTACTATAGTAATAGACAACAGAAATAAGTTGCCATTCTGTTTCGCAAAATTGTCTATGAAAACATGGAATAGCAAAACCACCAAATATATGTGTCATATATATTATACAGATTTTTCTTATTAATTCTGAAGCCTGCAAATAATTACATAATTGCTTGATAAATATAAGCTTAAAATTAACATAATGTTGATTTAGATTAAAAATAAGCCGTGCAGTGTATTTGAGAGGAAAACTAACTATTTTTTTCTTAATTTCTGGGTATCATCTTCACTAAAAATTAGAGCACATATTCATGAGCTCCATATTCTCAGCATTTTCTGAGAATTTACTGTTTTATATTTAGAACTTAAAACTTTATTTCTGACCAAAGTTACAGAGAAAGACAAAAGTTGAGCTTAAAACTGGCTCTAATGAGTATTATTACATAATTGAAAGCTAAATTTGGAAAGACTTTTAGGAACCCTGTGCAGGAGGCAGAGACTTACTGGTTGAGGTGCCCCTCTGAGATAAAGAATGGCTCAGCAGACATGTAAATCAGAGCTGTATCTTCTTCTGTTCTCATGCTTTTACTCCCATTTCCTCTCTGAAAGCACTTCAGATGGTCTTCAGGTTGGAAATATTTTGAAATATGTTTTTTTTCATTTTATTTTTGCCTTTTCATCAAAAAAGGTGGGGTTTTTTTTTAATGAGTTCTACATAAAAGTCTAGTTAACGACCATTTCTGTCCCACAAATGCAAGAGAAGCTTAGAAATTATCCAGTGCATCTTTGACAGTGTATTATCTGCTCCTAATTTTTCCAGATACATTTAAGTGAATTTTTCTGACCCATTCTTTGGATGTGTATTGTCATTATTATATGAGGAAATTGGGAGGGGTGTCTTTGGGAGGGATTTTTTGTGCAATGTCCACATTGGATAAGACAGCACACATCTTAGAGGGATATTAGAAGCAAGTAAACCAGGAAAGCAAGCTTGTACTGCACTGAGATATGCTGTGTTACATTTTGGTAACATACCAAAATTTTGGTAACATACTAAAATGTACAAGAGATATAAGAGTTTTGTTACTCAAAAAAAGTTGTGCTGGGGGTTCTAGCTTAGAGAGGAACCTATAGACATAATTTTTAATACTTAATCTTTCCTTGTCATCTTGGATTCAAACTTTTTCAAATTTTTTCACTCAGCACATACTGCTGAGATCCTGTGATCTGATTCTGACTTGTTTATTTTTTCTTAAACTTCTAGTAAATATGCCTCAGACATATATGTCTTCATATATCTTCATCTGGTTGTTTTCTTTTCTTTAAAAATGACAAGAAAAAGAACAAAAAAAGTCTACCTGCGTCCAAAATTACCAAAACACACACACACACACACACAAAAAAAAAAAACCCCAAAAAAATCCCCAAACAATAAACCACAAAAAACCACTCCCAAGGTATGCCAGGTTCTGTAAATGAGAGATAATAAGGTATGTGTACCAATGTCTGTAAACAAAAGCTGCCCCACCTTAAATCTCAAGCACTATTCACCTGCCAACATCACTTGGATTTAGCATACCGGGTCCAGTTTGTTCAAACTGTTGCCACAGGAGCTAATATTTCAGCTGTGTTTGCCATATACAAATCGTGCCAGTTTTCAACTTACCTTCTTTTCCATTCCAGGTATTACAATTTTAAAAGGACTTGGTCAACAGTGCCGCATTCCCTGGCTTTGTCAAACAAACTGTGATTTTGAGGGAGGTGCAGCAGTAAAGATGCTAATGTGTCAGTGCTGCTATTGAAACTGCTGCCTGTTTGATTCTTTCTTTCCTCTTCCCCCCTTACTTATCAATAAGGAGGTTCATTTTTATAACCAGTATTTTTCCAAGCAAGGATTTGTGAATGTTGACAGTCATAAATAGCCAATTCCCTAAGAGTGAAACTTTAATCTGGAGATACAGTTCCAGATAAATACACACCCTAACGTGAAATGTTTTGGCATGTCCTGTTCTCACTGTGAATAAAGATGGTTCATGTAATCTTGGAACCTGACTACCAGGCTATAGGCTAGTCTGTGTGGGAGGCCCTTTTCACATCACCTCTTAATGCTGTACCAGCTTGAAACAATTATAGCAGAATTCCTTAGGTCAAAGTGAGGGAGCAAGAGGGAGCATGACTGTGGCTAAATGCATTGGGCACCTATTTAGAAGAGGGGAGATCCCAGTTCTGATTTCTGCTCAAAATACTGTATGAAAATCTTATATTAAAGAGTTATTGGAGTTCAGAGATGTGTGTCTGCTCTTCACATCACCCCACAGGTTGAGGAGCTCATGAAAGACAAACTTTTGCTGCTTCTATTTGGATCCTGCAACCACTGACCAATTACATAAAAGACGGTAATTGCTACTATCTGAAAATGTTTGGGGTTTTAAGAAATAACTCTTCTTCCAAGTACAGAAGAAATTGTCCATCTGTGAGCCCTAATCTATTCCTGAATACATTATATAGAATCATGGAATCACAGAGCATTAAATATTGAAGGGACCTTAAAGATCATTGAGTGCCAAACACCACTTCCATGGGCAGTGACACCTCCCTATAGATCAGTTTATGCAAGGCCTTATCCTAACTGGCCCTGAACACTTTGGGATTTGTGGCATCTGCAACCTCCCTAGCAACCTGTTCCAGTATATCACAACCCTCACAGTGAAAAAATTATTCCTAATATGTAACCTAAATTTTCCCTCTTTCAGTTTGTACCCATTATTCTTATCCTATCACTACAGTTCCTAATAAAGAGTCCCACTCCAGCTTTCCAGTAGGCCCTCCTCAGTTGCTGAAAGGTTGCTAGGAGGTCTCTATACAACCTTCTCTTTTCCAGGCTGAACAGCCTCAACTTTCTCAACCTGCCTTCTTAGGAGAGATGCTCCAGTCCTCTTATCAACTTCTTGGCCCTCCTCTGGACTTGCTCCAACAGTTCCACATCCTCCTTCTGTTGGGACACCAGAACTGTACACAGCACTCCAGGTGGGTCCCACAAGAGCCGAGCAGAGGGGCAGAATCATCTCCTTCCTCCTGCTGGCCACACTCCTTTGGATCCAGCCCAGAGCACGTTTGGCTCGCTGGGCTGTGAGCGCACACTGCCAGCTCATGTTGAACTTTTCATCAACCATCCCCACCAAGTCTTTCTCCTCAGGGCTGCTCTCACTCACTTCTCTGCCCAGCCTGTAGGTGTGTTTGGGATTGCCACCACCCAAGTGTAGGACCTTGCACTTTGCTTTGTTGAGCTCCGTGAGGTTTGCATGGACCCAGTCTCAAGCAAGTCAAGGTCCCCCTGGATGGCATCGCTTCCTTCCAGCATGTCAGCTGCAACACACGGCTTGGTGTTGCCTGCAAACTTGCTTGGGGTGCACTCAGTATCACTGTCCCTGTCACCAACAAAGACAATGGACAGTATCAGCCCTGGTACCAAGCCCAGTACTTACCTCTAATGAACACTGCTTGTCAGTGGTCTCTATGTGGACAATGAGTCATTGACCACAACTCTCTGGGAGGCAGTCGAGACAGTTCTTCATCCACCCAGTGCTCCATCCACCAGATGCCTGTCTCTTCAGTGTAGAAACAGGGATATCATGTGGAACAGTGTCACTTTGCATAAGTCCAGATGTCAGTTGCTCTGCCCCATCTACCAGTGCTGTAGCACATCACAGAAGGTCACCAATATGGACCTATGTAAAGCCATGATGTCTGTTACCAGCCACCACTTTGTTTTTCATGTGCCTTAGCATGGTTTCCATGAAAATTAACTGGTCTGTACTTCCCCAGTTCTTGCACTTTCCCCTTTTAAAAATGAGGCTTAGATTTCCCTTTTTCTAATAATTGGGAATTTCACCTGGTTGTCACAATTTTTAAAAAAAATGTGGCTGTTGGCTTAGCAAATTAGTCTACTAACTCCCTCAGGACACACAGATGAATCTTATCAGGTCCTGTGGACCTGATAATATCTGATAATATCAACACCTTCCTACAACTCTAACTTCTGATAAGAGATGAGTTTCATGGAGGTTTCTTCCTTCCATGTTTCCTGTTGATAGAGAATGCACTATGTACAGCTGTGCTAAAAATGCTGGGGGCTGTGAAGTACGTTCATGGGAGACTCTGGCAGTGATAGGACCAAGACTCACCCCAGCATGGCTTTGTATTCACCAAAGTGTGTTTTTCACGAGATCCAGACAGCTACATCTGAGGGCTGGAATATGGTTCTTAGGTTTTAATGTTGCACTTTAGACTATGGATGATCATTGTGGTGATAGTGGGCATTTACTGAACTCCTAGACCTCAGATTAGTATTTTAACTATACTTCCCTCATAACACAGAGCATTAATTGCATTTAAAAGCCTATCTTTTCCGACTCTGATGAACATTAAAGAGAGTAATGAAGCCTAGTTTTGCGAATGTTTGGCAGTGGTCTCTATGTCATACAATAATAGCATCAATAGTTTATAAAATATTAGTAAAGTTATAGCACATTTTGTAGGTTTCTTAGACTATGTTGAGATGCCTTGATAATTCTGAAATTTTTGGTTTTTCACACATATTTGATTTTGCCTTTACTATTTAAATTGACAGTCTCAGTTAATTTGCAATGGGGCTTTTAGTTTATTTTGCAAATAATTGTCTACCCTTTGGCAAAATTCAGATATGGTCAAGTCTCCTCAACTCCCTCTCCCAAACAATATATCAAGCTGTTAAAAAAATGTTGCTTCGTACACCTGTGTTCATGCATTTCAGTAGCTATTTTTTATATTATGAGATCAGAATGAACTTCATCCTTTAAACACCAGAAATTAAGTTCTAGAAAGTGTTAAATAATTTAAAGTAAAATTAACTTTCTTAGGATTCACTGTCAAGGTTTCACTCTCTTAACTAAAAAGATCATGAATCATCTTTTTATCCCAGACTGTGACCTAAATAAGTAGCATTTTTTGATAGATCAATAAAATCCTAGATATGCAGATCATTTAATTGTGTATAATGTGTGTAGCTGTTTAATCTTTTGAGGCCATCACATAGCTTTGTAAGTGATACATTAATATTAAAATATAAAAAATAAGATAAAATTATGCTGTAAAATCAAGCAACTTATGAAAGTGAAAACAGTTACTTTCACTGCTAAAGATACACTTTCTTTGAAAAAAAATTGTTACTGAAAAATTAATATCATTAAGAAAATAAGCAAGAAAAGAAAGAGTACTGTAAGAGTACTGAAATGAATAAAAATTAGTAGAATTATTTAGGATTGAAAAGACATGTAAATCAAGTCCTGCCATTAACCCAGCACTGTCAAGTCCCCCACTAAACCACGTTCCCAGGTGCTATATCTAAATGTCTTTTAAATACCACCCAGGATGTTGACTCTACCACATCCCTGTGCAGCTCTTCCAGGGCTTGACAACACTCAGTGAAGAAATTTTTCCTAATATCCAACATAAACCTCCCCTGGCACAACTTGAGGACTTTTTCCTGTTGTCACTTGTTACCTGGGAGAAGAGACCAACCCCCACCTAGTTAGCTCCTTAAAGGCATCTGTGGAGAGTGATAAGGTTCCATCTGATCATTCTTTTCTCCAAGCTGAGCCCCACCAGCTTTCTCAGCTTCTCCTCAGCAGACTTGTGCTCTGACACCTTCACCAGCTCTATTTATCTTCTCTGGACACACTCCAGGAGCTCAATGTCTTTCTTGCAGGGAAGAATTCAGGATTCAAGGTGTGGCCTCACCAATCCTGAGTACAAAGGGGACAGTCACTCTCCTGGTTCTGCTGGCCACTGTTGCTGATCCAGGTCAGGATGCCACTGGCCTTCTTGGTGCCTGCACACAACTCTCTCAGGTTTAGATGCTGTCAGCCAGCATCTCCAAGTTCTTTTGTACTGGGCAGCTTTCCAGCCACTCTGTTCCCAACCTGCATGGGGTTGTTGTGGTCAAAGTGAAGGAGACCCAGCACTTGGTTCCCAAGGGTTCAGTATTGGACCAAGTACCTTCAATATCTTTATCAATAATCTGGACAAGAGGATCAAATGAACCTGGCATGCATTTGAATCTCATACCATTGGTGTTGGTCAATCAACGCAGCCTGTCCAAGTCCCTCTCCAAAGCTTTCCTGCCCTCCAGCAGATCAACACTCCCATACAACTTGATGTAATTCACAAACTGTCTGAGGATGCATTTGACCCCACTGTCCACGTTATTGATAAAGACATTAAAGACACTTGGTCCCAATACTGAGCCCTTGGGAACGCCACTTGTGACCAGATAGTGACTTGATGAAACTCCATTTGCCACTACCCTTTGGGCCTGTCCATGCAGGCAATGTTTCAATCAGTGAACAGGACACTGGTCTCCTTAGTTCAGCTTCAGTTCCACAGCTGTCTCTGCCAGAACTTGTGTTTTCATCCAGATTTCCTGTTCTGCCTCCATAGAGGGCATCTTTCCACACCATTTTCTTGTACTCTGTTTTTCCTACAACCCTTTTTTCTGTACTGCCAGTTTATTTAGCATGAGGCCCATGTGTTCACCATGTAATGGGTACACCATGGATCAAAAGCAAACATATTATTATGGTCTGGCTTCAAAATAATCTAGTAATAATATATTTTTTAAAAAATCTAATATGAAAACAAAGCAGATTTTCCTTCATTCATTATGACAGGAATTTTTGCTGTTGGCAAGAAGAGTGAATCCTGAGCAGACGGCATTAGCAAAAATTAAATGTAAATACTTGGAATTGCAATCCCAGAGTGTTCAAAAAATTTGTTTGCAGGTAGTCTCCTATAGTTTCTACTTCTGATAACCAGAATAGTTCCTAGATCTTTGATTTGATTATTAATACTGTTTCCCTTCTGCTATGTGACATGTGAGCACATATAGAGGTTCATCAATTTTTGTTTTTATTTTATTGGTATAATACTGCTGCTTGGGGGAGGTCCATTTAAATCCCTTGAGTTCCAGTTATATGATACCACTTCTAGCTCAGCCACTGTAGCACAGCATCCCAAATAACAGCTGATGGCACGCTTTGCTTTAATTATGAACATGCTTATCTGAATACAGAATATATTTATTTCTGCTGCCACTCTGAAGTTTACCTTGACCTGCATGGTGTTTCCAAGCTGATTGTCTTGCACACATTTATTGAGTGATCCTTAGGATGGCTTTTCTCTTTCAAAGTGAAGAAAAAACCTGTGTAGGACTATCATACACTCTGCTCAGGAGAGGGGATATGCTCAGTTTTTCTGACACTATGTAGCGATTAGCTGATTAGATTTATGAAATATATTTGGTAAAAACATAAATATGGTAGTTTCATAATTTCTTGATATGTTAGTTGGTCATGACGAAGATCAAACTAGAATATGCTTCAGTTTCAGTTTTTCTAACAAAAAACGTAGAAAGCCAAGAAAAACATGTAATGTTTTTGGTGGCTAAAGTTGGTAGCTAAAGTTGCTTCCTGAAATCTGTATTTCACTGACTTATGACAAATTATTAATCAATAATTATATATTTAATTTAAAATGTTGAAATTGAATGGTACCCTTGCTTTTCCTGCAAAGTATACAGTATCTCAAAGCAGACTTTCAATACTTCTGTGATGGAGGGAGTATCAGAAAATGTGGCACTTAGTTCTGAAAATCAATACCTGTTGGCTTACCATGGAGTCTGGCTTACTGCAGTTAGACTCCAGTCATAAGGAGTAATACCAAGATGAATCCACTAATCTTGTGCAGGGGTGCAGGGGTGCTTAAAAAATGATTGGGCATGATAAAATTACCTCCTCTCATTCTGATAACTGAATAGGAACCAGATGCAGTTTCTTTATAGAAATACAGAAAACAGGAAAAGATAGCTAGAAATAGCTGATAGTGAAAATTAGAGTAGATTTAGAACATGCATGTGCTTAGAATCATTACTGTTGAAACTTTTATCCTTTATCTAGCATATAGGTGCAATCCTATGCATTTATTTAGGTCATTTGAGTATTATATTAGTACATGTAAGGATAGTAAAATACACACAAATACATATTTATATAAAATAAATAAAGCAGTGAAGGACAGTTTAAGCTCTTCATACTTTTGCTGGTAATATATCTGTCATGCGGATTTTACTGCTGAAATCAAGGGGTTGATTCACACAGAGAAATAAGGCAGTGAAAATCTGGCCCTAATTGACTTCAGACTGGACTTTCCTGTACTGAAATACTTAAAATTGCACAGTGGCGATGTAGCTCTAAAAATGTCGTGTAAATCTGCAAATGAACTGAATTTTGATGTGACTAGCATGAGTTTAAAGTACAGTCTGAACTCTAGTTAAATTTTGAAAGAGTTGTTTAAAGCTGAGAGTCATTCATTGGAAACTCACAGTTGTGACTTAAAATGTTTCTCCCTTTGGACTGCATTTCTACTGTATAATAGCAAAAGTTGGATTTAGCTTAAGAATTTAAGGAAATTTTTTTTCCCAGTGAAGTCAGTTTTCATACAAGTGACATGTAGTGTCTCACCTCCTCTGAGGTTAAGCTGTTCTACTCTGCATAAAATGTTTTGCAGCTTATTATTGGTATATTAACCTTAGATGAATTAGTGCTATTTACTGAGAAAGAGCAAGACGTACCTTTGACTACTGTGTCCTAGCTGAACATCTACTAGGTTATTAAATATTCCACAGGTGGGATTCACTTATCTTTGAATAGATTTTATTTTCTTGCCAGCTGTAGTTTAAGTATTCAACAAACAAGAATGGAAAATTCCTGCATGTGGAATTTTCCAGAAGTGAGGATTACAATTGTTAGCTCTGTTTTTCTCCAATCAGAAATAGTAAATTTAATCAATTTCTGAGGATTAGGTGTGATAACATTGGTGACTGTGATAAACAGAAGTACTAAAACTGTTAACAGCAGCATTTTTCAGCTTGTTTTTCACTAATGAGAAAAGCCTAATCTTTCCATGAAGGTGCGCTTCTTCATTATGAAGGAGATCAGTTCTGATGTTGATGTTTTAGAGTTGTGAGCACAATTTGAAGTGTCCAGTATGGAAAGTAATTTTCTGTGTTTGATTTCTGGGTTATGTGCCTCATAGTCATAGATTTTGGGGACAATAGGCAAATGCAAGGTGACCTGTAGACTAAATGTGTTCTTTCAATCACTTTAATAGCATTATTTTGTTGTCAAACATTTCTAATTTGTTCTTGTAATTCTGTCCCTGGTGCTTTTGTTGAAACTTAATAGGTCTAAGCCATAGTCTTAGATTTACAGATTAAATACAAAGAGCAAGAATTTTCCCATATTTGGGCAGATAGAAGCAGGAATCTGCAAACAGAACATGAGTGTATTCAGGCTGCCATCACTACTAAATATGTTCTCTGGTACTACAATGTTATGCTTTTGAGAATTTTACCTTGCATTCTCACGAACAAGGCAAAGTTAGACACTGTTGTTTTGCACAATAGTAACGCTTTTGCTCCTTAAGAAAGAAGTTACTTAATCTCAAGAGTCAAACAAACAGGCCTCACCTTAGATCTGAGGTCTTTACCTATTTGTCACACTTCCATTGCAAGCATCACAGAGAGAGAGGCAAAAATGGGGCATAAAGTTAATTTTTGCCATCATGAATATTTCAGGTTTCAAAAGAACAAACAAAAAATATGTAAAAGATCATCTTAGGTAATTGTTCACAGGCAGAGATGTTGGAAGCTGTGCACTTGGCTTTATTACCGTCATTAGTAAATACAGGTGTGTGCCAGTGTGTCCAGACCCAAACATTCTCATTCAGCAATCATGTGCTGAGTGCATGGGCAAGTCACCTTTGTACCTTTCCAGAGTTCAAGCTGAGGTCTGCTTTGTGTTCAGTCTTATTGTGTTTCCTGGGAAACAGGAACAGTGTAGAATAATAGTATTTTCCCAAACAGCTGGTAGTACTATGATTGATGGCAAACTACATTGTATGCTATGATATTGTTTTTCCTTGGCTCCGTATAAGCACCATTCGAGGGTTTTTTATAGATTTAAAATACAAAATAATTGTTTCTGTTGGATTTCAGAAGAAATGTAGGATTTTTCTTTCACTAAGAACACACAAAATTCCATTTTGACTTTTCTTCCAAAAATATGCTACCAATCCTTCCTTTGTAGTTGGCAGATGTTGCCTTACCTGTATTCCATTCTGGCTTATGTTTCCAAAAAGAATATGAACATAAGAATATAAAGGGCAAGGGTAAATAAGAAGCAAATTGTACTATTTTACTTTCTTTAGTACTTTCCTGCTTTTTTCACACAAATAAGCAGAGATGGAGGGATTATTGAACAGTTTTGTTTTGATTATTTTTTTTAGGTTACCAGGGTAGTGTTTTGAATCTTAACAGACCATTTTTTCAGGGAATTTGTGGTCATGCTCAAATAACTTTCATTTTAGAAGAGACTAGAAATTAGCTGGCTGTTCACACTGTCAAGACGATGAAATAACAATAGAAAGAAGGATGTGTCTACTCCATAAACTGAAATTTTGGTTATGTATAAATTCCATCTATACTTGGAATCAGTTTGCTTGGAAACACTTATGTATTTATTCAGGATTTGTAAAACTGGAAAATCACAGTGACAATCAGAAAGTTAAAGCAGTGAAGTAGTGATTAACAGCAATGGAATAGATAAGATTAAAAGTCAAATGAGGATACAGTATGTGAGTGGTTTTTTTGAAGACAATGTCTTTCTGTGAGTCATTCTGGAAGAAACAGAGGAATTATAGAAGTATGGGGACAAGTAGGAGACAGCAGCTAGCATTTTTGGATTAATAATAAAATGAATAACTGGATAATAAATCAAGTTTTGCTTAAATCCCTTCTGGTCACTCAGTCTAGTACCAGAGATTTTTAGATGGAGTTCTCCAGCTTTCTGTGGCTTTTCTTGTGTTGCGTGGTGGCTAGGACCTGCCTGCTCAAGGGGACTCATTCACCCATGTGAGTGGTTGTTAGTGCACAGCAGCTTCTGTGTGGGATGTGTAACACAGACACTGCGGTACGCTCCAACAGCCATTCTGCAGGATAGGCACAACACTGCTTAATTATCTCCAGGAGACATTTCTAGGTTAGAAGCAGGGCTCTCTGGAAAAAAAAAAAAAAAAAAAAAAAAGTTAATAATTTTCTTATCAAAATGCTGTGCCCAAAATTTAGTCAAAGTTTTTAGTGGGTAGGATGTTTTATTTACTTGATTCACACCCACCATTGTTGAAAATCTGGAGATGAAAAACTTTATAGAAAGTATCATTGTGGCAAGACTCTGATATTTATCTAGTCGACTTAGATCATGTATTAAATGATCATGTACACTGTGGTTTGTTAAGGTACTTTCCTCAGACAGGAAAAGAAAAATTATTTTAAAAAATGCCCAGCACCCTTACTCTACAGAGCTGTAGAGAGATAATAGCAACGAAACAATACAACCTCATCTGAGTCTTCCAGACTGATAAAATTGCTCAAAAAGGGGAACTCATTAGGTCGGAGCACCAGTGGTGACAACACTGGCCAGCAAAATGCGCCACTTCTCAGCTCCCTTTCCGAGATACTTACCTTATAATGTGCGACCATTCCCTCTGCTGACCCTGGTTAATCAATCAACCAGTCAATCCCTACTCTACTTACATCTTGCAAACTCAAAATGCATTACATGAATACCTTTTTCTTGATATTGCTGTGTCAGCATAGACTTTCTGCAGGTGTATCATGGTAAAGATAACTCTAGACAAAAGTTGATCATATGTTTCAGCATAAAAAGTTACATCCAGATGGGCATCTCTTGAGTTGAATACTATGAAGAAGCAAAGTGAAACCTCCCAGAATGGAAGGCCCTTGTTATCTTCTATTGCTATGGCAGGAAAAACAGAAGTGAAAGCACCACTAGAAAATAGTATGCTAATTTTTATAGGCTGATGTTCCAAATGGTATCAAAAGAGCTGTAAATTGCATGCTGCTAGCAGAGGGTTTAGCATTACAGAAATACAGTATTTTTTTTACACAGAATCACATTTCATGTTTAATAACAAACAGTATGAATGTAGCTCAGTGAACTTTAACAAATCAAGAACAACATTCATAAAGTGACCCTCAAAAGTGACAATGTTTAGTTTGGTCTTGTAGACCTTTGGAGTTAGTTTGTTTGATTTGGGGCAAGTTTATGTACATGAAAGAGTGCTATATTTTGGCTTTGGAATCTAGACTGCTGTTTACCCACTTTTCATAATTATACTATTACTTATTAATCTTTGTAGCATTAAGTCAGTAGAGGTCTGAAATACAGCTTTACATGGCTCAAGCATGACAACTTCTCTCTTCATTTCAAGTGACAGATGGCTTTCAAAATAAGCACAGCTACAGCATGTAGTACTTTGTGTAATTTTTTTAAAAGCCCACTGCAAAGTGCTTAAAAAATATTTGAAATCTTTGTGTTGCAGATAGAGATAGTGAGAGCAGAAAAGTATTCTTTAGCTTCTGTGAGTCTTTACATTAGGATAGGGCGGAACCTGGATAGATTCAAACCCAGGTTCCTTCAGCCTCAGTCCAATACTCTATTTACTTAATGTGCAAAGAATCACAGTACAAGAATATTCTTAGTAAAAAAATTCTGAATTTTTGTCTACCAAGTCTATAATCCCACTTTGAGATAAGAACCGAAATTAAGATCTATACTACAATCTGAGTTGGTTTTCCAGAATTTTAGTTCTCTATCAAATGGGATTTTCTTTGAAAGATCCCACTCTGAGAAGGCATTTCTACCTTAAATTTTAAAAAATTCCCATTGATAAGAGCTCAGATTCTCTGTCAGATTTTCCATTAAAAAGTAGTTTCACTCTCTGCGACTAATTTCTTTAATTCAAGTCTGTGAAGGTTTACTCAACGTTGTTATTCGACAGGCAGTATTCTTCGTGCCTGTTTTTAAACCAATGCTATATATTCGTTGCTAAGATGTTCATAATCAAACAAGGTTCCTTACATAACAGTAGCCACTTTGAAATTTAATATAGATAAATATAAATATAGGGGAGTTTTTATGTTTCTCAAAATAGTTCACCTGAAAGTCTTTAAAATTTTGCCTGCCTGCAGAGTTCTTTCTCATTTTCTTGTGTATTTTCCTAGGTTTTTCCACAGTAGATAGGATGCTAAATTCTTGCCACAGGGCAGACTGCTTTGTAATTTTCCATGTGCTACTGAGAAGTTTATTAGAGATTTGGAATTAATCACTTATACAGTTCTGTCTCATAATGTGGTTTAGCTGTTACTGATTGACCACAGTAAGTAAAGAGTTCTTAAAATATTGATGATGACTTTCTATAAATTAACAATGCCATTAACCTCCACTCAAGCAATGAATTATTTTCCCAAAAAGTCTCTCCTTTGAGAAGGAAGTTGAAACCATAAAGCCCAAGAGGTTTTAGTTATGGTAGCCCTTGCTGTGCTAAAAACATGTTGTGGCTAAATATAAATATCTCCTTTTGTTTCTTCATATAAATTTATGGAGACTGAAGTGAGCAGTTGTATACTTTATGGAGCTATAAAAAATTATACTGGAGCCGGAAGCTTCAATCTTTTTTCCACAGGAAAAAAGACTTTTACTTTTTCTTAAAAACTCAAACAGAAGCAGGAAGAATTGGTGCCAGTGGTTCCATTGGTAGTTTTCCCATTAACCAGAGGAGGGAAAGGAGGCAAACGGAAGAGGAGGAAATAATTTTTAAGGAACATTATTTTGTGTCCACAAGCCTAATTTTTCAAATAGTCTCTTGTTCTTCTCTTATGCTGGAAAATACAAACTACTCCAGTAAATTTATATATCTTAAGAACTAACCATATTTTCAACTTCAGTAGTGAAGACTGGAGGTAATTCATGAGTGAAACAGTGTCCAGTCTCCAGACCATGCCAGTAAGAGAAGGTATGATATTATGAAAATAATTTTCTGATTACACTGCAAAATGTTTATCTCTATGGATTCTGCATATAATAATTAGAAACATGAATATTTAGTTAATGTTGGATTCTGAAACAGCTCTTCCACTTTTTCCTTCTTGGGAAAAAAAATAGAGTTTACTAGGATAAAGGCAGGGATGAGATGGAGTTTTGTTGAATATTTAAGACTTATTTTCAGGTTACATGAAGAGGTAGACTATGGCCACCAAACTACTCTGTTCCTAAGTGGTGGCCATATCTTACCTGCAGCAGAAAAAACTAGTCAGGGGAAAATGGAGATAAGCAATCTACTGTTTATACCAGCCTGTGCAAAAAGCAGCAGACTTATGGGTTATGTTTTGTAAATTGGTAAGCAAAAGCCATATTTGAAGTCACAGTGAGATATAAACCAATTATACTTTCATGCTAATCTTTTCTGGAATTTGAGAAACTTCACTCATCACTGAATTTTTAGGTGAGATGAACTCTTGTCTGGCACTGACAGCATTTGCTATTATAATTTCATTTCCTAATTTGATACCTGTACTCAGTGCATATTACTGAAAGAATATTTTTTGGTTGCTTCGTCTTTATTTCTTTTGTAAAGCAACATTCATTTCAGTTTTCTCTTGGGGAGAAATGGAAGATAGTGCAGTAGAACACACACCTTCCCTTCTTCCATACTGCAGTATACTACACTACATTGCACAGTACCAAAACACACAATACTATGCCATATTGTAGCTTATGTACTTCAGTTATTTGCATTTATACCAATCACTGATAAACTGTATTTGTCATCCTTTTTGTGTATTTATAAATTTCCATCTGTTGCTGACAGCTAGGATATTCTTTTGTACCCAGAGCACCACTGACAAACCCAGCGCCCACTCCTTTGGAAAGTGTTGTCTCCTAGCAGTTAATCTTTTCACCTCCACCTTCTGCTTGTAAATGATACCAAAGTCCTTTGTAACTGGTCTTTGTAATTTTTTCTTTCCTTCATGTGTAAATAAAAGGACATGAAAATTCTAAATGAAAGAAGATGAACATTCTTATTAAGGGCATGAAAGATATCTGTATGGTGGCATTCATGACAGATTTATTACAAAAAGTCACAAGCCAGCCTCCAGCTGTGAAGCAATTCTCTTCAGTGGCACACATTTTTAAATGTGAAAACCATTTAAATGTACTGACTGGATAAAGCTAATAATATTGCTTCTATACTGAAAGTTTCAAATACATTTTGTACCATAGTTGTCTGATTATCTGGCAAAAATATTTAAGACGAATGGAGAATTATTTAACTTGGCTAATAGCTGATGATTCTTCCTACAGAGCACACAAAAGATTCTCAAATATAAATAATGTAAAGCTCCATGTAAAAAGACTAGCACCTCTCTGATGAGCATAGGTACCAAGTACAGACTCACAGCATGGCAATGTTTTTACTTAGGTGTCCTCCAAGAAAAGGAAAAATTATTGGGATAATTTTAAATAATATATATTGGGAATTAAACCTTAACTTATCCTGCACCTAATAATTTAGTAATACTTGGTTTTGGATGAAAGTTGTGTTTTTTAACTAAGATATAACACAGTTTTGAACTTTCTCTGACATTGCAAAAGGCTTTTTGTCTTAGAGGATAGTCATCTTGAGAATTAACTCTTTACTAGATTATTTAAACATGAAAATTAGCTTTTCCAACTCCAAAATATTAACTTGTTGAATGCAATGGTAGAACTTCTGTCATAATTTTTAAGGGCTATGTAACGTTTTATCTACAGTTCCTCAAAACATGAATAATTTTAATTTTCAGTGTTATTTGAAGTCCTTTCTAGTTTTTACTTCTTTGTAGCCCTTCCTGTATCTACATCTGGTGTTTATATACTTCCAAGTATTTTGCTTCTATGCTTAATTTTAATAAAATATTTTGATTGTTAAACTGTATATCAGGAAGAAAATAAATCAAGGACTTTAAGTCAGGGAAGATGGTGGGAAAGGAGAAGCCAAAGAATACTCATTTTCAAGTCAGATTCTCTATAACTCACACTTCAACAGTCTGGCTTAATTCCTTTGTTAGGGTCAGTTCAGGACTAGAGGAAAAAGGGTTTTAGAAGAATAAAAAATATGGAAACCTGCTTGACTGCTCTTGGAGCATAGAGCTTGAGAGGTCTCTGCCCAGCAGTGTCCTAATACAAAGTGCATGCTAGAACTGTGTTGTTCTCCAGGTTTTGTGGCTTGCCAACCTTTCAGAGGTGCAGCCAGCTCGTAAACTGATTTTGTCAGTCTTGCACAAACAACATAAACAAAGTCCATTTCAAAAATGTCATGTAAGCATGGGACTCGAACCTAGAAACAGCTGGTCTTCAAGAAAACAGGTGGGCTTCAAAGACTTCCTTCTGAAAAACATAACCTATGACTTTTCCTCTCCTTCTGTGCTCTGATTTAGACTTTCTAGAAATACTGCATTGAAAACTCTTCAATATGATTTTTTCTTAATGCCTATTTCCTGTCCCACCTCTGTACCAACATTTAGTCTGATCCCAAAGCAAACAGCAGTTTTGGTTTTGGTTTTGCTCGGCATGTTCTATCTCTCTAGAGATAGAGATTAGTGTAATAAAGTTGCTATGAACAAAAATCAAAATTGGGAGATAAACACAGGAAAAATAACCCTACAATTAGAGAAATGTACATATTTCCATCTCATTTTTATGTCATTGCTGTTGAATTGCTTTCTTCAACACAAACTAAAATATGTTTTTCTGTCAAATAGTAGAATATGAAAATAATCTTCTGTTTGTTCTTTAGTTCATAGTCATCTCTCCAGAATTGTCTTTGTTTTCACATATTTACTGTCATCAGAGTACTATGGAATACCTTACAGATTGCCTCCTGATTTTATTTTATTTTATTTTATTTTATTTTATTTTATTTTATTTTATTTTATTTTATTTTTTTTATTTTTCCTTAGACTTCTTGGTGGTTTTATTTTTGTTAGTTTTAGTTGTTGTTTTTTATTTTAGTTTTCTAGTCAAAGCAAACATCCTTTAATTTTGTTTGAAAGACATGTTGTGTAAGTGAAGGGTTTTGAGAATGGAGTACTAGCTACTTACCCATGGTCTTGGTTGGGGATAAATGAGTTAATACTCCTGGTAAAATGATCAGTTCATGATGATGTTTTCAAGACCTTTGCTGACATTAATAATTTCTGGCGTGGGGGGAAAAATGTTATAAAATTATCCAAAGTATATTTGAATGTGAAGAAAGATCACTATTTATCTGTGTAGCTGGAAAAAAAAAAAAAATCTTTTTTATTTCCAGAAAAGCCTCCTGTAATTTAAGTGTAGGAATTCCATTTTTCTAGCTTGAAAGATGAACTAAGACCAAAGGTAGGAGGTTCAACAAGACCAATTGCTGGGTCCTGCACTTTGGCCACAACAACCCCATTGAGAGCTACAGGCTGGGGATGGAGTGGCTGGACAGTGCCCAGGAAAAGTGCCTGGGGGTGCTTGTCAACAGCTGGCTGAACATGAGCAAGCTGTGCCCAGGTGGCCCACAAGGCCAACGGCATCCTGGCCCAGTCAGCAATAATGTGGCAGGGCAGTGACTGTCCTGCTGTACTGGACACTGGTGAGGTCACTGAAATGGGTTCAGTTTTGGACCCCACAATTTAGGAAGAATATTGATGTGCTTCAGAGAGTCCAGAGAAGTGCGGTGGAGTTGATGAAGTGTCTGGAGCACAAGTCCTGTGAGGAGTGACTGAGGGAGTTGGGATTATTTACCCTGGAGAAAAGGAGGGTCAGTGGTGACTTTATCACTCTCTACAACTGCAGGTTTTAGCCAGGTGAGGGTCAATCTCTTCTCCTGGACAACTAGCAATAGGATGAGAGGAAATAGACACAAGCTGCACCAGGGGAGGTTCAGGTTGGACATTAGGAGGAATTTCTCCACAGAAAGGGTGATTAAACATTGAAATGGGCTGCCCAGAGAGGTGGTTGAATCATTTAAGGAAAGACTAGACTTACTGCCATGGTCTCATTGGCATAGTAGTCATCAGTCAGAGGTTGGTGTCAGGGATGATATCAGATGTCAGAGTTCAGAGTTTTTTGATTCTGTGATTCTGTGTGATTCTGCGATCCTGTTATGACACATGCAATAGTGCAGAAAAGTAAAGTAAATCATAGGAATTGCTGAATTTCTTGGGAAATGCTTGATGGCAGTCTTGTTCAGGTTTATTTGGTTAGTGACAAACTCACTAGAGTTGGATATGATGATGATTTATAGTTACGTAGGTGACTTTCACTTTGACACCAACAGATGTGCCCACTGAGAGGCAGTCTTTACTCACACTCGAAACGCTCACAAGACTGACATTTCCTAAATTTTGCTCAGGTGGGATTTTTATACTTATTTCATGTGGATTTTATTTACAAGTAATTTGCCTAAGGAGACAATGAAAGGGAACTTCATATTTTAGTCACTAAAATATTTTGAATTGATGCTCTGTCTTAAGCAGTCATATCAATAGCTCTAATATGGTACAGATACTAGCAAACAAAGTAACTAACAGTGCTGAGACTGGGAGGGAAGAACTATGAACAGAATTTTGGGATCTTTTCTTCTGCATCGATACTAATTTTTGTAATCTTAGAGCTTTACATTTCTACTCAAGACTCAAAAATGCATTAAACAGAAAAATAATACCTTCTGCAATTGCACAAATTTATACTTCACAGTGACAAAAGGTTTAAATTACTAATCCTGTAGAGTGAAAAGTACCACTTATGTTTTTTGTTTACACTCACATTGCTTCCAAATAAGACTCCAATTTTTGCTGCTGTCTGTGTGCAAATCAGAAAAGTGAAGGAAAATCTGCAGTGAGTGATCTGGGTCTGCTGTACACCAGCAACACAGTTGGACAACTTAGGTAAGGCTTCTAATTTGCCAACATATTTAATGATGAAGAACTGAAGAAGCAGATAGCATCCCTCAAATTCTTCATTACTTTACTAATTAGGTACTTTCCATAAATTTGCCACCTCACCAAATGCCCAGTTTTGTCCAAAGGAGCCATTGTGGAAGCCTGCAATTGATGGGAAATTTTAGGAGATCCCTATATATAATTTTTTTTACCCAATTCTTCTTGAGATCTGTAATGCCTTGGTCCACTTGGCAGGTTTAGAGGAAGGTTGTTTGATTTACTCTGGGCTGTGTCCAGGTGAAAAAAACAAAATTCTGAGGAATTTCTGGAGAACGAACAAAATTCTCAGGAGGCTCAAAACAAATTTTTACTTGCAAATTTTGGAACATTGAGGTACAATAAGGTAACTTGGCAAGTTTTGAAACAACCCAGAGAAAGTAAGGCACTTCACAAACTTTAACTTATTGAAACACAACAAAGGTTGTGTTTCGATAAGTTACTTAACAAGGTACTTAACAAAGCATTGGTTAGAATTTTTACAGTCGGGCTTACAGAATATTTTGAGAAGAAGACGATAGTAAAAGAAGAGAAACACAGAAGAAGGAGAGAAAAATGTATTTAGTTGTGAGAAATGTGTTTGGTGATATTGGAGACAGGCATGCGACAAAACACACCACGGATCATGTGGCAGCAGCCAAATTTTATTGAGTGCTGTTCTCCTTATAGAGACTTGAAGGTCCCCATGGCTGAACCAGGTCCTGAAGGTTCTGATTGGCTGAACCAGTTGCCACCCGACCAGCCAGCCAATGGCTGCCCGTGTCCCCAACAGGCCGGGCCTGCTCCCTGACAGCCCAGACTGGTCATGTTATATAATCAAAGTAATTACATAATTAGTTACATAATCAGTTATGTTTCAGTAATAAAATTATAGGTTGGATTTCTTATAACTGTGAGGCCTTCATGCCAGCTGTTAGCCACCACATATAGTCATCACATGAGGATCCAGTGTGGTCTCAGCTGCTTTTAAATCCAGGGCTCTGGAACACCTGAATTTAGCATGTGTCGCTGTTCTTTTATCTGCTCCTGTGCACTGACACTCTCCTCCAGGCATGCACATGCACTTTAATGCTTCCAGCAGAGCCACATGGTCAGCATGCACCATTTTGGCCTGTAGCAGAGACTGACTGAAGTCACAGGGGACCAGGGCAAGCAGTGGCCCTCCTACCAACAATGAGCTCATGACTGTCCTCCCCTAATTCCCACGTGGTTCTTTTGAACAAATCCACTGGTCTCCTGAAAATTGCCATCCAGGTGGCCATGCAATAGGAAAAATGAAGTGTATGAACCTAATCTTACCCAGGGACATTTTGTTCATCAGGCCTTAGAAAGCAAGGAAGCGAAGTCCTTTCCTAGCAGAAAGTGGATAAATATACACTTGCCCTGCTTCAAACTGGACTCAGGGCAGCTCTGTTTAGCTTCAGTAAGAGTAGCATTTTGTGCAAACTAATGTGGGGCTTCGTCTCTCAACAAGACTTATTTTCTCAAGTATTACATAGTGTTACCCAAACTATGCAGCTTTTGATCTGGAGCTAGCTCATATTCAGCTGCCTTAAAGTATAAGGCAGATGAAGTCGCATCTGTGTATTAGATAAAATATAAATTAAAACTGTCCTTACACAACATGGGCAATGGCCATGCTTGGCATAAATTCTCTCCTCGCTGTGCCAAAGGGCCTGTGGACATGTATTTGGGCTCACGTGTTTGCAAACATGGCTTGGAGGTGGGTAGCATAATGGGGAGGTGGAGGGAGCGAGAGTGTTGGAAGGTGCCTCCACAGATGAGATTAACTGATGAGCTAAGGAAATTGTTTTCTTTGAAATGACAAAGTTCACTTTTGCTATGGTGTCAAAAAGCAACTAGCATGTAATCAATGCAAGTTTGGAGCTCAGAAGATATTTCTGTGATAGTATTTTACTGTATGAACATATAATGAAGAAACAGAAAACCAAAATATGGTGATGAGGTCATTTCAGTTAATAAATTAATAAGTTGCTTTATATACATTTGACCTTCTGGTGTTGATTAATTTAAAATGTGAGGGGTCTGAAGACAGCAGTTGCTATTATTAGTATAGTCAAGCATAGGAATCATTTGAAACACCTGGTGACAGCAAAAACAGCCCTGTGTCTGTGGGGACAAGAAAAATGTTGAAACTAAGTACAGGAGTGAACTCTATAAGGAGACAGGTTTGAGATGTGTGAATGTTTAAGAAAAATATTCTCTGGATTTGGCTGGCATTGCTATAAAAGACAAGGAAAATACCACGTTCCTAGAAATAGAGAGGTTATAGAAAAAGTGCTTTTGTTCCTGTCTTGAAGGTAAATGTAACCACATTGCTTTAGAACTATCAGTTAAGCAGAGAGGGTTTGCTTTCTTACATGTGCTCCCATACACAAAGCTGTTCTGCTCAGCCTGTTTTCATTGTATATGTAATCAAAGTATGCACTTTGCAAAGCTGGTTTTCAGAACTCTGTGTTCTGTCAACTTCTTTTTGCCTGCAGAATTACCACACATGCCTGAGAAATATTCATCATTTTGGGCCTGCTGGACTTTAACAGCTCTAAGTTTTACAGCAACTGACCTGCAGAGGAGCTGCAGTCATCTGAGAGAAGGAATGTAAACTGGGCTAGGCAGCTATCAGCTTACAAATAACTCTTTTTTTAAGAACGTAGATCTGAAGTTCTTTGATTCTGTCATATCAAGTAAAAAGTAGTCTTTGTGCAATGAGTGGCAGGAGAACATCCAGTATTTAAAATAATCCCAGAAAAAATTATTAAGCCATGGGTATTTATCCTTCTCTTGCTGAATGCTGTATGTGAGTTATGATTTGAGAGACATTCTCCAATGCACAGCAGTATACAGTATATATTTTATGAAGTCACAGAATATTTTCTATTCTTGCAGCATTTTTTGTCACTCAACTAGTGGCACATGGATTGGTCTGGATACCAGTTTAGCTATAATTAAAAATACAGTATGATCATTACATATGACAAGCTTTCCTCACCATTGTAGAATGTACAGTAGAAGATATCATACTTGAACCTGAGAATATCTTAGTTTCTTAATCACCTGTAAATATTTTATTGTCAAAAATCAATTTTTGTGCAAGAGGGTTGTTTGGAAAATAATTTTAATTGGTTTTGGTTTCTTTTTCTGTCTTCCATTTGACAAAATAGAACAGAAAGTGGTTTGGGAATTGCTGCGGTATTAGGAATAATATTGGTAGGAATAGGCACATCCACTGGGTCAATGCGTGGCTCTGAGGCTGATGTAATTGGAAAAAATTGGGGCTTTTTATCCTGGGATGATCTATTCAACACATTGTCTACTGACATGTGATGGGATACACCTTTATCAGAGAGGAGAAAGAGCATAGCAGGTAGTGGAGCTCATTGGCAGAGCTTTAAACTAGCTTGGAAAGGAAAAATACCAGGCTCAAGCGTGATGACCAGTGGGATCTTTCAATCTGCTCTAGGAGGTGTTGGCTACAGTGTACCACACCTGAAATGTCTCTACAATAATGCACAGAGCATGAGGAACACACAAGAGGGGCTCAAGGTGTTTGCTGTGTCCCAGAGATTTGACATCACCGGCATAAGTGATGGAATGAGTCCTGTGACTGGAGCGTCCTGTTGGAGAGTTCCAGGCTCTGCAGGAGGGATAGGCAGGGCAGAAGAGGCTGGGGGTGGCACTGTATGTAACAGAAGGGTTAGAATGTATGGAGTTCACAATTGGCAGTGCAGTTGAGAGCCTCTGGGTTAGAACCAAGGGGCAAACAAATGAAGTCAGAGTCTACTATAGACCTCCTGGCCAGGACTGTGCAACCCTGGATGTCTGAACAGACTGGGATGCTGGAAAGCAGAGCCATGGAAAGGGACCTGGGGGTCCTAGTCAATGACAAGTTGAACATGAGTCAGAGCTGAAATGCTGGAAATACCCTTCCCAAGATTGTACCTTGATACAGATACAGGAATGTCTGCGTAGCTTGAAGGACAAAGGGACAAGATGGTGCCAGATCCCTCCCAGGAAGGCAGGAGCTTACAGAGCAGTTCCAGCGGCAGATGAAGACAGCTCTTCCAGGGTCAGCGCCCTCCTCAGCAGGGAACAGCAGGGTGGGCACAGCAGGTGGAGCAGTGGGCTGGACCCATTCGGTGCTTTCTTTCCCCTGCTGGGCACTGCTGACAAGCCACCAGCAACCCAGACCAGAGCAGGACTGCTATCTGCAAGCCCATTTACTTAAAAAAAAGAAAATAATGGTAATGTGTTCTGTATTCTCATTATATATATGGAAACTATTACAAAAACATTATATTCTGTAGAATTCATTAGAAGTTCTGGCCCCTAAATATCAAAATCATGTAGCAGGAAGTACAGAATAAGTTTTCAGGCCAATTTCATAGTCTTGTGCTCTTATTCCAGAATAAACACTAGTGTATTTTAAATAACTTATTTCTTTTAGACAATTGGAATAACAATAATTTTGGGAATAGCTGATTTTCTCTGCAGTTCTTTTTCACATGTTGGCAGAACCACAGAGCACAGGTTCTAGCTAGATAAGGAGGGTTCTGTGTTTGCGTTTGAAAAAGTGATTCAGTCTGTATCCCTGAACAAAGTCTGTGGCAGGAGGATTCACCTTCTGAATTCTATAAATACTTGAACCATTTCTGGAATTTATTTTTACAACAATATGTGTGCATTAAAAGTTATACTTAATACCTAATTGATGCTATTGCTTTGAGGTAGATACAATTCTAGGATCCTCATCTTTTTGGCATATTTAGTGCATTTGTCTTTGTTTGTCTGTTTTTATCTAAGTTAATACTCAGAGCACTAGTGACCCATTTGTTTAGAGATGAGTCTGTAAAGAACAGATAAACAGTGTCTACCAAGACATTATTTAATGCTATTTAATAATCTATATTAGCTGGCGTGGTCCCAGTGATTTTGTTACACACGTCTGAAAACCCCTGTCTTGAAGTGGCATCACCTTAAATCTTTACTGCTTGTTAAAGCCCATGCAATTTCTAAGTGGCATTGATTATTATGGGTAAAAAATTCAACCTTTCCACTAGCACAACAAAATCTAGAGAGTTTTTTTTTTCTATTTCCGTTAGGTAGGGAAACCTGCTGCTTGGCAGTTTTGAAGCCTTTTGCACAGTGAAAGCAAATAAAGTTTCCTGTATCATAAAAAAAAAAATACAGATCACTGAATTCACAGAATCACAGAATTAGTTAGGTTGGAGAAAAATCCCGAGATCATCAAGTCACTAAGTGCCACATTCAATCTTCTCTTTAACACCTCTAGAGGTGGTGAGTCACCCACCTGTGGAAAAGTTCCTCCTGCTGTCCTACCTGAACTTTTCCTGCTGTAGTTTAAGACTCTCTCCTGTCATCATTACTTGACTGGGTAAACAATTGTTTGATATCATAGGCTAAAAATAATGGTAGAACTAGGTAAATTACCTATTAGCCCTTGTTGAAGAATGCTTTATTTGTAAGTAAATGTTAAGTAGATGTGCCTATGTTTTAAAACTTCTGGCAAAACCTGAGTTGCATCAATTAAACATTCTTTCCTCTCACACCAGACTTAATGTTAGGATAGCTCTTCCAACTAATAGAAGGTGACAGATCCCAAGGTCTTGTAAAGATCTCTTTTTATGTATGTAAACCTCAGGGGTTTTTTTTGAGACTGTAGACGGCATGCACACTAACAACAGAGGTACTGCTGAGAATAATAATCATTTACTATGACCAGCCTTTTGTTAGGAGTTGCATTTTTAGTATTTTGATCTGCATATGCAGCCACTCATTCTGTAAGTGTCTCAGATTACCTCAAATTAGGAGTTTTTGCTTAACCCACTGTCTTTTAACTGAAAAATAAAAGCCCCTCAAAATTATTTCAGAGCTGTATAGAGGAGCTAAGATTTAGGCAGAGTTTTGTTACTGAAGCATTATGAAACTAAAAGGCACTCTTTGTCTGGAATTACACCTTGGTTATTTCTTTTTTAAGAACACAAATAAATAGAATCATAGAATGATTTGAATTAGAAGGAGCTCAAGGTTTATTTTGTTTTCAACCCCACTGTTGTGAGCAGAGACACCCTCCACTAGAGCTGGTTGCACCCGTGTCCTCCAGCATGTGACTACAGCACACAGCTTATCCTTGACAATTGACTAGCCTTGTGGAGGAAGGTAGAATTCCTTTTCTACCATGCTTAAAATACTATCCATGGCTGCATGCTGATTGTATTCTGATCCCAGTTTATGGTGAGTCTGCCCTACCTGCAGGCAAGCAGGTGGAGAGCTGCATGTTTCTGCAGCCAACATCTAGGTCTGTGGAGTAATTTTCTATTTCTCATCTTCAGATGAGAAAAAATTTGTTAGACTACAAAAAATTTACAATAGCTCTGATTGGAAGGGACCTACAATAATCATTGAGTCCCATGGCCTGATCACTTCAAGGACGCATAATTGCTCAAGCATTTTTGTAAGGGTGTTGTCCAAATGCCTCCTAAACACTGACAGGCTTGGAGCATTGACCATGGGACATGGGGCACTGACCATTCCAAACTATTTACACAATGGATCAGAGGTCATCAGATGTTTTTCCCTTGCTGTAATTTTACTTGCCCAACATTACATTTCGTTGGACCTGGATAGAGTCCTAAATTCAGTTTAGAGTTCATAAATGATCATGTCATCAAATTTGTGTGTACTTTTTGCTGGAAAATTATACCTGAACTTCAAGAAAAACCCCATCCAGAAATGTAGGAAGCAAGAAGCCATGTTATTGAAGGCTTTTCTTGATAAACCCCATAAGTGAATATAGATCCAACCTGAGAAACCTCCAAAGTAAATTAAAATGTCAAGGCAGATCTGCTCAGGGTCTTATCTGAGCTTCTAGATAGAAAACAATATCACACAGATCTTACTGTAAAAAAACAAGGTCCATCAGAGGAGCTTGTTTTGGACCTGCCAAATCAGCACATTCGGAGCAGAGCCTTGAGCTCTGTGCGAGTACTTGAACCTGGGAGATTATAGAGAATTTTTTTGATAGTTTTACAAAGAAGACTTTTCAGCTTCTCTTTGCATCATTACATAAAAACTATTATGTTATTGTGAATCTTGTGGCAGGACAGGATGTCTGGCTCTTTTTCTGTAATGAGTAACAAAAACAACATGTATCTTTATTGCAGATCTAAATGAAGGTGATAACAAAAACTTTTTACAGGCCACTATGCTGGATACATCTTTCTGAATCTGGTTGTAAAACTAAATGGATTAGGACCTTCTAAGAACATGTCAGTCCTTATTTTTCCTAAACATATTATTTGTAAGGAGCAAATGGAGCAGAAGACAAACTGTGTTAGAGGACCTTATGCAGTTGGGTGCTTGTGTCAGGCTTGTTTTGAGGAGGGTGTGAGCTACTCCAGTCTTTCCCCAACAGCTAGCTGCAACTGCATAGCCAGCTGTGAGCTTCTGTGCTCTGCATCATGGTGCCTCACACCCTCCTACCTCTATCCTGCACTCTCAGATTGCTACCTCCTTGCTCAGAGATGCAAAAACAAATAAGTCCATGTGCCTAAAAGTGGGAAGCAAAGAGGGCAGGGATTGAAACCAGCATGAAACCAACTTCCTTGCTGCCCAGCTGGGGGAAAGGAATGACTAAGATATGGTTACTGATGTTTAATCACTACTGAAAATGATTGCCAGATCTGCTGCTTAATAAAGTGTAAACATGTTTACAAAAGCATCGAGGGTCACTGTTGTAAATGTAGTTTCAGCATTCCAAGGTATTTTATTTCAGTTTGCTATTTGGCTTTTCTTACAATGTCATTTTATAGTGATAAGGAATAAACGATATAAGCAAATAAATAATAAACATAAAATAGCTTTAAAATACAATATGTGCACAAATTATAGAGTAAGATTTTGGTGCTGATGTTCATAAGGTACTTATTTTTTAGTATGTATGTTCACTGACTTAACTGAAAACACAAATAAAGCTTTACCCACATATATTTTTTTTTTTTTTTTGTGGTGTCAATTATAAAGCACTCCTCTCAAATAAACCACTTAATCATTTAGCATTCATTTAATGTCATTTAGCATTCACATAAATTCACAAAGGAACTTTACCTCCTTATTTAAAAAATATTAATACAAAATAAATATGAAATAAAAAGGTAGTTAGGGAACTTTCACCCAGTTAAATACCATATTTTGCATTTTCTAACTAATATAACTTTTTTCTCTGTGCTCTGATACATGCTGTATGTTGTATTGTTACTTTTTCCAGAAAGAGTGACTTAGAATATTTGCTGGTGGCCATGAATCTCTCTAGTTTTTTGTACATCCCTTGTGGGTATTTTTGTCCTGGCATTTAATATCAGAACACAAAACACAAGAATACTTGGCTCACATCAGTGCTGTCCAGTCCTATGAAGCAGCAACAAAAAGTATGATTCATACATACTATTATTAAGCAGTGTCCCTGTGTTCAAGGGGGGAACCCCTTTCTTTTGCCATATAAAGTAAAATCAAAGCATAAGAGAGCAGTTCAGTGAGGCCATGAGAGTTTAAATGTGTTTATTTTCCTATGTTATTGCTCATTGCAATTAAATCCAACAAAAGGAACAGCAGTTTAAATTATGGTCTTGATACTGTTCCTCTATTGAGATTGGGTTGGTATAATCATAGATAGCATGTGGTTCGGCTCTTTGTTTTCTCTTCTTTTTTAATATAATTCCATATAAAACATCTCTGTAAGGCAGACAATCTCCATGTAGACAATTTAATAAAATTGATAAAAGACAAAAAATTGTTTAATGTAAAAAGAAATTGGATGGCCACTGTTAGGATCCATTTCAGTAAGACATGTAAGAACCCATTTCTGTCTAGAAGAAGAGAAGGTATAAAGCTTTGTGGGTTCATACTGTGAAACAGCATTTTCCATAAATTTCCAAAATGTGGCATAAATATACTGATGTGTTCTTCACAGGCACACTCCAAAATGTTTTAAAAGAGTTGACCAGTTGCTCTATGGGTTTCTCTAGGCGGGAAGGATCTTTTTCTCAGTTGCAGGAGGCAGAGTGCTTCTTTCTGAAATGGGAAAGTAAAATTGTTGTGAGCAGATTTGTCAGACCTTATGCCTGTGCCCTCTTCCAGGGCTAAATGCTTGTTGTTCAGCTGCTTGATGCTTTTATATTTGCTGGGATTAACTTCTCCACAGCTCCTCCCCTAAAGTATTGCAAGACATTCTCTTTCTTTCTTCATGACCCGTCACAGCATGCTGCCTTTTCATCACTTCTTGCAATTGGGAAAGATTATTCTTCTCAGATTTATTCTCCCCTTGTGAAAACATTTTTCAGTTCTTAAAACTATAAATTATGTTTTACTGCTTTATTTATTTTTTACCTTTTGTTTTACTAACCCTCTCAGGGTTTTAACACTTGCAGTATCAGTGCTGAAACTTCCTGTTTTACAACTTTTATGGCTAATAGTGCATAGATTTAGTTATTGGTAAAATATTTTTTTCAGTATTTATTGCATTGTCGGGCTGAAAAATTGGGACAGAACATTTAGACAGCCCTATCCAGAGTCGACTGGAACATGGTAAATCAGTTACCTACGGTTTTTAAAAGACAAACCTTCCGGTCCTTCTCACTGAGTGTTCATTCTCTGGATGGAAATAAATTTTGTCATGTGGTTTGCCACAAAATGCAAGGAAAAACATTTTCTTTATTTTTTTTTTTTTAAGGAATATTCTTTCTTTTGTCACAGTGCTTCAAATTCATTCAAATTCATTGTAGTTCTTTGAACAGTTCTGAAGTGTTGTCACATAAATCACTTATAATCAGTACTTTCAAGGAAGTTCAAACTAGTTTTGAGTCAGCCTCACAGTCTGCATTTCCAGCCTGCAAGTCAACAGCTCACCTATGAATATCTTGCCAGAGAAAATGTCAAAGTCCAGGTAGACAAACAGTCCAGGTGGACTTTACTAAAGTCCAGGTAGACAATATATGCTGCTCTCACTTCATCTACCAGGCCAGTGACTTCATCACAGAAGTTTATCAAGTTGGTCAAGCATGACTTTCCCTCTCTGAAACCATGCTGGCTTCTGGTGATTGTCTCATCCTTAATGTGCCTGCAAATTGTTTGCAGGATTTGCTGCTCCGTCACATTCCCAAGGGTGGAGGTGAGACTGACCAAATTGTAGTTGCCCTGATCCTCCTCCTTGCATTTCTTGACCTTTGCTTTCCTCCAGTCTTTGGGCACTTCCTAATCACCTAGTTGTTGAAAGGTTATCTCAAGTGGTCTTGCAATGACAACAGCCAGCTCAGTCAACACTCACGTGGGCATCCCATCAGGTACCATGGTCCCATGTGCTAAATTATTCCCTGTTCTAATCCTCTTCCACAAAGGGTATATCTTCCTTGCTCCAGCCTTATCCCCTAGTTTCTGGGACATGGCATATCCCTGAAGGCTGGTCTTACTAGAATAGTCAGGGGCAAAGTATTTAGTATTTCCACATTTGTTGCAATGTAAAGATAAAATTAGTTTCCTTGTGTCATGTGCTGTATCCTTATTTTAAAGTCTAATAAATGGTAGCATTTCAGCACTACCATGACAAATTGGAATTACTACTACTTTGTGTTGCACTTATTTATTTTTCATACATAATTCTTACTTCAGTTTTCAGATAACTTACTTCTCCCTTGATTTTTTTATACCTGATTGGTATGGAATTTCTTTAGTCTTCTGGTCTTTCCTTTTTCTCTTTTGTACAATATTAAAATGGCAAATTAGACTCATTGTTTTCTCTGTAAATTTCTGTTATGAGGCCAAGTTAAGGTCTGCTAATTCTGAACTTAGAGTTTAATAAATTCTATAATCATTAGAAAGCTCATTGAATTGGTCACATCATCTATAGTTGGCGTCAGTGAATAAATTTTGCATGTTTGGTTTCGTTGACAATAGTGTTGTCTTCTTGTGTGGAATTTTTATTAAAGTTGGTTGGTTAGTTAGTTGGTCGGTTATCAGCGATGATGAGAGAGATGGGGAGACTGTGAGATGGTCAGAAGAATCCAATCCTATTGTGGACTACATATGTTTGTGGACTATTTTAGGAAGAGTAGTAATGTTTTACTACAATGATTGAGTTAATCATCACATAAACAAACTTACACTTTTTACAACATCTCTTGCTTGCAGAAGTCTTGATGTAATTTTCTTTTCTGGTAAGTCTTGATTTTATCTTCAGCTAGTCTTGATTTAATCCTCGGAGTTCTGTTTGCTCTTCCCAAGGCATCCTGATTACCAAATCTTATATGCCAATAACGTCCAAAGTACTCTCTGTCTTGTGTGCCTCAATATCTCCCCTTGTGTGTCAACCAAAAACACTCCTTTAATGGTCTTATTAATTAATCTCTGCTCACATTGAAGCAAGCAAGGTATCATGATTAATACAATTATTAGCAAAATCATCACATTCATACCTATCCCTCAAAAATCCTTTTGCCAGGGTGCTAAACCCAGCCACTAAATAGGTTATCTAGCTAAGATCCAGATTCTACTCTTAGTTTAAACACACTATCCTTTAGCTGCTGTATAGTTTTATGGATAGATTCCGAGTGATTAGAAATGTTCATGCAACACATTCCATCCAAATCTTCACAGCCATGACGTGCTAAAAGCAAAAAATCTATTGCAGCCCTGTTTTGTAAAGTAGTGTGCCTTACACTGTCAACATCTATTAATAAGTTTGATAAAGCAGAGCTGGTTGCACTCATTTGTTTTGCCAGCCAGCAAGCTACCTTATTTAATTGACTCAAAGCCTTTTTTGCAGCCGGGCCTGGCCAAAGAAAAGAGGCCCAATTCATCTGGATCTCAGTCCACAAAGGCAATTCATCATCACAGTATTCATCAAGTGCATGTAAACTGTGCTTTATTGTGTGGGGATATCTGTGCTGTAAAATTATGGATGCATTAGGTGTTAGCACAGTTAATTGTCCCAAACTACAGGTACCTCCTTTTATGTGCGAATGGAGAGCAGCCTGGGCCTGATTGCCAAAAACAAAAAACATTCCTGATGGCAGCTATAGGGGGGCATTACAGGATTTAGAAGGGCTACCAGAAGTATAAGTGCACCAAAAGATTTGATTCTTTTACATGGGTTGATAGAGAGAAATCCCAAGCTTTAGACTGATTTCTTCCCGTGTATTTAAAATTAACAAGAAAATCCATTTTCACAGAACTCAGAATCTCTAATTCTTGGGGCTCTAAGGGTGCTTCAGGCAGGTAAGAGGCCCACTGAACCCCTGCATCAACAGTATCTGAACTCTGCACCACGCTGTCATTATTTTTTGGTATTGGCCAGTCACCTAATGGCAAGCCGACTAGACAGATTGAAAGTGGATTTTCTGGGGATACAGTAGCCAAGCATAGGCTATCTTGTTTTGTTACATTAGCCAGAGTTATCCAGACATTTGTTTTGGGTTGGTCAACAGGCCAGGCTGTGCAAATAAAAGCAAGCAGTGCTAATAAGCATAAGCATAGCATCTGATTTAACCACATGTTTTATCCTTAACTATGTGTGGCAGAAACCCCCTTTTTGGACTTTAGTTTCCAAGCATGTCTTTTAGCACATTCCCTTTTTTTTTCTTCCCAAGCGCATTCTGGGACTAGCCAGATATAAGAAACTAATTTGTTTTGTTTGCAAATATGGCTGTTTTCAGATTCCCTCAAAACTTCCCTCCTGAGAATAGGGAGGCAAGGTCTATAGTAGATATTTTTGCCCTTGACGAAGGAGAGGAATGATTAGGAGGGCTCCATCTTATGAGAAGACTAATTAATTACTTTATTATACTATATTATTCTATACTATATTACATTATATTATGTTACATCTAAACTGAATCTGCCAAGCATTTAACTGCACTCCGCTGCACAGCATCTCATGACTGTCAGCCAACAGTCCCAACACACACAGTCCTGGATTCCATTGGTCAGTGAATCAAAACACTCACACCAGAATCCAATTATCAATTCCTTTCAGGTAAACAATCTTCCATGATGCACTCCGCTTGAGAACAACATGGGAGCAGTAAATGAGATAAGAATTGTTTTTTCTTTCTCTGAGGTTCAGAGAACGTGAAACCCAGAAATTCTTGGGAAGAATTCTTGGGAAGAATTGTAATTTGCTTTTCTCTGTGAAGAGAAATGTGGCAACAGAGGTCTGTCTCTTTCCTCTTGGCCTACTACAATTAAAAATTCAATGGTCTTTTACCTTATTTGTAACTCCACATCATAAATGGTTTTGTTGAAAGGACTCTGCGATATCACAGATAGCACACTTTTTACACTGACATAAAACCCAAGGTTCACAGTTTCCTTTGCAGGTGGGACAAAAGATGTTACTCAGGAATTGCAGTCTCAGTGTGGTTCCGCCCTCCCTCCTCTTCTGAGAGCTTGATAGCATCCTGGTCTCCATCAGCTTCTGGTAGAGGTTCCTGGAACAATTTCACATTCCTTGCAGAGATCCAGTGTGGTCCCTTCTTTGTAGAGATACAAGCAAAACCTCTCCCCCATGTGATCAAAGGATAAGGTCCAAGGATTTTACCAGATTCTGGGTCACAGATCAGTACTGATGGTTTCTCCTTGCACAAAAGCTATGTGGATGATGCCTAGTCATAGGGGGATTTAAGTCCATTATTGGACAGTTCAAAAAATTAAAAATATATAGGGCTTTCTGTAGTCTTTCAGCAGGTGTGTCTCCAGCTCCTCCTTCTGTTGGGCCAGGAGATGCTTGAGGGAGCCATGGGCTCGCTCTATAATGGACTGCCTGGTGGGTGAGGGGGGTACGCTCATCTTGTGGGTAATTCCCCATAAGGAGAAAAAATTTGCGACTTTATGGGAAATGTATGCGGGCCCAGTATCTCTCCTAATCTGTTTCTAATGTGGCAAAGGCAGCACTGAAATGATGGCAAGCATCCTTTGCTGTTTCTATTATGTGAGCTGAGGCAAACAGATCACCTGAAAGCATATAAATAGAAGTATGCACAAATTTCTAATGGCCAAATTCAGGAAAGTGTGTCATGTCTGTTTGTCAAAATTGTAGGCTCTGTAGACCTCTTAGGTTGACCCCGTGTTCACATTAGGAAGAGAGCAATGCTGACATGACTTGTAGCAAAAATACTAGAAGCTTGTACTGGAGTGAACTCAAAAGTCTAAACTCACAGCGTTTTGGTGAAAAGTGAGTGACTAGCCTGCTCTGTTCTCTTTGGTAAAACATATTGCACCAGTAGGATTAACAAGTCTGCCTGGGCATTGCCTTCTGTAAGAAATCCAGGCAGATTGGAATACAACCTTATATGCATAACAAAGTAAGGAGCAATCCTTTGATTTAAAATAAAAACCAGTAGTTTCAACCAGTAAAAAAGAATCTAATTTTAACTTGTTTTAAGACAGAGGCTTCTGCTTCAGATACAGCTCCTGTGACATAGGCAGCAGTTAGGGTCAGTAATTAGGCTAAAAGGTGAGCTGAATTTCTGAAACACTGACCACAGCAACTAATTCTACAACTTGGGGAGACCATTCAGCAACAGCAATATCAGATTGCCAAGCTCCCATTCCAGAATAACTCCATGGAATCAGTGATTTACAGGTTTTCCAAGAACCATCTGTGAATATTGCCATATCTTGCAAAGAAGTCTCACTTCTCCTTGGCTTTGGGAGCAAATTAAAAGAACAGCTTAACATCTTGTGCTTGTGTGGATGGATATATGTCTGCCTTGGGTAATCTGCTGAAGCTATTTGCAATTTCTCTGATTTCTGTAGCAACCAATCAAAATAGAACATTGTAAGAGATAAAAATGTATAGTCAAAATCCCTTCCAGACAAGGAGGTCATTCTTTGATGAACTTTGACAATAAACATGGCCATAAGTTCATCTTGAATTGAAATAGTCTTGGACATAATATTAGGAAAAAAGACCCATTTGATAGTTACAGAGGTTTTTTCTGAGTCCCACTGAAATATCAAGGCATGTGATTGACTGTCAGGGTTTAAAATGATTAACCATAGAAGTAACTCTGGAGCCTAGCCTAGCGAGCTGATTGCCTTTGTGAGATAGCATCAGTTACTTTTAGAAGCACAACTTGTGCCTTTGTGTTTAAATGTCTAGATGATAAGAGGTCAGGCTCTCCCTTTAAAAGGGCAAACAATGGCTCCAAACCTACATTTGAGATTCCAAGCAAGGGAGGAACACAGTTTATGGTCCCTAGCAATTTTTGTGCATCATGCAGAGTTTTGATTTCTTTTATAATTTGCAAAGGTTGTGCTGAAATAGAGTACATTCCTATGCGACAGCCCAGATATTTCCATGTGGATGTCTTTTGAACCTTTTCAGAGGCAATGATCACCTGCTGATGTAACAGCCTGGCTGACAGCCAGTACTGCTTCTTCCATTCAAATCACAGTTTCTGCAGAAATAAGAATATCGTCCATATAATGATACAATAGAACATCAGGCATATGTTCCCGAATCGGACTTAGGGTCCTTGCAACATACCATTGGCAAATAGCCAACCACTGGCTGTTGCACTTTGGATAATATGCCTTTGGATAATACCAGTGATATCAAATCAGTGGTGCTACATACTAATGCTCAGTACAGAAAAGCTGAATTTTGCTGCATTGTCCAGATGCAGCAGAATATCAAAGAAACAATCTTTTAAATCAATCATTGCCGTGTGCCAGTTTCTGGGGATCATGGAAGGGAAAGGGAAGCCAGTTGGAGGGCTCCCATTTCTTCTATTACTTCATTTATTTTCTGCAAGTCATGCAACAGCCTCCACCCCCCAGATTGCTTTCTGATCGCAAACACAGGGGAATTCCAAGGACTATTAGATGGGACTATATGTCCTTTTTCCAGGTGTATTAGTTCTTTTAATATGCACAGTTTGTCTAATTACAGGGACCACTGGTTCACCTACAGAGGGTCAGAAGTTTTCCAAGTAAGTTTGGGGGTGCCATGTATCCCAATGACCCCTATATGAAAATATAAAAATTCCCACTGTGTCAACACATCACTCCTCCACAAAACCAGAGAGACTGACAGCACAAATGGTTTAACTGTGCCTATCTGCCCATCACACCTGGTTATTTGCACCTTGTGTTGACTTGGCAATCTTTGACTATTCCTACCCACACCTGAGAGTATCTGAGGCACAGTCGTTAATGGCCAATCACTGGGCCATTGGCTTTTTGAGATATCAGTCACATGTGCACTAGTATCAACCAATTCTGTTAAAATGATGTCCCTGTCTTTCAGAGTCACTTTGCACTGGTATGTGGGACACTGAGATGTGATACATTGTGTCCAAAAAATCTGTGGGACCCCTATGGAACCAACCCCTCCCTTCCCTCTATTCAGCTACCGGGGGTGCAGATAGGGGTGCTGCGGGGAAAAGTATGAGTAGGGCTACATTGCTCCTGGCCGGGACTGCACAGGGCAGGTGGGGGCTCCAAGCCATGATCTGTATTACCCTGGCTGAGTCAGAGTCAATAGCCCCAGGGAGAACAACCAATTCTGTTATTGAAGGGGATGATTGGCCCAAAGCAAAGCATGCATATGCTGTCCTGGTGGTCCAAAAACTCCTGTGGGAAGCAAATTACCAGATTAATCAAGCACCATTACTGTGTTGGAGGTTGCCAGGTCCGTTCCTGCACTGCCTCTGGTGGCTGGTTGTAGCTCAATGACCAGGGTCCGGCAGGTGGGGCAGGGCCGGGTGGAATTTGACAGGTGCTCCTGATTGCTGCATTGGCTGTGGGATTTGTGTCATTGCATCATGCTGCTCCACGCTCCAAGATGAGTTTCCTTGTAAAGGTTGGCCATTCTGGTGAAACTTTGAGCGGCATAGACTAGCGAAATGAGGGCCTTTCTGACAGCAAAGGTATAATACCTGGGGCTTTGGGGTTTTGCACTTTTTGGCAGTCTCTTGTAATGCATCCAGATTCCCCACAGCCAAAACAAACCAGCTGCTTTCCAGAGGTTAATTTCAGGGCAGCAAAAGCGTCTGCTATGTCCTGCCCCACGGCTTGATATGTGATTGCTGCGCTGTGTTGTTGTGTCCCCAAGCGGTTGCATGTTTGTATCATTTGGAGTAAAGTGTGTTCAGTTTCAGGGGGCAGAGATTTCAAAAAGTGTTTATAGTCCCCATTAGCATTTTCTATGGCAAATTTGAGGAGTATAATTTCCCTTGCTTGACAATTATTCATTTGTCTCTCCAGTGTTTGTTTTAATCTGTCCACAAACTGCATATAGGACTCTTGTGGACCTTGTTTGATATTTATGAAGGACTGTTGTGGGGTTTTGGCATCAGGAACCTTAAGAAATGCCAAACAAGATGTGTCTGTGACACCCACTAGGGCTTCTCTCAGTAAGGCAGCTTGGACATTAGGATTGGTATGCACCCCTTCCCCCATAAGGTGATAATAGTTAAGCCAGCAAGGGCTTGGTTTGCATACCCTGCGTATGTTATAATTAAATTCTCCAGTCTTTTTTTCCATTGTGCCATAAATATTGCATATTGTGGCAGTGTGAGCAAAAGATTTGCCAAAAACTTATCATGAGGAGTCATGAGGTGAGTAGTAAAAGTTGCTCTTCATAAATTACTTAAGCAAGGGGACCTCAGTCCATATTCTGCTGTGGTACGGTGCAGTTTCTTAATTTTTGAGTGACCTAGGGGGTCCCATTGTGGATTTCCCCACTTTGGGCCAAGTTGCACAGGGGCCAAAAAGATTTCTGCTGCAGTGTCAAAGTCCCTGTCTTTAAGGGCTTTCTTTTTTATCTGTAACCAATTATTATGTATATCCAAAGGGAATAAGACTGGATCTTTTCCAAGGCTGGGCTCAAAAGGATCAGGCTGCCCTACACTGCTGGAGTCAGTGTTTGCTGCATAAGGGATTGCTGCTGGTGTGATGGTGAGACTGGAGGTGGCAACCAGGCTCTATCCGTGGCACTCAGCATGGAGGGCATGAGGATGCGAGATGGGGAGAGGGACCTGGGCAGATTTAAATCTGGCATGGTTGCGGGGACCATCTCAGCAGTGCCCTTACAGGCTTCCTCCCTCCCTCCTTTTTAATCACTTCCATGCTTGGCCTCCAAGGAGGAAGCATTTGTAGCTCTGCCTCATGGCCACACAGTGTAGCCAGGACGTAGAGCTTTACACTGACCTTGTTCCAGAAGCAGGGAGCAAATATAGAAGAAGGGGTGGCATTGGGGAGCATGTGTGACACCCATAGTAAAAATGACTTGAGGTTGTGCTTTGGGATGGGGGATCTATGCTTGCCCAAAAGGGCAAGCATGGTTTCATGTCATGTTGCAGCAGGCAGGGGGTTATGGGCCCAAACATGGACCTCTCACCATCACAATCATTTCAGGGGCTTGCCGACTGCTGCCAGTCAGGCCAGTAATTTTCCTCACATAGAGGTACCAGTTATTGGCAATGATGGGAGAGATGAAGAGACTCTGAGGTGGTCAGAAGAATCCAATCCTATTGTGGACTACATATGTTTGTGGGCTGTATTAGGAAGAGCAGTAATGTTTTACTACTATGATTGAGTTAATCATCATATAAACAAACTTACACTTTTTACAACATCTCTTGCTTGCAGAAGTCGATGTAATTTTCTTTTCCAGTAGGTTCT
The DNA here is from genome assembly GCF_027887145.1 of Ammospiza caudacuta. Lineage (NCBI taxonomy): Eukaryota > Metazoa > Chordata > Aves > Passeriformes > Passerellidae > Ammospiza > Ammospiza caudacuta. The sequence continues at coordinate 60,726,620 of NC_080632.1, forward strand.
GTTTGCTCTTGCCAAGGCATCCTGATTACCAAATCTTTTATGCCAATAACATCCAAACTCTCTGTCTTATGAGCCCAGTAGTAGGTGGGTGGGGTTTCTTTTATGTAGATGAAAAGAGAATAATGTAAAATTTCTGGTAAAAATTTGCAGTGAGGCAGGAAAAGTAAATACATTAGATGTGACTCCAAACAGAAAAAAGTTCAATCTTCACATCGTCAGTGAAGATAGTGATGTTAAAGGTCACCACTGAGATAAAGACAAGATAGTAGAGTTGGTAGCATGGAGTGAAGGTTGTGGACACCAAGAGAGAAGGAACATTCAAAGGATAGGTGTGTTCAAAGTTTGAAACAGAAAAGCTCCCAGTCCTAACTTTGACAACACTTGTAGAATGTCTTGCAGGTCTCACAGCAAGTGCTTTTAAAAAATCTTGTGTTTCCGAGTGCCATTATCTGACTGGAAAATAATATATTAAGAGTAATATATAATACAAAACAATTAATATTGGCAACTGGAGGCCCATTAATACAGTATCAGAAGCATCTAAGAGTTAAAAAAAATTCTGTCGACAGTAGTGATAAATAAAGGAGGGAATGCTCACATGTACTTGTACTTAGATCATACCAAACTAGTCTGATAGTTTTCTTTGACAAGAATGTGTCACAAGAATAAGTAAAATAGTAATGGAGGAGGATTAGTCTAGGAACTCAGATCTGAGAAGACACAGGCTAAGGGGAAAAGACAACAATGAGAGAGTGACAAATAGAGGTGTTGTACTGGTTCTAAAGCCCAGGTTTATGGGACAGAAAATAACACGCCCAGGCAAAATGCACCAATGGTGGGAAAGTAGAGAAGCGCTGACACTAAGGGGTAGTGGGGTAGCATATATAAAGCTGTGAATAATTTTGAAAACTGAAGAATGAAATAAAGGAATATTTTCTAGAACAAGTTGAACTGTCATAACTTGTAGGCTAGCAGCAAAATTCTGCACCAAGAAGTAATTCATTTAAAATGGGAAGGAAAGCTGGGTGTACCACTGATGATCACTGGATGATGATCACTGAGTGATGATCACTGAGGGATTACCATTTATCTGCCTAAAAAGACAGCTGCATCATGGGCTGCATCCAAAGCAGTGCATCCAGCAGGCTGAGGGACAGTATTTGGCCCCTCTGCTCTGCTCTCATGAGACCCCAATCAGGTCTGAGGTTTCCATCCCAGAAGGGGCATGGACCTCTTGGAGCAAGTCTAGTAGAGGAGAGATGTTCAGATACAGCCTACCACTTGGAAACAGCAGTAGAAAAATATTCTTCATACACGTTTTGGTTTGAAAAGACAGGTGTCTGCTAAGGAAGGCAGTAGCCTCTCTTGAAATGGAAAATGTCAACCCCTTCCCTCCGGATTATCATAACTTTGAAATTAAGAGGGCTCTCAGGCAAAGATATGGGAGTAGTCATAACAGTTCTTTATTAGGAAAAATAAAAATAAAAATGCAGCTATACAGAACTGACAGAGTGAAATTACAACCTGACACCCTGTGGATCAGGGTGTTGGTAGCAGTCCAATTAAATGGTGGCTGCAGTCCTCCTGAAGTGACAGATTTTCTTCTGACTGTTGGAGCAGTGATGCTGTAGAAGGGTGTAGTTTTCCTCTGAAGGTCCAGTGGTGGTGTAGATGGGCTTGGTCTTCCTCTGGGAATATATAATTTTGTAAATCATCTAATGTTACTTATTTATAGTTTGGTGTGATGACTTAGATGGAATCACCTGGTAATAATTTTCTTCAAATAATTGGTAGATAATTATTTTAAAGTTTAAAAAGAATTGCAGTGTCCTTTGATTAGCTGAGTAAATGACTATCAGATGGGGACCGTGTCAAAGAGCTTTTTGGAAGTGCATTTATTTATCTTATTTTTAAACTTTTTTTTTTTTTTTCACTGCCAAGGGGAACATTTTGAATTATATGCTATCACCATAATTTTCAGTGTGGTATGGAACCATCACAGTCAAATTACTAAAAGTATCAGCCTGCTACTTGAGTTATTTAAGGGATTATCAATTAAATAATTTTGGGTCAAGACTGATTTGGAGGTTTTCAGTGCTGGCCGAACGCCAGTGCACTCACTAGAATATGCTTACTTATTTTTTTGCTGTGAGATTGAATTAGGAGTAAGGCAAAGCAGGCTCAAAATTTTAAAAGAATATGAAGAAAGCTTTATTAACAGTGACTAAAAGAAAGAATACTAAGAATCAGAATAAGACCTTTAGAACACTTTTCCTCCCCCCTACAACTTTTTCTTTCTCACTAACAATGTACAAAAACAATTCAGTCAGTTTATCACTTCTAGAATAGTCTTTCTTCAGTTAACTTAGGGAGAAAAGTCCCTCTTGTTAATTTATGGAGACTGCTCCACAAGAAAATAGTTCTCTCGGGGTTTCTAATTTTCATGAATAGCAGCCACCCAGAAAATCTGCAATCGTGAAGTTCCTCCCATTTTTCACGTTTTTCCTACAGCTTTGTTTATGGGCCTTGTCAAGTTATGAAGTACTATTTTAAGGATGAGCTCTTCATAAGCAAAGGTTCTCTTTAACTATCTCTGAGATCATCTTCATCTCTGTAAACAGAGATCTTCTTCTCACCCTGGAGGTTTTCATCATTCTTCTCTCTTTCTGTTCAAACTTCTCAAATTCACAGCTATTTCAACAATGCTTGCTTCAGCATGGGTTTGAACAATCTATCTCCCCATATTTCTTCAGCGAGTTACAGGGAAAAAAGACTGATGTGTCAATTACATTTTTCTCCATAGCTTTACAAAAGGATTTCAGCCCTAAGATCAAGGCATCTCCCAATTTCTCCCATCTGGGACTTGACTTCCTCTTCACTGACCTTGATGTCTTCATGTTGTTGTTCTACATGCCCGCACTTCATCCTTTTCCCTCACTCGGGGGAGGATTGAAGTTAATATCCCACCTGGGGGCTGCAGATGGTCACCTGGCCCTGGCCGGGCCCGACAGCTTTCGGCCGGAGCTGCAGCTGGGCTGGGAGGGCGGCTAGGATCCTAGCAGCCAGGCCAGAGCTCAGCAGCAGCACACCAGGGCTGATGGCTTCTCCTCTTCCTGCCCAGTGGTTGCGGGTGAACCCCAACAGCGGCAGAATCTTGGCCAGGCTGGCCTGGCCCTGGCTGCTCTGGGGGCCTGGAGGATCCCAGCTCAGCAGCAAGATGTTTGGAGCCGGCCTCAGCCACACGGCCTGCCCCCGGCCTGCCTGACAGCCGATGGCGCCCAGGAAGGGTGAACCCCTGAGACAGGGGCCAGGCCAGCCTTGTCACCTGCCTCCAGACTGGAAGGGAAAGAGATGCCTCTGGGCTTTTTTCATCTTTAACATGTATCTTCACAGAGGCATGTACAGTTTTCTTAGTGGTTTAACAGATTGCCAATTCTTGAAATTAATTACTGATTGATCTTTTTGTCAGACACGGGGGAGACTGCTAGCAGCTTCTCTTAGAAAGTCACTTCCATGAATGCCTCCACTATAAAAGCACCACAACTAATCACCTTGACAAGAATGAGGAAGAAGCATTATGTTATCATTTCATCATAGAACTAAATGTCAATATATAAAGATTGAAAAGGGCTATTTAAACTGTAAGTTCTCTGTAAAAAGAGCTCTGGACAGTTGGTGCTATAATGAGCATATATTTTAAAGATTCAGGAGTGTATAATTTGTCCCAATAGATGGCACATATTTTTGTTATTAAAGTAATATGTTCCTTGTTATAAAATGTTGCAGCCTACAGTTAATAACTAAGTGAGGTACAGAAGACATGGGGCAATTAGTCCAAGGAACGCATTATTGGGAAGGCATATTATTGGTTTGCGGGGTTTTTTGTGTTATAAACCACCTCTTATTTGTAGCTTCCAACCAAGATACAAGATAACAAGATATGAAAACTTTATATTTCACCTTTTTTTTTTCCTAAAATACTCTAAGGCCACTAAATTCAGTGAATTCTTAGCTGAGTGATTACCCCAGCCATATTGCTGTCTTGTTCCTTTAAGAAAAGTCAGTTTCTGTCAAAGATATGCATTTTTAGCACATATTTGGACTCTTTGCATTGTTTTAATTGGAAAACTGTTGATATAGTGATACACTCCTCTTTTTAAATATGCAAAACCTTATTTTTCTTGAATAACAGGAGAGTGTTAGGAATTATAGCTTCTTGGTTATAAATGCAAAATGCTTTCAAGCCAACATTCAGTCCAAAAGGGGTTAAAAGTAATATTTCCAGAACTCCATCAGTCTGCTTTTGTGTTTGCATCCCCTATTTGACTCTAGCCTGGAGTTTGTCCTTGACATATACACAAGCCTTCAGAGAGCAAAAGGTTATAAAGCCTTTCCACCCTTTGTTGTCTGATGCTTGTTATCAGTAGAAGCATTTGCTCAAGTCTTAGACAAATTACTACTGGTAGTGTTTGAGAGAGCTGGTGCTGTGGAGTTGTTTCCACAAACACTTCTTGTTTATCCCTCATGGGTGACAGCTATTGTAGACATATTTCAATTGTGTGTAACCCACTCCAGATGATGGGATTTCTTTCAGCAGTGTCAGAATTTGGCAAAGACCAGTCATTATTAATCTGTGGGTTAACCTTTTAATAACTGAATGGTTATATGGTCATGATCAGATGCCAGTTCTCAGCAGAAGCTGATAAATACCACATAAAATATTGAATGTGCATTTTTTTTCTTTAGATTTTGAAATGCTTTTCATAATTATTTTTAGTCTACTTGTTCCCCAGTTGCTCATTGTTATTCTTCATGATGAGGTAACATTATACTGTCTTTATAAGGGTACTTTTATGATAAAGAGACATGTAAGGGTTAATCAGTACCATATGAGTATTTTGTTGCAAATACAGTGTCCACATGTATCCAAATCACTTAATTTGCTTTAACTTTCTTACCTATCCCATCTCTCGATTTTATGTACATCAAATCTGTCTCCATAGCCCATTACTTTCTGTTACTAACAAGTCAATGGGCTGTTGGTGAAAAAAGTAGTACTTTTGTCAGGCAAAGAGAAAATGATCAGCACAGTGGATGAGTAGAACCTTTCTTTATGTGAACACTTTAAGTGTTTTATGAATTTTGCTTGTAGCGCCATTTCTTCTGTAAAGAAATTTACAGAAGACAGAGCTTAATGTTTCTGAGTTGTGTTTTAATTTAAAATGCTCTGTTGAAATTGTCTAGCTACATTCACTGCAGTCAGAGTTGGAGTACCTTTGTTCCTTACACAATGCATTGACTACTTGTCCAGCCAACATATAGTCCTTTGATATTTGGCATATTTGTGGAAAAACCCCAAACTGTAACTGCCTTGCGTATGTGAAAACCTGGTATGGTATTAGACAAAGGAATAGTTGCTTCCTGCCTTTTGTCCAGTATTGCTATCTTAGGGGCTGAGGCATAATATTCCTACAAGTCTGATGGCCTGAAGACAGTAAATGCCTTGAATTTGTTTGTTTACTTGATAAAATATCTGGATTTATTCAAATCATAAGATAACATCTCTCTTAGTTTTATACAGGCAAATCTGCACCCCAATTGCAAAACCTGTGTTTAATGTTGCATGGGAACAATTTTAAACAATAAATATTTAGTCTCTCTGTAGTCTGGTCATATAAGGGTGCGGTGTGTGGAGAGGGCACTGCCTGAACATTCTCACACCATTTAAGGAGTTACACATGCACCACCTGAGACTGCCACTGCTGGGAGCTGGGTCCCTTCACAGCAGGCAGATGGCCCCAGGGTGCCTCTCCTGACTCTTTACCACACACACCCTCTCTCTCAGGTGTGCTTCCTCATTCTTCAAGCTTGACCCTTGGTTTCTCATAGCAGAGTGTCAGGTGTCAGATTTCCAAAAAAAAGTAATTTAAGAGTGGTACAGTACCTGTTATCTGGCAGAGCATGGGAAATTAAAAAGCCCTAGACTTCGGATAAACATTATCTAGCAACAACAAAAACATCCGTGCAGTATCAATATTCTTTTCCATTACAGCCAAAAATATATCTAGATGTAACATCACAGCTTGTCTACTAAGGCTTCAGCAAATCCAACTGCTTTAGGGGTTGACAGTGTTTAAGCATAACTGCTTTGGGTGAATATTAAGTGTCCAAGATATCTTTCCTGAGTCTCTGAAATAGTAATTTAGTGTATGTTTTACTTCCAAACTTTTTTTCCTCTTATTGTTAATATTAACTTATTTCTGTTTAATTCCAATATGTACGTTTTCTTTTTTTCCCCCATCAGGTTTCATTTCTGGCGTCTGCTTACATGAGCCAGCATATCTCAGAGGAAAGCTGCTTTGCCCTTGCATCTGTTACCCATTACCTTTACCTCTGCCAGTTCAGCTGGATGCTTATTCAGGTTGGTTTCTTAGTCCTTTTTATCATTTCCCCAAAACACCTGTAAAAGTAACTGATAGATGGACTGTATTTCTATTATATTTTAGTGCATACATATACATATCTGTATATTTATATATAAGACAGGTATAGAGCACTGAAATCCAATGCTACCAGAAGGCCAAAATTTCAGATGACTTTTAGTAAATCTGCAGTGACACAATTCCAAGGGTAAATATACAAACACTATAATGACTTTTCGCACTAATTTCCCTTACAACTATTTGTTCTTAGAACAATGAAGAATTGTCTCGAAGCAAGGAAGAATTTTTTTCTTAACAGTTTTTCTAAATGTCCCTTATTTGGTCTTTTGAAGCAGTCTCTTACAAGTGAAGTTTAAATGTAAACTGCATTGTAATTTGTTGAGTCAGGGGCATTTTAGTCATTAAACTTGTATAAAATGACAAACATACCTTTACAAGTTTGCATTAAAATACAGAATATGTGTATTCATAATTATTGCCAGAATTTTTATAAAATCATAGAATCATTTAGGAGAAGCTTTCTAGGATCATTAAGTCTAACTGTTAACTCAGTACTGCCAAGTCCACAACTAAACCATGTCCCCCACATTTTTTTGTCTATGCTGACCACCCCCAGCTCCTCCAGCCACTCCTCATCAGTCTACTACTCCAGACTACTCACAGCTGTGTTGCTCATTTGATATATTATAGAACAGTAAATGGTGGAAAAAACAACTGAACTAACATGGAACTCCATGAGCAATCAAATTGTGGAAAATTACTAATTGAAAGTTAGTCAAAGCAAAAAGCTGTGGGGTTATTAGAAAAAAATGCATTATTATGCCCTCCTTTAGAAATGTATATTTAGCACCAGTATTTGAGTTGATTTATTTTTCTGTTATTTCAAGAGGATTTGTCCCAAGCACATTTATTACAGCATACAGCTTTATATATACAGCTCCATATCTTGCCATACAAATTCTCCAATATGCAGGCTGTCAGACCAAACCAAGAATTGCAAATTAGACTGCATCTAATGAAACTTCCTCTCCCAGTAATATTCATGTAATATGTGGTGTTTTCCTATGATATGTCAGACTCATATTCATTGAGAACCCTAGCGGCCTCTCCAACAGCTCACCTGTGCTCATTAGCCTTAGTAAGTCACATGTAGATGGCCTCAACAGAGAAACTTGTTTGCTTGGCAAATGGTGTTCTTGTAGGTTAACTACTCTAAATTATTTTGTAAAGTGTAAATTATATTCTTCACAGTTGCTCATTCACTTTATTCCTAAATTGTTTCAGAGCTCTTCACCATAGTGAAGAGTAGTATTATTTTAATAATAGTAATATTTTTCTTTTTTACTGAGATGCCTCAAGCTTTGGCAATTCAGTGTTTGATAGTATTTAATTCTATGTGTTTTACATGGCATTAGATTGCAAAAATAACTTATAATGGCAGAAAATTTGACTCTCAACAGTTGGTCATTTTTATATCTGTAGTTGAAATCCAGTGTTTTTTTGGTTTTTTTTTTGAGTAGACTTTGGTCAAATCCTAAGAATTTGCATAATACATTGCATTTAGTAGAGCCTCAGGCTTGTGTTAAACATGAAGACTCTTCATGGAAATCTGACAGGACAAAAGTGCTTAAGAGGGTATCCATCAGCCTGCTGATTGATAAGCTGCCAGGAGTAAAACTCAGAATGAAGATGATTCTCCTTTTTGTAGGTGCAGGTCTTCAGCTGAGAATAATTCCTGAACTTTGAAAGACTCAAAAGGAAAGAAATAATCTGAAATATAGATCAACCCAGTCCTCAGCTGCAGTTTGCTCCTCTTGGCTGGGAATAGGTCTTGGATTTATATATCTCATTATGGAGTGAGTAAGCTATATCAGGGCACAGGAATGAGCACTGGAGACATCTCTATGCTTGAATTGGTGACAACTCTAGAAAAGCTTGTGAATCCAAGGGGAAACCAGATTGGTTTAGGAAGTCTGGATGCTACTTCTGTTTGAACAGCAGTCTTAAAAGTCTGGGAAATTAATGTTTGTATTTCGCAGCATAGTATACTTTATATACATGATTTGAAAAGCAGAATGAATAATATATTTATACTTAAATGGGACTTAAATACTTATATCTGAAAAAGAACAAAAATACAGGAGAAGATCCTGTGTTCTTTGTGCAGCCACTCTGTATTTATGAGGCTGCATATCATAGTGCATATGTTTGATCATTGACTTACGTCATACAAATCTGCTACTGGCTGCCGTGATCACAAGATACAGAAATCGGTGAATGTGATAATCAAGTACAAGCACTGTGCAGGTATGTGAAACTGAAACATCCACAAAATCCAGGCAATTTTAAGTGATCAAAAGGTGGTGGAACAACATTTCAGGCAACAAAACTAAAGAAAACTGAGATTTAACAGTACAGTCAGACATTCACAGATTTATTTCTGGGGTCCAGATCAAAAATATTTACTTTCTAGATTCCAGGGTTACTTCCTTACATTTTTGTTTTGTAATTTTTCCATCTTCTGCATAGTGTTAGGTATAGTAATTATGCTTAGTATTTTGTCTTACGTCAATGCTCATTACAAAACAATTTATGTATAGATTCATGTTTTAATTATTGTTCTCTTTTTAGTTTCTTATGATTCTTTGTGCTTTCTTGACCTACTGCTAGAGTGAATTAAATCAACAGTGAAAGTGTCAGTTCAACAAGCAAACCAGAATGAAAATCATGAACTTGCTATCACCCATACCTGAATCTTTCTCCTACATCAATTTAATGGCACTTTAAATTTTCTATAAATTTCTATAAATTTGTGTCAGACTTGTAAGATGTCTATTGATCTTAAAGTAGGTTTGATGCTTTTTATTATAAGAATAATTTGTAGACTGTTTAACAGCTTCAAAAAAGCAATTATATAAAAGAATGCAATTATTATAAAATTACACCTCCAACTATTTTTAAAAAGAAGAAAGGAAAATAGAAGTTTTCTTATTGAATTGGAAATTATTTTATTTAAAGTATTTTGCACCTGTTGTTTGCCAGCTATCTGCAGATTATCACAGGTGGTGAGGCACTGGAACAGGTTGCCCAGATTGCCAGGCTGTGGCTACTTCATCCCGGGATGTATTCAAGGGCAGTTTGGAGATGAGACTTTGAGCAACTTTGTTGTCCTCGTTTAGGGCTGTTATTCTCCAGTTTAGTGATCCCACTGAATCCATGCACTGCTCTCTTGCTCCCGGCCTCCCCCGCCCCGACTGCCCTGCAAAGATTATGGGTTGAGATAAGAGCGATGTGCTGGAAACAGCAATGAGACAAGGGAACAAACAGTACGGCAACACCGACAGAGGGTACAAGCCGGAGGTGAACGATTCACACTGATCAGCCCCACCCAACTGCTCCCGGTCCGCATTACGCTGATCCAGAACAAACCCCTTCTACCCAGAAGAGTTCCTTCCCCCAACCCCCAGCAGTGATGGGACGTGATACAGGATAACCTCTGCGTCCCAGCCGTTGCTACTGCAAAAATTAACCCTGTTCTGGCTGGTAACAGGACACTGGTCCAGTGGAAAATGTCCTATAGTGGGAGATGGGGAACTAGGTGGCCCCTTCTAACACAAAAAAATTCTAAAATTCTGTGATTATCACTAAAGATAAATTAATGAATAATTAAACAATTAAATAAATGTGTTCCAGGTTTGAGAATATAATTTCCATTAATTGCTTCATTTTAAAAGAAAAAACCTTCAATGAAGTTCACATTATCTCATTAGAGTGTGAATAAACAATTATTTTACATTCTATATCAGAACAAATCACAAGTTGCCCATTTGTTCTTCCACCTGAGCAGCAGAAAATGGCTGTATATTTTATTCTTCTGTTGAACTGCTAATTGTTGCAGAATGGCAACAGGAAAGAATTCGCTAACATTAGCTCCTGTATTATTTAATTGATTACATTTTGAAGCATCAAAGGGGTTGAATACAAGAACTAGTTATAATCAAAATACAAATGTGACTCTGCAGAAAATCTGGATAATCCAATCTCACTTACATCTTTACAGCAGCTGTGGTATTAAGTGTTATGCTGTGATAAATGAGGTGAGATAACTAAATATGGCTAACCAAACACAGAACAAGGACGTAAGGTATGACTTCATAGAAAGCAATTTCAGTTGGTGACTGAGAACAATTTTCACCAGATTGTCAGAATTAGTAGAACCAACAGTCCCTGAGTATAATGGCATATATAGTTCAAGGATTTTGCTGTCTGGAAGTGCTTTCAGTGAGGCACAGTCTAGCCAGCACTATAAGGACATGTAATTGAAGTATGTTTACTGATGTGTAGTGACAAACAGAATTTTGAATGAGTTTTCAGTCACACGTAAAAATGAACAGGACAACTAAATATTTCCACAAACTGTGGGTTTTTTTGTCCAAATACAATTTTCATCTGTTTAATATTTTCTTCCTGTGCATGTTCAGCAATGGAATTAATATTTTTTCTGTGTTCTTTCAGCCTACACAGGATAGTTATTAATTATGTGGTGGGATTTACCTGTGATCTTTTAAGGAAAATAAATTTTGCCTTTGTTCATATAGAACCAATCACCAAAAAACCCCAAAAAAGACATAATAGTTATTATATAATTCATATAATTATATACACTGGATATAGCTATGAAATCTCATTCTCTAAAAAAGGCATTTAAAACCATTACTAACCTTTTTTAAACAAGTTGCTACCATTCTATGTGATTTATTATTAATGAGAGAAGGTATTGCATATTCATACCATATAAATCACAGAAAAAAATCTGAAATGATAGGTAACTAATGAGACCTCCAGAAGGAATACAGAAACAAGTAATTAAGCACTTTAATGTGAAAATTAGGTGTTCCTGAACAAAGGGGTAAACAAGCCCTTGGCCGAGGGAAATGTGCCAAATTTCCCTCAATAAAATAATGTCGCATTGTCTTCTCACAGTTAATGAATTTTTACTTATCCTTACAATAGATGGCTGAAAATGAAGCATGTAAATTAACATTATTATATGAAACCCTTGTGTAGGCCATAGAGAGGGATGATTATGCTCGTGTTAGGATTAATGAGTCCTTGAAGGTGCCTGTCCTGTCTCCATTGACTGACAAGACATGCTTGAAGGCACAAGCTCAAATTAGATACATTGCATACAAATAAGACAAATAATCCTTTATGCACCTCATATAAAAGACCAGAAATCATGATATAGCATGTGGACCTGTAGGTGGTATAACATTTTTGAAGTGGAGAAAGTAAAGAAAAATGTAAAAAAAATATTTTTGTGGATAGCTTAGTTGTTAGGCAGTAGTGTGTAGATATGCTTTAAAAAATGCTCACAGGTGACAGTGTTTCTGCTATGAACATCTTGAAGAAAATTCAACTGTCCAAGCTATATGTTAAGTATTCTGCTTTACTTGAAGGGTTTCCTTACTCGTGCTACTAATTCTTTCAAGGAGTTTCAGCTATTTCATTATTTTGATTGATATAAGGTTTGAAACTACATTATGCTGTTTGATGATGAGTTGATCGTAAGAAAACACAGGCTGTTTCAGAGATGCCTGTAAGCTTTCATTCATTTATTTGCCATTTATTCTCAAACTGTTATGTATATATTACACAGAATCATAGAACAGTTGAAGTTTTAGGGGTACCTTGATGCTGTCTACCTCAAACAGCTAGGGCAGGTTGCTCAGGACCGTGTTCAGTTTGGGTTTGATTATCTACTGGCACGTACTCCACAACCACTATGGGCATCTTGGCCCAGTGTCTTACCACTCTCACAGTGAGAAAGCTTTTTCTTGAATGCAGATGAAGCTTCTTGTACGTTAATTTGGGCCCATTGCCTCTTGCCCCACTACTGGGCATCACTGAGGAGAGTGTCTCCCTTGTCACTGACTCCTATCAGATGTTGATACATATGGATGTGATCCCCCTGAGCATCCTCTTTCCAGGCTGAACAGCCACAGCTCCCTCAACCTCCCATCATGGGAGATGTTTTCCATCCCTCTATCATCCTCATGAGCCATTGGTGGACTTGCTCCATGTCTGTATTGTACTGCTGAGCCCAGAACAGGATCACAGAAACATCAAAGGAGCTTAGTGTGTTTCTTACAAGATTCATACAGCTGAACAATAAGATAAAAATATTAAATACAGATAAGATTTAGAAATACCATATGCCAGTCTTCTATGTGAAAGTATGAATATCTAGAGAAAAAAGTGACTTTTTCCCCAAAAGGCTATTTTTACATTGCAAAAATAGTGATCTCTACTAAACAGGGTGTCTCTTTCTCTGTTAGTCTAATTCAAAATAGTTATATAAATAAGCATATTGTCTTTATAATGTCTTTTCATTACTTAAGGAGAAAAAGTGAGGGAGAAGTATTTTTGTTGGATAGTGTTTATACATGTACCTGCACTGGGGCAGAAATACGCTACATTGTGACCTTCAGAGTAATTTTTTTTTGGCATAGTTTCTAACCAGCAAGTCTACTGATTGTTTTTGTGCTTTTTTCTCCAGGCCATTAATTTCTGGTATGTCCTTGTGATGAATGATGAACACACAGAGAGGCGCTATCTGCTTTACTTCCTTTTGAGTTGGGGGCTTCCAGCTTTTGTTGTTATCCTTCTTCTAATTATCCTGAGAGGAATCTACCATCACAGCACAGCGCAGATTTACGGCCTTGTCTACAGTGATCTGTAAGTGTTTCCTTAAAAAAGCATGAACAAGGCATTGTACTGTCTATTTTGATTGTCTAATTTTCTTCCACGTGGGTAGTCATATATAAGCATAGAAAACTGTCATAATTAAAACAGTATATCTTCATAGAACCAGATGCATTTAAATGGAGATACATAAATAAATATTTTTGCTCTTTTCTACCTTTTTTTTTCCCTCTGGCTTCTTTGCTGGCAAACTTAATCTGTGGTGATAGCTCTTCTAGGATATAAGGATAATATACTTATTGATTTTGGATCACAATTACATTCTTAATGTGCAGAAAATAAACATGTCTTCTTTTTAAAATGAATGTACAAATTCTTTTTATGAAAACAACATATGACATTGCTTTCAGGGTAGCAGGAGAATATTCATCTGTCTTTAATAAAAGAGGAAGATACAGTGTGCATCATTCCGTTATAAGAGAACAAAATTTAGTGGGTTTTTTTTGTTGCATCAAGGAAATTCCTGTGAGTAGATACTTGAATTTCTTACTGATGTTTAAATCTATGCAAGTATATATACACACACACATGTGGCCTTATAAATATTGTTTGTATATACATATCTGTGTGTGAATCTGTACTGTGCATGGTAAGCAGAAATACCTTATTTTGGTGTAAATGAGTTACATTGGGTACTAGAAGTTCTGTGACCATGTTGGCTGAAGTTTAGTCATACATTCATAGACATCAACTCAACTCCGAAATATAACTGAGATCCACAACAGCAAACCATTGCTGATGTTCATGTTATATCAAGGAATGCTCCATAGGTGTATACCATGCCATACACATCAATATTTTTCACAGAACGTGTCTTTTTCTTTATGGTAAAATGCTTCTTTGTGCATAGTAAACCCAAGGAATGTGTGTAACATAATCAAGTTCTCCGACAGCAGCCAAATTGTTTAGTTGACGGTATCATGTAGTGAAACAGTTTTCCAGTTGTTTTCTTTTGATGTCCATGTTTCATTCTTTGAAAAACAAGGAAAAACCTTACAATTCTGATAAAATTATTCAGTAGAGGAAAATTACTAGGTTCAACCCATTGCCCAAATTAAATATAAAAATTTCCAGCATTCTATTACAGTGTGAAAAAGCTAGAAATCATCACAAGCTTAGTGAATGTGCAGCTTATTCTATCTCAGTCAACGTGAGCACTCTAAGAGATATCTGCAAAAATTTTCATAAATAGCATCAATGCTAGTTCCTGATTTGAAAAGCACTGTAAGCTTTGCTCTTATTTATACAAGATGGCTTTGAAAGACAGAATGTAGAAATGGGGACAGATTGAACTACAGCACTTGGTTTGTTATCTCCAAGCCAGAGCGCAGTAGTGGAAAAAGTGACAAGGAGATTTCCAAATCCAAACTCATTGCATCCTGACTTCAGAATCAGCCTCAGAAATGGTTTGAGAACAGTATTGTGCTTGTAAGAACTCCTCACATATGAGCGCTGTAAGACGGGTTAAAGTTACAGAAGTAGTGAAGCCTGCTATCCTAACTCTCTCCTAAGCGATCACTCCTTCAGGCAACCCATTTCTGCATTACTGTGGGGTCTGACCAACTGTTGCGTTCTTAACCAGTATGCCATGGGCACAATTAATAGCCAACAGCATAGCTGTGTTTGGAGAAGTTTATTTTATACTTGCACTGAACAAAAAATGGGTTCAGCCATGTTGTTTTTTATGGTTCAAAGGAAGTATTAGGATAGAGTTTCCCTCCAGATATGAGAAACTCTAAACAAAAATGCCTGTATTTTATACTGTGACTCCCATGTCCATGTCACAGTATAAACCAGTAGCGTACTGTTGATTACTTTAATAATTAGCAGTGTTTATATATGGTATGAACCGTTCTCTCTTCGACATTGTGTGATTTTTTTAAGGTTTTTTTTTTGGTAAATTTGTCTCTATAAATGCCAACAAGCAGCATTTTTTTTTAAGGTTGGAGTTCAGTGATAAGTGATAGACCTAACTGACACAGAAGGGCTCTTTCACTCCTCCCTTTGCTGATTCCCCTATTGCTCAGCTGCAAAGGTTGAAGTCTCTGAATAAGCCTGGAAAAGATGCTGATTCTGCACAATTTTAAAGTAGTACAGGGCTCTTTTATAACATCTTTTAGAATTCTGGACCATCTCTTGGGTACAAGTCCAGTGACTGCAGCATAATTGACCTTTAAACTCGTGTTTGTGAGCAAAAGCTGGTACTTGTCATTAAACAATTCTGGCTTTTGATCTGAGAAACAGATGAGTTAGGGCAAAGCTTAAAATGGGTGTGGTTCACAAACTCTCAACAGCACTGAATTTTTCAGGGCTACATGAGAAATTAGAAAGCTACTTTACTGACAAAGATTTCTATTTTAGCTCTTTTACTTGCATCTTTGTTCTGTAAGTGTTAGAGAGTGACAAGTGACCAGGATGAAACTGGAGAGAGCTAGATTTTATGTAATCAATTTCTCTTTCTTCTTACCTCTCCATTGTGCTATACATCTCTCTGTCAATATCTACAGTTTGAATTTGCCTCATGTTTTCACCATATTAGTGAACTATGTCTTTGTACTTTAAGAGATCTATTAGAAAAAACACCAATCTGTTTAACTGTGTGATAAAACTTTTACGAACCTTAATGGAATGATTTTCAGCAATGAGGTCTAGCTGTACGTACCAAGAATGCAGCAAATGATGAACTCTCTAGAATTTGAGAACCACAGTAAGCTTTGGAATTTGATTTTAAGGTGAATTTTGCCTTGTTGTAAACTCATCTGTTCATAAATTTTTCTTTATTTAATAAAAAAAATTCTTCTGAAAGGTGAGCTTGATCTTTTACTGCTTGGCTATTTTAAATATCTTACCTACAGTGGCATGGTTTTATCAGTTCAGGAATTACTCTTGTTGCTGCTTTAAGCTTTGAGTCTGACTAGACCTTCTTGAAATCAAATTCACATAAGAGGACCAAAGGACTTTATTTGTTAGAGTATAAGTTAAACCAACAACCTTTGAAAATGAGAAAATTAGAAATTATTACTCTTGACAGAATAAAAATTTAAAAGTTTATAAGCAAATATCTCCCTGCCCTTTGTATCTTTGCAAATGGTGTATTTCACACATGATTTTTGTCATGCTGTTTCCTATATTTTTTTTTTTGAATTGCAACCAACTCTATAATTCCCTCTAGTTCCCAGAAAGTAGGAGTTTTTTGTTCATATTCTCTCAGGGATCAGTGTTGGCCCAGTCCCATTTAATTATATTTATTGATGATCTGGATGAGAGGATTGTGTCTATTGTTAGCAAATATGTGAATGATACGCAGTCGCACTGGAATGTTGATCTGCAGGAGGGTAGGGATGCTCTGCAGAGGGACCTGGACAGGCTGGGTTGATGGGCCAACACCACTGGCATGAGGTTCAACAAGGCCAGGTCGTGGGTCCTGCACTTTGGCCACAACCCCATTGAGAGCTACAGGCTGGGGATGGAGTGGCTGGACAGTACCCAGGAAAAGTGCCTGGGGGTGCTTGTCAACAGCTGGCTGAACATGAGCAAGCTGTGCCCAGGTGGCCCACAAGGCCAACGGCATCCTGGCCTGGGTCAGAAATGTGTGGACCAGAACAGTGACTGTCCTGCTGTACTGGGCACTGGTGAGGCCACACCTTGAGTGCTGGGTTCAGTTTTGGAGTTGGGGAAGGGTCCGGAGCACAAGTCCTGTGAAGAAAGGCTGAACCTGGAGAATATGAGTCTCAGCACAGGCCTTATCACTCTTTGTAACTCCCTGAAAGGAGACTGTAGCCAGGTGGGAGTCAGCCTAGTCTCCCAGACAACCAGGGACAGAATGAGAGGACATAGTCTCAAGCTGCACCAGGGGAGGTATTTCACAGAAAGAGTGACTGGATATTGCAATGGGCTGTCCAGGGACGTACTGAAGTCACTTGGAGGTGTTAGAGGAAAGGCTGGATATAGCACTTAGTTGCTGTGGTGTTTAGTCCTAGGTTGGGCTCAGTTATCTCAGAGCTGTTTTCCAACCAAATTAATTCTGTGAGTCTGTGTCTTGGCTGTCTTTTGCTTACTCTTTTCCCTCTGTTAATCTCTCCAGTTTCTAGAAGTGTCTGTCTTCTAGCAGAATCTTGTATTTGCCCAAGGGAGGAATGATCTCCTTTGTCAGGAGGATCCCTGTCACACATTCATTTTCTTCTTTAAAATACCATGTTGGCAAATAAAGTACAAAAGAAGATATGTGCCATTACAATACTTTATATTTGTACAAATATCCATTCACTTGGATTTAGATTCATATTATCTCATAGCAAAAATAGGGTTAAGCTAAATGTTCTTAAATATCTTCTTTGTATCATTCTCATGAAATATCTTTGAGAAATAATAGAAAAGATTTTCCAGTGACATTCCTTCTAAAAACCCCAAATACTTCTATGTCCTCTACTGTCCAGCTCAAAGCAGAGTTTTTTTTTCAGGAAAATCACTGGATCTGTGATTATGGAGCCACAACTGTGGGATAAGGAGGCTAAGCTAAAGAAGCTGGATCTATGAAAATTTTGCTGTGATTAAGGGTTACAGCTCTTCTTGTTGCTCACACTGCAGTTTCTCTGAATCTTACATCTAGGGAGAGCCCAGGGAACAGATGAGCCTGCTATGGTTTTAAGCCTAGGTGGACATGAAACACCATGTTTTACTTCTTCCTGTCTTTCTCCTCCATCCCAGTTGAATGGGGAGGAGAATCCAAGTGAAACTTGTATATTGAGATAAAAAGTACTTACTGTTTGAAAAGAAAATGAAATAATAGTTGACAGTAATCAGAATCATAATCTTAATAATTAGAATAATAACAATTATATTTCTTTTTTTAAAGTGGTGCACAGTGCAATTTGTCTCTCCAGTTTGTCTGGCTGATGCCAAACACTCCTTCCTGAACCCAGATTGACTGCACTTACCATTTTATATACTGCACATGAACTTCTGTGGTGTGGAAATATCCTTTTGGTCAGTTCAGGTCACCTGTCCCAGCAATGTTTCCTTCCAGTTTATTTTGCCTACCTTTTCACAGACAGAGCATGAGACAAGGAAGAAAAAGTCCTTGACTTAGGGTAAATATGACTAGCAAAACCCCAAAACATTAGTGTCTTATCAGTACCATTCTCATTCCAATCCAAAACATAGCGCTTGTACCATCTACTGAGAAGAAATTAACTGAAACCAGGGCAGAGCCATTGTTAACATTATTGGGATAAGAAACTCCATCAAAAATATGCTTTGGTACCAGGCCCTTTGCCATGAGTCATGGGCACTTTGTGCCATGGTTTCTCTCTCACTGAATGTCTGACAGTCTGGTGCACTGACCCTTAACCCAGTCAGAAAAATGTACTGGGTGCTGCTTTGGGTCTCACCCAGTCGAATGACTGCCTCAGTGTTGGCACACATCCCAGGAACAGATCCCTGGCTTACTAGCTGTTCCCTAAAATGGAAATCTGCTTTCTTTAAACCGAGGACCAGTAACAAGAATATTTTAGCCTGAGTGAGCTAATTTCCATCCAAGCATTTGGATTAAGTCTCATGTCTCCTTTACTGTATCACTTCATAAATGCTGAATTCAGCCGTGAGCAACATTCGTATCACCAGACTTTTACAGGCAGGAATAGGTAAGAAAATAGCTAAGAATTGCCACAAAACCATTAGGGGATTTTCATTTAACTCAAAGACATACTAAGAAGAAGAGGTTTGTATGACAAATCTATGAGGAATTACCATCCTCTAATGCCTGGTTTTATATTCTGCATGGACAAAAAATGTCTCCCTGCATGGACCTCTCTCTGCAGCTTTTTTTTCCTATTATCCAAGTTTTTCCACCTCCTCTCTCCTCAGTTCACTGGCACATCATGTAGGATTTCAAAGCCATTCCAAACTGCTGTTGCTAGACCTCAGTACAGAATGATGGTTGACTGACTGTATGCAAAGCCAAGTGCTTCATGAACCACTCAGCTGAAGCTGGGGGGCAGAAAGCCTGCAGTTTTCACCACTGATTTCTCACGATTTGGGCTCTGTCCTTTCCTGCATAGTAAATTAAACCATCCTGAGCTACTGCTGCTGCTACTGTAGTAGCAGAATAAATATGGATAGTAGTAGTAGTAGTGTGTAGCAGCAGGATAAATGTTTCTAATGAAACAGAGCTACTTCAATTATGTTGACACAGTGCCACACTACCGGCATTCTTATACATATATATATATATATACACACACATATGCATACACATGCATATAAATATATACACACATATTTATATAGGGAAAAATCTATTGAATAAGTTAATAAAGTACAAATTTTGACCTTTTTGTATCCTGTACTTGTGCTTTATTTTCTAAATTTTTCCTGTGTTTCCAAAGAAACACAGGTAGTCTGATGTGCTACCAACTTCTAAGGATTATTTAAAAATACTTCACTTCTAAATGGGATGGCTTTAATTACTTTTCACTTATACATCATTACCAAGATAAGTTTTCAGTAAGGAGAAATTGTTGGGGACAGTGGCAGGGGGTTGAATGTCTTTCATATATTGGCAAATATTTCTTGTAGCACATCAGAATCAGGCATAATCACTGTACTGAGCTTTTTAAAACTACAATAAAGAAAAACAAATTTTGGCTGCTTTAACTGGTGAAAGTTTGAAACATGAGTAGAGAAGATTAGTTGTTATGGTAAAATTTCCAATCATTATGGGATGGTTAATGTCTGACAAATCATGGTATTATGCTGTCACGGTAAAGAGTTAAAAAGATGGTTGTTATGGGTGAAAGTTGCCCTCCCTAATGCCTGTGAGTCCTGGTCCTTCAAATGGGTTCAGATGAAGGGATTTTTTGTGCCCCAAAAAAACTCCAGGAACTTTTCTGGAGCCTCTGTAGTATTATGACAGGAGTATCAAATAGCATCTGCAGGATGAAGGCTTACATCCCTGTCATTGATAGCTTTTAAAAGCTTCATATTTTCTTTGTAGTTGTACAAGTAACTAGTAATTTCATACCTCCTACTTTGTCATTTTTAATCATTAAAATACAGCCTACTACTACTAAACCAAATCTTTCTCAATTTATCTGTTTTCCACCAAATTCGAAAAACCTTAATCTGATATGCCAGAATAAGTTGAGAAATGCTAAGATAAGCAAAAGTGAGATCAATACCAGGCACTAATTCTGACTACCCCATTGATACTGACAAACGGAGTCCATATAGAAACCTCCTTGTTTTTGATCTTTCTAAAATAGAGGTGGAAATAAAATAGTAGGATTTTTGTTTGGCCGGCTGGGTGTTTTTTTGGGTTGGTTTTTTTTGTCTTTTTAATTTCACCACAGGGCTGTTCTACAACCACTAAATTTTGTCTCATATTTTAGTTCCATGAAGTAAGTTTTAGTGTATTTAGTGCAATAAGTTGTACTTGGAAAGGCAAACTCTTGTCTCCCCAATGTAAAAGCCACAGTAAACAACGGCGTATCTCACTGACCTGTACTAAGATGCATATGATTAAAAGGAATGCAGCTTTAGCAGACTGATTTGTGTTATTAGCATTACATTTAATTGTCAGTATGAAAAACATAGTTTGCAGATGTTATTCTTCTTCCCAAAGGACAGGACTATGAACATGAGCTTCATTTATGTTTGACAGTTTGCACATGGAAGTGTCTTTTTCAGCTAGATTTGTAGTAAATCCTTGGTTTAGACAATGCATAGGTAAAGTAAGATTAGAGTGTCTGCCTTAAAACATAGTACTAATGAAACATTTTCTGGCATTGGAGAAACTGTAACAAGTCTTAAATAGTAAAAAGCCAAAAACATAGCCTCAACAATATATTGTAGTTTCAAAGTCATTGATAATGACTCATACACATGAGGAGCAAGCCTAGATTTAAACAGGAGCAAGATACTTAACTGAAATCAGACACATAACTCCTTATGTAATTTTAAAATTGCAGTGTTAGCAAGAACCATGCTCTAAGAGATTTCAAGCAGGTTTCTGTCAGCTTAGTTTGCTGGTCAAACGCTGAAGGCTGCAAATCTTCTGAGATTTGTGGAATGAGCTACCTGGGAACTACAGAGCTTCCAGTTCCTTAGAGGTCTCAACTGTGTTAATGTAGTGCTTATACTGGGTCTCTGATGTTTCTTCTTTGGTAACTGCATTTCTTTAGTATTAACTATCACTCTAGGAAGAAAAAAAGAAAAAGACAAAACCAAAGAAAAAGGTCAAAAAAAACTAGATATAAAATTGTTCAGAGAAATTTCCAGAGGATCATATAATGAGAGCACTGAAACACAATAAGCTGTGTTCTAAAACAGCAGCAGATGACCTTTTGGATTCTCATTATAGAAAAACATTGTTTAGACATTTTTATTTTCCCCTTTTTCCCACTGTTTAGCTCTACAATAACAGCAGCAGAGAAGGCAACAAGGAGATTGTTTTTCTGCTTTATTATGCAATAGGTCTGGTTTTTTGACAAGTCTGTTGTTGCACACACTGACTCAGACTGAATCTTCCAAAGATTCAGTTCTTTGCTGTTCCAAAACAACTTCTTGGCATTTCTTCATCTTTTGTTCGTGGAGGACTGGATTTTCCCCAATGTGTTCTGTCGTTGGTATTTACTCTGTGGGTACCTCCATTACTGAGTATGGTGCTACTTATAATAAATTTTGACATGTCAGTAAAGATGATAGGATTAAATTTCTAGCAGTAAATCCCATGGATGTAGATTTGGCTTTCAAAAAACTGCTGGGACAGTCTGTCCAAACATAAACAAGAATGGGCAAGCCTTGACTTAAGTTCTGGCAATTCTAATTCTGCTGTTTCTGAGCTCACATTTCTTAACCAAAACAGTCTAACTGTATTTTCATTTTTTCCCTTCTTCTCCTCTTTCCCTCATTGTTTTTCCTCTTTGTTTTGCTGCATAGACAAAAGAAATGAAAAAGAAACTAAATAATGCCAAAGAGTTGATGCCACATTTTCAATCTATAAAATCTGGGAGAACCATTATTAAAAATTTTGCATTTCACTTGAAACATATGTGCAAAATATAAGGAAAATAATTTTTTTCTGAGTTAAGAATTATATATGAAATAAAACATATTTACCTATCTCTGAGTTAATCTGTATGAGACATAAACAAATTTTAGTCAAATACAAATGCAACTTTCATTTTTCCTCATACCAAACAACCTCCACAATTTTATGGGCAGTAAGAGATTTCTTGCGTTGTTCATTTTCCCATCACCCTGGTGAGGTGACTGAGGCAGAGTGCAGCACTGAATCCAAACAGCCAGTCTAATTGTGTTCAGCTTGGGGCAGTAGTATTTGAATTCAGGCATTTCAAAATGTGTTTGTACAAGGATGTGACTTGTTTCGCAGTGCATGGGATTCTTTGGGGGAGGTATTATGAGTCCTCTGAGATTTGCTTAACTTGACCCATGAGCAGATGGTGTTCAGTGTTCCAGAGAAAATCCCCATTTGCTTTTGAGGAAAAGTGATTAAACAAAAGCAAAAGTAACATCATGCTGGAGAGTTTTAGATGCAGCTGCCAGGAAAGCACTCACCTTTTCATTTTCTATTTCAAAATAATTCCTTAGGTATATACAATCTTTCTCAATGAATTGTTTAGCTGAAATTATAGAGTGATTTTTTTCCCTCTGATTTGAGTTCTTACACACTCTCTCTCTTAGGTAAATAGGGCAAATTGAACCAGAAATTTTCAACATTTTCACACCAAAATTTGTATGATTCTTACCATGGAGGAAGATGGATAACATGGGAAACAGCTGGTAGAACATCATGGCTCTGTGTTTATGAGAAACTTGCACATCATACAGAGATTTCTTCACATAGATTTCTTGTGAAGCTACACAGAAGTGAACTTGTAGCTCCAGCTGCACAGGTGTTCTGGGGCAGAGGCTGAGTTTGCACAGGGGGTGTTTCCCATCTCTGCACACACAGCTGCAATCAGCAGCTTAGCTCCGGTTTCTAGTCCAGTGCAGCACAACAATGTAGCTAACAAAGTACAGCTTTGGAAAATGCCCTTAAAAAAGAGCCAGTGGGTCCAGGAGCACTCAAACTGTAACAAGTGGCGTGTAGCCTCTGCATTCTGCAGGCTCACAAATTTAAATATTTGTGGCTGGTTATGAGCAAGCAAACTGGTACTTCCTCCATAGCAGAAACACCGCAAGTTTCCGCCCTGTGCTGTGTCCTGAACACACTGTACTGAGAGATATGTCTGTTTGCAAAGCAGGGGGAAAAAAGGCACTATGAAAACCCTTAACATACATAACTCTACATATTGAAAAAACCTCTGATAACATGCAGAGATGGAGGTTCTGTAGCTGCATTTTTTGATGGTAAGAATTGAGACAAGGTTTTAAAAAGCCCTTGCTAATATCAGGAAGGGGTGACTGTAATACACTTATCATCAAGAACATTTATTTGTATTAGTGTTCTTTGCTTATTAGTAACAGCAACAACATGAGCTTACGGTAGAAGTTCAGTGAACACTGTATTGTTTAGGTTGAAAAGAATACAACTCTGAGAAATCCTTTAAAATGCTTGGTACATTTTGTTCAATTTCTAATTTCTTTTACCTGACTTTTTCATAGCTTTCCTAAATGTCTTGTCTGGCTGGTAGAAAACCTACTTATTTTTAGCAAATTCACTCTCTAAATTGCAAAAAAGATTTTTTTTTTCAAGACTAGAAGCAACAGGAAATTACATTTAAATGGCTTCAGATACATATAATGCAAAGACAAGTGTAATGTTTGCAAATTTTCTCTCTGTCACCTTAAATTTCAGAGTTGCTTTACACATAGTAGGTCATTCCTGGGAATGACGGAACCCACGAATATTAGAAAACTTTTCTTCTTCATAAAACGTAGCTCCACCACAGTACCAAGTTGGTTTTTTTTCCCTAAACTTCTGTAATCATCATGCACCTCCTAATTCCAGTGGAGTCAGATTTTAGAATCCAATTCCTTGTGTTTTGGACACACTTCTCACATCTGCCTAGAATTTTATGGAAAGAGATCAGGAAACTATTTCTCAGAAGAGCACGTACATATTTAAATAGCATTTAAAAATCTTAAATTATCTCTCTAGAAATTTCCAGTGTGTAACAAATACATTTCTAAGATTTTTTTTTCTAAATAATCTGGGATTTGAACTAATTTATAATACTGTACTGCAACTCCAATTAGGAAAATCAGACTGTGGTTTAAAATTTGATACAGTCCATATAATTTGACAAACATGGGATAAAAATCCTGTTTGTTTGCAAATAATTAAAAAAAAAAAAAAAGAAGGGTGTGTCAGGGATTTTCCAAGAAATGTAAGAAAGCCTGTGGCAACCATATTCTGTCAAGGCAGTGTCAATGTCTCAGGCCTCTTTGAAAGCTCCCACATCATGTTTGATTCAGTCATAAACCCGTGCTGCTTTCACCTCCCTATCAGACCATTTTTTGGAGTTACCTCATGCAAATATAAATCAGGTAGCTCACTCCTATTATTATTAGCTACTGTCTTGTTGCTGAGTATACAAAAGAAGAAATCTATTTCCTGAGAGGAACCTCTTGCTGAAAGAAACCCTTGCATATTGGAATGTAATCAAAATATAAGCCCAGAACACATTCAGTCAGCCTCCATTGCTTGAACAACTTCTCTAGCCTGCCAAGTGTAATTTAGAGTATTGTGATGCAGCTGTAGTTTTTGCTGACCAATGCAAAATCATTCTTCCCTGCTTAGTCCTGTAGAAAAGTCATCCCAGTCAGAAGTTTTAGCTAAGTGCACTCATACTGAAGCACTGAGTCATGGAAGAGGGCATATTTTGTCTTCCTGAGTCACAACACCACTGTGCTTGCCTTACAGTGTTCAATTTACTCAAGATGTCACTTTTTCTTCTAAAACTTGCCAAGGTTATTCCTAATTTAATAACTTAGGTTGTTATGGATAATGGGACGTGAGAAATGCGGAATGCATATGACCATTAGTGCTCAGCTTCAGTTACATGGCCTTTTAGTCATATTTTGATCAAGGTATCCATGGCCTTCCTTTTAATGCATGTCATTATGTAAATGCAGTACATTATATTATTATGACTTTTCCTATAGTAGCTGGAGTTTTCTGGCTGGGGGTGAGCAAGGTCTTAGGAGGGAACATGGCCAGGACAGCTGACCCAAGCTGACCCAAGGGATACTCCATGATGTATCCTGTCTGCTCAGGTATAAAACTTAAGATAAAGGAGGAGGAAGGGAACACATTTGTTGTTATGAGGTTTGTCATATGGAGCAAAGGCTACACATACTCAAGTCCTGCTCCCTGGGAATTGATTGGACATCACCTGCTGATGGGAAGTGGACCACAAGTCTTTTCTTTTCCTTTTTCTTCCACATGCAACCTTGTTCTTTGCTTTATTACACTGTATTTATCTGACCCATGAGGATTTTTTCATCTTATTTGCTGTCCCACCCTTCCTCTCTTGGTTTGCTGACGAGGGGAGCAATAGAGCAGCTTGGAGAGCACCTGACATCCTGCCAAAGGGAGTCCACCAGAAAGCTCCAAGGCCTGGAGTAGGGTTTGAGTAGCGTTGACACACTGTAGAGGATAGGAAGAGTCAAATCTTATCTAGAATCATCCATAATGACCTCTTAGAGCCTCTGCCTTGGCATTGTTTTAGAAGTATCGAATTGGAGTGATGCAAAACAGGAATTTTGGATAGGAAGAGGATCCATTCTTGATCAAAGATTCTTAGATCTATTCTAATGGGTGTCCCCCACGAAGTCAGATTCTTGTTTTTCCTTTCCACTTCCCTAAGTAGACACTTTGTGACAACTTGGACCAACATTTCAATGCAAAATGTCTTAAGCTATACTTTCATGCAAATGCATCCATAGAAACAGAAAGACCTGACTAAGTACTTTCCTGGTAGCTGTAATACCTTTATTGCCCTTTTTGACCTTGCACTAACATTCTCAAAAGCCTTGTAAAAATTATTTTACATCACTAAGTTTTCTTTCTGTAATGCAAATTGGAAATTTTAACCTCTTTAGCCTATGCTTAATGTATGATAAGAATAAATAACAGAATGATTACTCAATACTACCATTTGCATGATGTTATTACTCAAAGCACGTCTGAAAAAAAAGGTTGCTTTCTGAAGGCTTGGGGCAGGGAAAAGTAATGTTTTGGATGCTCCTGTAGCTATTGTATTGGAGCACAAATTGCCCTTTTCAAAAGAAACTACAAAAAGGAAATCTTTGCTGATGAGTTGTTTTAGAATTCTTGTGTCTTATGCCAGTCTTTAGAGAGAGATTGTCTAACCAGCATCAGGATGCAAGACATACTAGCAGTGACAATAACGTTTTTGGTAAATGCTATTTTGGGTACTTGTTAAAATAAATACTGCATTGTTAGACTGGAGCTGTGCATGTGGTTTTCATCCTTGGACATTGGTAGGATTACTCTTCGGTTTTGTAGTTTGGATTGTGCAATATTTTAGTTGATAGCAGCTATAAATAGCAAAAAAGTATATTAAGAAAGCTAGAACTGGAACTAGACAAATTCTCTGTATATGTGCAGGTCCACATCTTGTCCAACCAATGCCTGTGCATATCTTGCAGTTATTGGTAATGAAGAGAAGGAAAAGGAAGGGCAAAGGGGAGAAATGAAAGGAGAAAAGGAAAGGAGAGAAGAAAAGGAGTAAAATTGAGAAAATATCTACAGTGTGAAAGAGGAAAGCTCAGCTGATCTTCATTCTAGGCTTAAGTCTCTATTGCCTAGGAAATGTTTAACAAGTCTACCAGAAAATAAAGCTTAGAACTGAACCTCAGAGGATACATTGGAAAAAATGCTTTAACTAGAGAAACAAGATCTGTCAGACATTTTTCATTGTAAGGCATGTGATTTAAGTATTTATTTTGTGGGTTTTTTTCCTTCAAGCATTAGCTCTTGGGCTTGAAAGTATGTTTCTAATTTTTGTTTGGTTACCCTTCTAAGGTGCCCAATCCCGATCATTTTCAGTTTGCTAAATACAGCTAATCCCTCCTGTGACTACTCTGATAGCCATCTGCCAATACTGATACCGTTTAAGCTCTCCAGCTTGTGTTTTCCAGCAAGCAAAATATATTACAACATGGGGTATTCTAATTTTGCTTTTTGTCTACTTGTAGATAGCCAGTTCCTTGGCTACTTATAGTTTTCCTGTAATTGTCCTTTCCTGTTAGCAAAAACACCACAAACTAAACAAACCAAAACACATCAGAAATATTTTTTCCCATGTATTCAGAACAGAACATATGTATAAGACCTCTGGTAGCTTTCATAGCTCTAGTGTGAACATCTTTCATTCAATTTTTGATCTTGAATTTTGCCAAAAGCAGACTGTTCTGGTTTTGACTGGCGCAGATGTAATTTTCTTCATAGTAGCTAGTACACAGCAACTGTGTGTTTTGATGGTTTTTCTGTTGCTGCATAGTCCTCACCCTAAGTCTGGGTCTTTGCAGTGTTTCATTTAATGCCTCTGAGGAGCTGCACAGAAAGCTGTGAGGGAGCATGGCCAGGACATGTAACAACAACTGGCCAAAGGGATATTCCACGCTATAGAACATCATATCCAGTATATAAACAGGGAGAATCACCTGGAAGGATAATTGTTCAGGAATGGGCTGGGCATCAGTCAGTGGTGATGTATGTTTGTATACCGTATTCCTTGTTTCTTCCAGGTTTGGTTACTATCTCTCATTCTTCTTATTATTGTCAATATTTCAATTATTAAATTTATTATTATCATCATCATTGTTGTTATCGTCATATTCAGTATTACTATATTATTTTATTTCCATTATTAAATAGTTCCTAACTCAACCCACAAGGTTCACATTTAAATTCCAATTCTCTCCACTGAGAGGGCAGGTGGGGAGAGTGAGCAACTGATCCTTACCTGCTGACTAGGATTAAACCACAACACAGGCTCAGCATGCCACTGTGAGGTATTTGTAAGACTGATTAGAGCAGAATATTTACCTCATGTGTGTTGCAGAGTAGACAATTTTTTGTAGATCCAAATATGACCTTTACTGCTTTGGAAGAGTGTAAAATTACAACTCCTGTCATTGTTAATGTGGTCCATAGTCATTTCCAGATTCTATTCTACAAAAATAAAACTAGCTAGTGAGTTCACTAGGTATGCAGTGTGTTTTACATTACTTTCCTTGTATTGCCTCCTTTGTAATTTAAATAGTGTAAGAGGTCTCAAGTCCATTTATAAAACAAACCTGTAAACTTGTGAAATAATGAAATTAAATTTGCCTGATGTAGTCTGTTGTCCAAAAAAATCTTGATAATGAGATGAAAACTTTAGCATGTCTCCTATTTTTTTTGGTTTCTGACTTTAGTGAAATATTAATATATATCTAGCAATCTCAAATTCTGCACTGTATTCCAAGACATATTGAAAAAGATTGTCAGTGGTTCTCAGGTTTTCAGAATTCTGAGATTAAATGTTTTAAGGAATAATTACTTTAAAGTGACCTTCAAATATTTTTCAACATTGGCCTTGATGAAACATATAGTTTTTATTTGTGTAGTAAAGCTCATAAAAGCCTCCAAATAAATGCTAGATCACCTTTCATTATCCAAGGCACCCATAAAGCATATCAAATTGGGCCACACTCTTTAATTCAGTTTCACTCAGTTTGAAAAAATGTGAAGTCTTTTTCCAGGGTGTTGCATGAACTGTTGTTAATGTGTACAGAAGACTATGTGAAGCTGACTGATGAGTACAAGTCTAAATTCATGTGCCTTTGGCAGTATGAATATTTTTTATAATGTAGAAATCTCTAGAATCTTGCCTACTGTAGAAACAGAAATTTCTTTCATGTGGCTTGAATTTCCTCAAAAACTAATGACTACCATCTCAAATTATACCTGTGATAAACTTAGCATACCCTTTCCTTATGGTTTTCTCCACATCACTTCATAGATGCATAAGCTTTTCTCTAAAAAAAAAAAAAACAGCCAAAAACCACAAAAAACTTAAGCAAAAAGAAAAACTCCAAACAAACAAAAATCCCCAAACAACACAAAATAAAACACACATACACATATTACCGCGCCTGAGTGGGTGTGGCTGGTGAGAGAGAGACGGTGAATCTTGTTTCTTGAATCAGAAGGCTGGATTTATTAATATAAGATATAATACATTATAGTTATACTAGAAAGAATAAGGAGAGAGGTTTTGCAGAGCAGCTAGGCTAGCTAGGAAGAGATAGAAAAGAATCCACAACAAAACTGTGACCAAGGACTCAGTCCCCTGGCTTGCACTGGTGATTGGCCCTTAATTATAAACATAAAACATGAACCAATCACCAATCAAAATAGGTGCCCCTGTTGCATTCCCCAGCAGCTGATAATAATTTTTTACCTTGTCTTCGGAGGCCTCTGGCCTCCCGAAGACACAGAAATCCGAAAGAAAGATTTCTGTGGAGAAATGTCTGCGACACACACACACACACACAAAAAAAAAAAAAAAAAAAAAAAAAAGAACCACACCAAAAACCCCCCCTGCAACAAAACTGTCCATGTTTCATTCCCTGTCAGGGAAATGGAAAAATAAAAAAGAGAATTAGAATAGTTATTAGGAAGAAATTATTTTTTGTGAGGATGTTGAGACAACATATTCTGGAACACATTGCCCAGAGAAGCTGTGGATGCTCCATCCTGGAAATGTTCAATTCAAGGCAATGCAATAATGGAATTAAACCATTCTTATTGCATTGAGCAAATTTAAAGTTTTACAATTGTAAATCTTTTTTGCTCAGAAGGGGACAAAAAATGTCAGTCCTTCAATTTTTTAACAATTGTTATTTTCTTGGCAATGTAGTTTGTTATTTATTTTTGTTTTCCATTTTTAATATTAATTATGTAATTGTGCTAACAGTAGTTCCAGTATACATGTTATCAATTGTTTCTTGTGTTTCCTTTAAAAGTATTAGGGAAAACAAAGAGAAAGAATGGCCTTCTCATACCATATGTAGCTGAAATACCTCTCCAGATTTTAGGAATTGTGATGTTTTAAGAGATCACAGAAGACTTTACAAAAACAATTGAAGTGTCAAATAACATGCTTCATCCCCTTTAGAGGAAACTGCTTTAATAGATTTGAGGGGGAAAAAAGGAAAATCAAGGTAAAACACTGATTCTGGCTGGCCAATAAGTGAGGTAATTTCTATTAATTTATAGATTTAAATGCATATGATTTTCTAAAGTTACATCTTTTCCAAGGGGAAAGATGTGTCTTAATTTCCCCTAATCTTTCTGTGTTTGTTGTATTTGAAAGTAACAATTTAAATTAAATGAACACCCGCAGTAGTCATCAATGAGAACATTATTTTATATACTAAAGCTATTTCTCATCATTCTAGGCCTGAAAAAAACAACATATGAATTAAATGTCTTATTGATTTGTATTGCAGGAAAAATAGCTGCTTAGTTTCAATATTATGTTTTTTCCAGTTTATAAAATGATTAACAAGTAATTACATACTAGTATAGAATTATACCTTGGAGGAGAAGCATACTACAGAGAATTCTTTCTAAATTTATTTTTAGCCTCTTTCATGGAAGAGACCTTTCACGGATACAGACATATAAAGAGCTTTTGAAAATATGCTTTATGTTCTGTTCTGTTACGTTAGAAACATTTGAGATGGAAATAAAGTACTGTTTAAAGTATACCATGCATGAAATAAGAGACTGGGAGGATACAAGGTGAAGTCTTGAAGACAATGAAATTGAATAAGTTTAGATAGGAGCAGTGCAAGAGAAACCAACAGGAATATCTTAATGTCAAAGTGTTATGATCTCATTATAAGATACTGCTGGCCAAATCAAGGTGTTAATGAGACTGCATGCTGAAATCAGTAGTACAGATTAAATTTAACAGTAAATGTGAGGTAGAGAGATAGGAAAAAAGAGGAAAGTGAGAGGGATAGGGGAGGAAAGAAATAGAGTGAGAGATTAAGCAGAAGATGAAAAGATATCATATTCACTACATGGATTCCTGCAGCACCCCACTGGTCCATCTACACCCTGGTCTTCAGTGGTGGGGGTCTCCCTGTTGCTCAGGTACCACTTTTTTGTTGCTGGAGGTACCACTTTTATACAGTCTGAGTTTGGGGTATCCATGGGACATAGATGCAGTTTCCTCAACTTTGTCTGACATGTGGATCCTTTCTCACAATTTTCACCATGTGGTGTTTTTTTTTTTTTTTTTTTTTTTTTTTTTTGTTCAGATAATTCTTATGTCTCCACAGTCTGTACATCAGAATTTTGCCTGGTATGCTAATTCCAGATCTTCACCTTCATTAGGCCTGGTGTTAATGTCTTCCTGTTTTGCCATCTGTGCTTATGCCAAATTCCATTGTTGTGGCTTATCTTATGGAGACAGTGTCCTGGGCTAGGTGACTGCATTCTTTGAGCCCTCACACCACCCCATGCCTCAAATACTGTCTTCCAGGGACTTTTCCTCAGTTTGTGTTTTCCACGGGGGTGGTGCATACATAGAAAAGACGAAAAGACAGAAGCAACAGAAATAATAATGTCAATAATAATAAAATGTACAACAGCTGTTCAAATAATTAAATATACAAATCCAACTGCAATCATCAACCCATTTCTCAACAGACACAACTCCCAATATCTGAATCCCAACTATTAGAATATGGATCTTAGCGAGGTAGTCTTAGGGTTAGAGTGATTGAGAAAGTTCTGATGTCTGATTAGCCATTTCTGTGGCTCAGCCTTTCCAATTGATGGTATTGCGAATGGCAATAGTGCATTCAGTTTCTGTGAGATTTAACATTCCATATATCCCTTGTTCTTTTAACATAACATATCTAATGCTAACTGACTTTGATGACTGACTTTGTGATTCGTGGCTTCACAGAAACTGCCTTTGTGACAGGGACTGAGAGAGGGACAATATTCAAAGCAGCTTTCTAAGAGCTTCCTCCTGAACTGTAACTCTGTCACCAGTGTTTATAAATAGACCAACGCTGTTCTGTTGGGTAGAGGGAGTACTCCAAGACTTCCCATTGACTCACAAGCTTTGTTCACACTCCATTTTGGGGTCTGCATGTCAAAAATCAGGTTTCAGGCACAAAGGTGAAATGACAATTACTAATTTGCCATGCTCCAGTCTCTCCCAAGGCTTGTCACATACATTGCTTCTAGCAGGAGAGAACCCCAAGAGGACACAGTGCAACAGATGGATGAGTCTACTATCAGTGCATGGATTAAACCACTTTATTACATTTCCATTTGAAGCAAACCACACATCTTAACCAAATACTGTTTGGAAATATTTCAATTTTGTGTTTAAATTATAATCCCCTGGATTATGGAAGTGCTCAGCTCACAGCCTCTACTAACCAGAGTCAGAGAGATGCTTCTTAACTGTGCAACAGGCACAAAAGCATTACTGACTCAGGTGTGTGTAACCCTGAATCTTTGGGCTTCCAGCTGGGAACAAATGTGTCTAAGAAAAGCGTGGTTTAACCCTTCAGCTGCTGTTTTGTGGAAGTGGGGAAGATACTCATTCTTTGCTATGAATGCACTGAACTGACTTTGTAAAGCCATTTTTGACACTTGTTAGAATAGCAAGTTAATATCTGGTCATATCTGGTCCATTACTGAAGGCATGTACCTGCCACATAACATTTCCTAAGACCCACTTGTGCTATGGAAAAACTACCTTAAACCACAAACCTATCTTTTGTCCCACTATATCTGGGGCACATATACTACTGATCCATTCTTAGC
Organism: Ammospiza caudacuta; assembly: GCF_027887145.1. Taxonomy (NCBI): domain Eukaryota; kingdom Metazoa; phylum Chordata; class Aves; order Passeriformes; family Passerellidae; genus Ammospiza; species Ammospiza caudacuta. The sequence continues at coordinate 60,759,665 of NC_080632.1, forward strand.
TTTGTTCAGGAGAATTAAATTCCTGTCATGTCCTTCCTGCTGATGAATAGTGAAATACACAATTTGAGCAGATGGATGAGATTACTATCTTGCATGTTAGACCAGCATGCGGAGTTAGGGTCAGTCACTTTTCATCAGAGTATCCCCAGACGAATCCAAGTGATGTACTACAGTGGCTTGTCTTGCAAGTTCATCTGTCTATCAGCTACATTTGGGGCTTGAAATTAGCCACAGAATTACACAGCAAGTGTTGATGTTTAAATTCCCTACAGGGGTAGCCCAAACAAATACACGTTACGTATTATGACAGGTATTTCTAAGTCAGCCAAAACTCAAGGGGATGACCAGGTCTCGCAGCACAATTGATGATTACCTTTGCGCACTGAAACAAGTGTAAATGGGTTTGTTCAGGATGTGTCTTCATGTATTTTAAAGGCTTCAAAATAGAGTTCTTTTTCAACCACATCAGCATATATTTGGAGAAATTTTCTTAGTAATGACAGAATTACAGAATATTCTGACTTGGAAGGGACCCACATTCCTGTCCCACTGGGTAATTCTGCACACCATGAGAAATTAAGTCTTAGCACACAAAGTTTTCATACAAAACATGAAAAGTTCTCATATAAAAAAAAAGACTCTTATATAAAAAGGTTTTCAGACAAACGCATCTTCAAATTGAGTCTATACTCAGTTCTCCAGAGGATAGATTAAAGCTCTGTTGCGATTTAATTTTGACACATAACAAAAGCTGTTGATAGAGTCATAAGTGAAATTAATTCCCTTTTAAATTTAGTTGTTTTTTTCTCTTTTTTTTTTTGTTATTGTTTTTTAATTTTATTTTCAGTGGCAAAATTGCTCTCATTACATTCCTTTGCAATTACTATTGCAGGAAATTGCATCCACAAGTTGGAAGCATGCGTGGTCCGCAGTGCACTGTAGCTACCATGTTGATTGGAATAGATAAAAGAGGTGAGGTGAGGTTAAAATAATCATGCTAGAAAACCTAACAGTAGATCTGTCATATTAATGTGAGAATACAGGTATTTTGAAAAACAGTTAAAGGTCTTGATAGGTGGTAAAAGGCTATTCTGAATTTTATCCATGAGCTAATTTTAGTCCATGGCTGTCAATCAGTCTAATTTAGGAAGGGAGACTCAATTATTTCCTATGTCATTTTATCTTTTGTTTTGTTAAGATTGTTTAGGTTAGTTATTAATTCTTCTGAGGTTTCTGAAAAATTATGCCAAGTCATGATAATAAAAGCCTTCTGGGGCAGAACTTGCAAGGTTAATACATGTTTGCATGATTCCAATATGCATAAAGTCTTGAACCAACTCTCATGCTAAATTTGGTAGAATTTTCTAATTCTCAACTTGTAGAAATAAAAGAATACATGCATGAGATAAAAGTAAAAGCTTTTCCCACGCCATTTATTTTTTAGTAAAAAGACAAACTCGGCAAAAATCAAAGTAATAAAACATTCAGTGTTTTTCCTTATGTAATCTTACTAATAATTGATCTCCCAACAAGTTCCTGTCAATTAAAACACAAAAAAATCACAAAAATTGGTAAACTAAAAATACAAGCAATTATGGAGGCCAATTAAATGTTCCATCAGTTTTTGTTATCAGCTTTCTATAAAAAAGTACTTATCTCAAGTTCCTGTTGATGGCTTTTCTCATAGGAACAGTATTTTGAGACATACAATTGCATTAGTTAACAGAGAAATTTATAGCAATCCAAACAAAATTAGACATCAACAAAGTCAATGATCAAAAAAAAGTGGTCAGCACAGAACCAAAGTTGAACCCTCCAGTCAGATAACCATAGTCAAGAAGGGCAAGACTTATGGCAGCTTGGGACAAAAGCTAAATAGCTGTCTTTCCAATGCTAGACGAGACCTAAGCCGGGATCAAAAATTCTCTAAAGACTGAGGGGAAAAAAATACATTTTGGTAAAAGGAAGTGTTATGAGGAAGTCATGGTATCTCTATGATAAAATGGGAACTGAAGAAGCTAAAAGTGCTGGTTTTCTGTTGGCTTTTTTTTTTTTGGTGTCTTGGTTGGTTGTTTTTTTGTCTCTCTTGCAGAAGGCAGTATTTCAGTGGATAGATTTTTTTGATTGGTTTGTTGGTTGGTTGTTTAGTTGGTTTTTTTGCTATCACTCAAATTCAAAACTAAATACTTAAAGAAATCTAGTGCCTTAAAAAAAAAAAAAAAAGAAAAAAAGGAATTTGCTGGAAAGCTAGGAAAGGAAATTACTGCAGGAAATAATGCTCTTCAGACAAATAAGTTTTATAATTATGTAGTTTTTTTAAGCTTCTACATCAGTCTTGCAGGGCCTTTTAAAGTAGAATAGATGTGTTCTGAAACATCAGCTTAGCTGATATTTTGGGGTATTTTTCTAATATTTCTATCCAGTGCTAGGAATATGCAGTACACAGTATTCCATGAGACAGATGTGTCACAGTAATGGAATAATATCTGTGTCCCCAGTATTAAGTACAATAAATAATTGCAGCTGGTCCCTTTAATGTTATCCGATATGATATCTATAAAAAAATATATCTGTCAACATATGTCATCACATGACTATATATGAATAAATCTTACAGGATGATGTGGTTGTCATTGACCTGCACACCATTGCTTCAAGAAAAAAATTCAAATTAAGCTTTGAAGATTAATATGGCTTTGTGTATTTCTTTACATAACTTTCCAGTATATTTTTTAGAGCAAGTACCAAAGGTTATTTGTAAAAGTGATCCATCTTTGTGGGTTTTCATTTTTATACAGCTTTTTTAAACAATATAAAATAGTGTTCACAATAAAGTTTCAAAAACTCTGGTAGACTTTTGAAGACTTATTATCTTTCACATACAAAAATTCATCAAGTTGAAAAAAATACAGATTTGAGAACTTAAATATGATTTTATAGAGGATTATTCTTGTGCTAAGATTCTTGCCTTCAGTATAATCATTAAATGCAGCATAGGTTGTAGTGATATGATTTCATTTCTTAGTGCTACTTGTGCCAACTCAAGAACACATTTGGGAAAAAAAATAACTTTCATACCTAAGAAATAATAAAAACTAGAAAGATTAAATGGATGGGATGTTGTGTTCCATATCAACCATGTTGAGAGCAGGTCAAGGGGGATGTTCCTGGCCCTCTGCTTAGCACTCATGAAGTCAGTCCGGGAGTGCTGGGTTCAGTTCTGGTCTTCTCAGTACAAAAGGGACGTGGACAGACTGTACAAGGTCCAGTGAAGGCCACTAAGATGAGCAAAGGACTGAAGTATCTCTTCTATGAGGAAAGAAACAAACACTTTGAATTACAATGCAGAGTTCTTACTTTCCCTGATGCGTACTTATTCAGTTATCAGATGATATCTAAGCTTGGTGTCTGACTGAGCTTCTACATTCTGCAGAGAGCTGTGAAAGGTATCTAGATTGTACTGGAAATTATTTTTGGGATTCACTGAGTATGCATGACTGCTGTTCTGAAAGATACAATGCAGGATGCAATCTTGACTTTATGGAAAGTATACCAAGTATACCCAAGCAAATCCAGAAGGTTTATCCAACCAGGTATGTCAGTGAAACATGTACCTAGGCCTCTCTCAGCATCAATGGTAAGCTTACTTAGATGAACTGATCTAAGAAACAGAAGGGCTGTAAGTTACACCCTCTTAACAGGGATGGCAGTGGTCACATAGTCGCTAGACATACTGACTCCTGCGCCGTCCCTTGGGCTGCTCTGTTGTGCGTCATCTGTAGAGTGGGTCAGTGGCTATAAAGCCCATACTGGTCTCCAGGGAGAGCACAGAAAACCCTGATCTCTCACACTCCTAGAGCTCTCTTTAACTATCATCTCCTTTTTATTCAAGTCATCACTATATATGCATTATTTGACTCTTTCAGGGATAATTAATATTCTTGACACATCTTTAAAAATAATTATAGCAAATAAATGAAAACAGCAAGGAGAGACTGAACAACTGGGGGAAAAGAAAGGGGAAGGGAGTGAGCGTTTGGTTTCTGTGAGCAAATGACTTTAGAAGGAATAGTTATGTTGTCTTTAGGACTTGTTCATTTATTTTAAAAATATATTTTTCAAAACCTAATTTGTGCTTTCAGGAGCTAAGTATAGAAAATTTCATAATGTCCTTTTAGAAATTGGTGACTAAGAATGATCACTTTAAATGAATATAGAAGCATGTAATTTGTTAAAATACAATATTTTTCATTTCAAGTTTATTTTTTTTCAAAATTGGTTAAGCTAAATATAACATGCATACTGGAAGAGCAAAAGCTATACTTCAGTTATAATGATAAGACCCAACAGCACAGAAAGGAACTTATCAAGTTTACTCTGGGAACAGAGTTAAAGAATTTGTGGTTTGTAAAGCACATCCTTTTTCAAAAATATTCTACTTGTAGTCTTTCAAGGTGTCTCTTATGCTTATCAACAGCATTTTTTTTCCATTTTTTTCCATCAGGTGTTTCATTCCAAATGCCTATGCTGCTCTCTTCACTGCTGCTCTGGTGCCATTAATGTGCCTGGTGGTGGTTTTTGTGGTGTTCATCCACGCCTATCAGGTGACTCCTCAATGGAAGGCATATGATGATGTTTTCAGAGGAAGAACAAATGCAGCAGGTATGATTTGTCGGCAAACAAGTTGTACTTTTGAATGGTAGGGACTGTTCTATCCAGTTCAGAGAACCCCACCTGAAACCATGGTTCAGTAGATACCTACGCACTTTAAGATTATGCCTGCTAATGTCCCTTTGATGTCTGTGAAAGTACTTTGATGATCAAAGCTATGTATGCAGATGCTTAACTGTCTGAGGGAATTAAAAATATGTAAAACCTAGAACAAGAAATTAGTATCACTGGCTTTGTGACTAAGTTTAGTCTACCTAAATATAAGACCAGAAATAAAGTACTGCCCTGCTTGGATCACTGTGTCCCCATGCTAGATTTTGGCTCGAGGTACTGAACGTCCTATCCCAGGGTGGGCTGGGGCTGCTTAGGTGCAATAATTGCCCACTTGCAGAGCATGATCACCTATGGATGCAGGCTGTACCTCCTGCTCAACCCCAGGTGATGGGCACAACTTTGGTCATAGTGTTTTGCTTTATATGTTGTGGCTGTGAAGGCAAGCACACGTGCTCTGTGCCCTGGACTATTTGGAGTTAATGCCTTTGTTTTGATATTTCCTATGCTACTTGCAACTAAAACGTGCTTGAAAGGAAAAATCTCTCTTGTGCAAAACAGGAAGTTTCAGTCGGCCTCCTCTATCAGAACAATTTCAACTACAATGTTCCCAAAATAAAGTTGTGGCAGTTTAGACCAATATTTAATAATAATAGGACACTCTGTGGGAAGCTTAGAATATTTCTATTCTCTTCACAGTATTTTGTAAAAAGAAAATGAGCTTTAAAACCTAATGCAAATAATTTTTTGATAATTGGGGTACAGAGATATATTCCTTTCTTGAGAAAATTATCATAAATATTAAGTATGTACAATCTGAACATTTCTGCAAATATTTATGTCTTTTTTAATGATGCAAAGTTAGCGTGACTAAGATCTGTATGAATTCAGATAAGGTCTGATGATATCCAAGACCTTAGTTGCACTCTTTAATTTCTCTCTGATATAAATGCACAGAGGTGGCTCCTCTTGTCAGTCTTTCAGTTAATTTATTTATAATGAAATTGTAATTATGCACCTGCAAGGCAAACTGCTGTTTTGCTACCAAAGAGCTTTTGTAAGCACAAATTAAATACTGCATATGGTGACAGTGAGAGCAGGTTGGAGATGGGCTGTTTTAGAGAGAAAAACAAGTTGTGTCCTGCAATTTATGGTGGCTTAATTGTATAAGGGGACTCCATGTAGCTGTGTTTATGATTTAAGCTTTTAGAGAGAAAATATGGTGATTTCTTCCATTTGCAACATTACCTATAACTATGTAACACCGTACGAACTGTTGATTGGATCTCTGCCTTTTTTGACTGAATATTTGTCTTCTGAAATTAAAGGTGTTGGTAGTATATTTACACAGTTTTTAATGTCTTCTGGATATATTGTGCTTGAGGGAAAGGCAGTTTGCCATGGTAAGGCCTAGTTTCACTTATAAATCTTGAATCTTGACATTTGCTCAGCTGACTCCATTTTCTTACAAAATTCCTGGGAGCTGCTCCTGCTCCTGTTATTGTAGCCACATAAATGGCTGCTTTGGGAAACATTTTTCACATCAGTAAATTTGTCTGCAGTCAGTTTCATGATGATATTTTACTTTTGAAACATAGAAGAGGTCTTGGATTATACCTGCACCGAGTTCTGACTTACGAGACACTATGTGTTAGGAAAGCCTTTTCATAATGTTGCCTCCTTAAGTTGCACAGACATACAGTATCTTTTCTGTTTTCTTTTGACAATGAATATGCCATAAAATATGAATATGCCATCTCTCTGTTTCATCCAAAACCAGAGGAAAGGTGGAGCCTCCAAGCAACAGTTTATCTATGCCTTAGAGAATTCAGGACAAGAAGACATCAGTTGCTCTTCCCTTTTCTACTAATACATCCACTCCATTATAGACAGCCATCATGTTGTTCTTCTACAGCTATTGGAATAAATTCTGTAAATTCTGTAAAACATCTTACTGAACTTAGGTAGTAGCATGGCGGTTTACTACTTTTTTCTGTCCTATGAGCAGAGTTTGTTACTACCCACACTAAAGGAGACTCCTGTGTACTTTTTCTTTCCTGAGAGCAGAATAACAATTCTGGGTTTCACCGTACATGTTTAAAAGAAAACATTTGGTAGCTGCAAAGATGATCTGTTTCTAGACAGATAAATATTTTCTTGGAAAACTATAGGGTATAATTGGAGGGTCTATTACTTTTATTTGTACAATGCCCCTTTTTAATTGTACCTCCTTTTCTGTCATGCATATATTCTTCCTAGGTATCCTTAAGTAAATTCTTACCTCTTGTACCCTATTCTGGTAGTTTCAAGAAAATACCATAGCCCAACTATGGTATAGACAGCTAGCCCAGGAAAAATCTCTTTTAGTAATTGGTGCCAATTCCTTTGGCAGTGGTCTGTGATCTTCCTAGGTGTTTATATTCTTTACTGTGACTAGATTATCACTGTAAAAGAATATGATTAAATCAAGGTTTTAGTGTATAATAAACACAAGTAAATAGGCCAGCCAAATCTTAATTTGAGCAATATACACACTTCTCATTACCCTGTCTGCAGCAGCAAATATGTGAGTTTTCCCTCTCATGCCCTTTTTTACTGTTCCAGAATTTCTGTTACTGGTCATGTTGGTTTGCATGGTGATGGATATAGTTTACTTAGCTCAGAGAATTTTCCTTGACAGTAGAGGGCTCAAGAAAGGGCAGTGGGAGAGTCAAGAATTAGTTATCTCTTAGGGCAGTCAGCTTTTCCTTCTCAAAAGTGAATATTGGAAAGAAAAGTGTGAAAGGCTGAAAAAACTGGGAAAGATGATTTTCAAGGAATACCATCTCTGTAGTCATTCAGAAGTAGGCATTGAGTTTGCTTAAAAAGAGTCCTCACTTTGTACAGATTCTGTTTGCCAGCCTTTCAGCAAACATGTTCTGTTGGCTGACTGTCCTCCTATATATAGAAACTACCTTCTCAAAAGTTAGCCTTGACAGGAGCCAAGTCAGAGCATTCATTGGATAAACACCTTTGGGCTAACTAATATTTAAGTTTGCATCACAGGACACCATTGGCCTTCCTGGCTGCCAGGGCACTGGTGACTAATATTCAGCTTGTATTTGACCAAGAACTCGGGTTCCCTTTCCATGGCATGCTTTCCAGCATCTCATTCCCTAATCTGTCTGTCCATCCATCCAGGGTTGCCCCACCCCAATGCAGAATCTGGCACTTTCCTTTACTGAACTTGTTGTGGTTGGTGATTGCCCATTCCTGTGCCCACTCCTGTGGCTGGCTGAGGTGTCTCTGCAGGGCCTCCCTGCCTTCGAGAGTCAACAGATCCTCCCACATTTGTATTATCTGTGACCTTGCTTAGTGTTCCTTCCAATCCTGTGTCTAAGTCATTCATGAAGATGTTAAAGAGCACAGGCTGAGGATGGAGCCCTGTGAAAACCCACTAGTGACAGGTCCTAATATGCAAATACAGAAAATTAATAGTAACAGGACAGCAATCCAATATAAATAGTTTTGTTTTCTGTTTGCTAACCTTTCCTAATTTCACAAAAAGATTTAAAAATGTAACAGAACAACTTGATTGTTCCCTCCCTGATAATTGTAAATAGATAAGCTTAATTTATTGAATGAATCTTGAACTTACATAATTTTCACTAGCATGCCCTGCTCATAAATATGCAGTACAACTTACCTGAATCAAATACCATAATTGTAAAAGTGCCAGAATCAGGGTAAAGATTAAAACTTCGTGTTGTCGAAATAGAAATTCATGAATAATGCCTTGGATGTTTAGTTGCAAAACTTTAATTCCTACTTTCATCTTCCTTCATATAAATTTCTTTCATATGAAATCGTAGAATCGTTGGGGTTGGAAGGGACTTTGAAGATCATCTAGTTCCAGTCTCCAAATATATTTAATGTGTTAGTAGTTTGCAATTCCTAGTCACAACAGAACATGCTAAATAGTCTGCCTACACCAACTAAGAGATATATGCATTCACAATATTCAGCACACACACTGTATGTAATATTTTAGTCTTCGTGATGCTCCAGGAGCTTTTCTTTTTTGTGATTGGGAGAAAAACAAATCTTTGCCTTCAAGATTTTTTACAAATTCTATTAGGACAAAATGCACAAGCATAATTAGATGCTGAAATAAAGAACTAAGATCTGAATAAGGTAATAACATAAATGTATCCTCTTCACTCGTGTAATTTAGATTGCTTGCACTATGCTTTACATGTCTAAATTAGCTTTTTTCCTTCAAAGAAGTCTGCAGAAGCAAGCTCACATCCATGGTCTGTGACTGCACAGTTGTAATTTTAGCACTCATTTAATATTTTGCAACTGTGCATTTCAATAATTTTATGTGGAAATAAGTAGGATCATATTTTTCTTTATTCTGTTTATTTGATAATTTTCTGGGATGTGCCATGTTCCCTGCATAACAGTAATGGCATAAACTATGATACAAGGCCCTATTTTTCCCCTTTTATTATAACACTAGGTGTCTTAAAGTTGTATGTGAAAGTTTGCCCAAACCCTGAGATTTAGTGAAAAGGTTAGAGAGGCTAGTCTTTTATGATTTTGAAGCAGAGATGTATTTGTTATACTTAATGGAACATTTGCTTTTCTTTAAGAAAGTGTACTTTAATTTCAAAATTTTCCTTGCTACAAGGATTGGCAGATCAAAAAATACAAATGAACAAAATATTTTGGCACATTTTTTACTTCCTACTTCAACAAACTATCAATGAACATTTTTTTCCACTTCAATTTCATGGACAGGCGTCTACTAGTTTTCTTGTCTTCAGTATCTGGTAGTGTTAAATTCTGCACATTGAACGTTCCCAGTCAGGATTCAGTGGTTTTGTTATGATTCATTGATTGCATTTTCTTGGTGGTGTATTTCCTTCTTTGAACTTTATGAGAGGAACCTGATTTGTTTTTTTGTTTTATTATTTTGGCCACAAAATCCAGTTACCAAACCCCCTTTTTTTTTTTTTTTTTTTTTTTCCTTTTTTTTTTTTTTTTTTTTTTTTTACTGCAGCTGTCAAAAACAATTGAAAACCAAGCCAGCAGGATTTGGAACACTGTTTTTCAAGCTTATTTTAAAAAAATTTTGTTGTGGCATTTTTATATTTACATTGCAAAGTTTAACTGGTGACTTCTTAAGCAATAGCCTGTAAATATTTCACTAATTTAGGTCTCCCACAAATTGTTGAAATTCTGTGAAGCAACACACTCTCCCCAGTCTTCTGGGAAAAAAACGTTTATAAAGACTTTTCAGGTTTTGCAGTAGATCATCATGTTTAGCTAAAATCTGTTAAAAGCTATTAAGGTTGCATTATCAGTTGCAGTTTAACAGCCAGCCTATGGAGAGGACACTATTTACAAGAGTAAATATTTATATGTAAACTCAGAATACAATTAAAGCTGTAATATTCAATTGCCTCTTTTATTGAATTTCCTATTTATTAAAAAGAATAAAGAAAATGGGAAAATAATATGGACCAACATGGTCGTGATAATACAGACATTTCAATACAATTTCAATGCACAGTTCATGCTTTATTTTCCACAGTTAAATAATGTAGATATTTTCTGCAAAGACATATTCTGCAATATCATCAAAGCATTAATATTATTTCATAATTTTCAGTTTTCTTAATTTATATTTCGTTTAACATTTTTCATTGCTCAGACTTGTTGTTCTGTCCAATATCAGGGTATCAGGGAACAAAGGAAGTGGTGGAAGGAAGTGGCAGAAAGAGGGAAGGAAGGAAGGAAGGAAGGAAGGAAGGAAGGAAGGAAGGAAGGAAGGAAGGAAGGAAGGAAGGAAGGAAGGAAGGAAGGAAGGAAGGAAGGAAGGAAGGAAGGAAGGAAGGAAGGAAGGAAGGAAGGAAGGAAGGAAGGAAGGAAGGAAGGAAGGAAGGAAGGAAGGAAGGAAGGAAGGAAGGAAGGAAGGAAGGAAGGAAGGAAGGAAGGAAGGAAGGAAGGAAGGAAGGAAGGAAGGAAGGAAGGACTTCTGTTTTGATGCGTTTGTTTAAGTGAGTTATTGGTAATTCAGTTTGTAGATGTTCTAAGTGCTTGCCCATTGCTTTTCCTCGCTTTAAAGAGAAAAGCCCCTTTTTAACAGGAAGGCATTTTCCAATAATTTTTCACTATGCACCATGAGCAGTCACTGCCTGAAATTGTACAGGAGGTTTTCTGTTGCTTCCTCTCTGCCTGGTAAAATAGGTTGTAGTGGACAGCATCAAGCTGTTAATTCATAATCAATAGGCACTACACAGGGATGAGAGGTTAAGCATGGGAACGGTCCCTTCATTAGTGAAGTTACAGTGACATGTTTGAATCCACCTCAATCTTCAACTTGCAGTTAGTTGAGCCATTGAAAGTATGACAGTGTGTCATGGTGCGAGGCTCCTCCTCATCTTCTTTTCCATCTTCACAGTTGCTTCCACTTCTTTATTCTTCAATGCTGCTTGTCCTCCCGGTCTTGGACTACCAAGAGGCCACATGGCTCTTAGTATTCTCAGATGCAGAGGCTGGCAGACATCCCCTTCCCATGGTTTCCAAAAGAGGTGTTTCATGCATACGAAGTTGATGGACAGGATACACTTGGTACTGAGAAATAATTTTTCTCTTTTTTTTAGGCAGTTTCATCCCAGGTTCTAAAATTTAGTATCTATTACCACTTGTGCAATCCTTTCAGGCACAGAAGTGTGACAAGTGTTGCAGTTCTTATTTCTGAAGAAGCATGCCGGGGCTCACTGGAACCACAGTCCTATGGGGTTGAACTTCTTTGTGGATATCAGTAAGCAGCCTGCTTAGGTTGCAGTAGGTTTGGGTGCAGACATAGGAGATAATGAAATTATTTTTCTCAGTAGGTCATTACAAACCATGGAATCATAGAATGGCTTGGGTTGGAAGGGCCTTTTAAAGGTCATCTAGTCAAACATCTCTGCAATGAACAGGGACATCTCCAGATGCCTTAGAATGCAACAGAGAATGAAACTTTAAACTGTCACCAGTCTTCCTCTTCTTTGTGAGGTTTATTTCAGAAATAAAGAATTGTAAGGGTTTCATTTGTTGCAAACTTAAAAACACTGTAGGTGAAGTCATAACTAGTTGGAAATGTTTCATGTTTTGTTTCCTATTGTTTCTTGTTGTTTCTGTTTGTAAGGAAACCAAACAACAAACACAAGGCTCACAGCTTTTTCAGCTGGGCAATCTGGCATTTTATTACCTGAATTGTATGATGTTACTGTAGAGTTCCTTATTCTTCTGATAATTCTTCTGAACTTAAGAAGTTTTTCTTCGTAAGTTGTGATTTTGTGAAATAAAAGTCCCCTGAAGATTACTAAATAGGGAGAAAAGCCCTGTGTCTGTTTAGGGAAGCTCCTGAGTTGTAAATGGAAGAATTGCTAGGAGAAGTATTATATCCATCCAACTTTTTTTGCCCTTCTTAAAGGCAAGGCCAAACTTTTTATATACCCAGTACAGTTCCTTTTAGGTTCTTGATGAGGTGACTAAATTTTTCCATCATCCTCATATTTTTCCTGGATTATAAATTTCGTAATCTAATCCACATTCATAATGAAAATACTGCAGCCAATCTTTCAAATTCTCACAGTTTGAGAATTTAAAAGTTTCTCTCACATTGTTTTTGTGTGAATAACTTCCAAAATCTTGTGTTTACTCTAGGGACTCTCCTACTGTAGTAAACTACAATTTTATTACCCTTAATAACTTATTACAACGTATTGCAGCCCTCTGAACAGAAATTTAATTTTACAGATTAAAATTATCTTTTCTCAACAATGAAGGCATGACTAACAGGGGACACTTCTAGTTATTTGGTAAATTGAATGTATGCAATTTCACCTAGGTAAATATCAAGCTGGACTATGGTAAGTTTTCAAGCTCTAACAAGCTGCAACTAGAGCTGCATAAACTGCATTTATCTGTATTGAATTTGTCAATGCTGTCAGTTTTTCTTAAGCTTATAGTAAGGAAATAGGGACATATTTCAAGAAAAGTCAGGAACAGTCAGGACAATGATAAATGCATGCATATATACATTTATATGTATTTAAAGAGGGTGTGGACTACCTGTTGCTTAAATAAAATCTTCCATCACTTGTAGTATTATAAAACAGTGTGATAAGTATACCAAAAATGGGGACCAGCATGATTGGATTACATAATACCCAACAGAACTTCTTGTCAGTGTCTCAGTTACATCACAGTAATTTTGAGCTGGCTTCTCCACATCATAAATCTTATCCACAAATGTTTATCCTTGGTAGATAACCCACTTGGACTTAGAGTAAAAGTCATAGCAGGGAAGGTTCATCTGCTCAGAATAACCCTTTGGGGTTTCTTTGGGAGTGGGTTGTTGGTTTTATATTCATATTAAGAAAACTACAAATAGTTATACTATTTTGGTCCATATCAAGACTATTTATTAGCATTCTCTTTGTGCAATACTGATTTTATGAACATAAAAGAATTTGTTGCTTTTTTCTCATATGTTTGCTCTAATTATTGAGCTTTTGTTGGACCAAAATCCAACAAATGCGTATACAGAACTTGAAGATCCAAGGCTTTAAATGATGCCACAGTTTCAACTCTGTATTAGCTCTTTGCAATACTGATAATTAGGCAATTATTAGCAACGAAGAAAAAAAAGAACAGAACCATAAACTGTACCAATATTCAGTATGTGGCAAAAAGCCAGTATCTTTACAGTTTTTCTTGTTAAAATGTTATGTCTGTATGATGTGGGGTATTCCCTACATTCAGAAGGCCCTTACTATTTGTACAATATTAAAAAAAATTACTAAAGGGCTCACAAACTGCTCTTTCTGGAGCAATGCCTGTAGAAACACATACTCACTCTTTGTTGATGCTTCATAACTAATGTGGAGAGGGGCAATGTCTGGCCAAGCAGTGTGCAGAACTGGCAAACATGGACTTTGAATTCTGCTGCAAACATGGTAACACAGGGGCTGGTTCTTTTCAGTTTCTGGACAACATGTGGAGGTGAAAATTTACTTTTGTTTTCCTTATTTCAAACTTTGTCCAGGCAGACATCTTCCTGCCAGCATTCCATAAGTCTTTTGTGCTATAAATACAGTGGAGAACATAAAATGAAAAATGTGTGCATCCTTAAGGACAGATTCAGCACATATTTTTGTAGATGAATGAAGTTAACTGATTCAAAGTCTATCTTGTGGGTCTTGGGCTGAGAGGAAGTTGTCACTATAAGTTTTTTGGGGTCTGATGTCTTATGTTTGACTTGAAAGGGAAAATAACAACAAATCAAAAATAAGCTATTCTTATCATTTCCTACAATCCTGTAAGTGGCCAGAGTTGGGACCACTTATGTATCCATGTGTCATGGTTTGGAACTGGCTAGATGCCAGGCAGCCATGAAAAACCATTCACTCATTGTCCTCTGTTATAGTTAAGCAGAGGAGGGGGAAAGAAAAAAACCCAAAAGGCTTATGGTGTGAGATAAGGATTAGGAGGAAACACTTTAAGGGCAAAATGGGCTCAAAACTTAAAAGACAAAAAGAAAAAAAATATTAACAAAATTAAAAGAGGAGAATGCAAACTAAACCTTTAGGACACCCTTTCTCCACCCCACTCCAGCTCTTCCTTCCTTTCCAGTGAAATGCAGGGAGACAAAACAGTTTTTTTAGTCAGTTTTTTATTCCATCTGTTATTTTTAAAAAATCTTTCTTCAGTTTGCTTAGGAAGAAGAGTCTCTTCTGTTATGTTGTGGGGTCCTTCTCACAGGAAACAGTTCTTTGTAACTTCTCTAACGTGGTCCTAATTTTCATGAGTAGCAGCCCCCCCCGACCTGCTGTAAGTGAGTACCTCCCACGGGCAAAGCAGTCTTCCCACAATTGTTTGCATGGGTCATTAGTTCATGGAATGTAGTCTTTTAAGGATGAGCTGTCTAGTTTGAAAGCAGGGATTCTCTTTCTCTATCTCTGGAAGCAAGGGTCTTCTTTCTTTCTTCAAGTTTCTCACTAGATTACAGCTTTTCAGCTTCCACATGCTCCCAGCATGAACCCTTTTCTCACAGGCTATGAGTGCACCTCTGCATCCCCACATGTACTTCACAAATTACAGGGAAATTTTCATTATAGTCCTCACCATGACTTGTAGAAGAATCTCACCTCTGATGCCTGGAGCACCTCCTGCTCCTCCCTCCTTTCACTGACCTTGGTGTCCCCATGTTGTTCTCGTGTCTTCACCTTTTCCTTTTCTCTGACGTAGGAAAGAATTGGGGTCCGTAGGTTTGGTTGTTACTAAGTTCTATGAAGTTCTATGAGTTGAAAGGTTCTTACAGTGTTGATTCCATCCAAGCTCTGCATTGGGGATTTGCTTGTCATGACCTTTGCTGTTGGCCATGTGTTCCCCATCGGCGCAGCACAGGTGGCACCAGCTGCCGCAGTGCCAGCTCCATTCAACACTTCTCTTCATGTGGGGCGCTGAAAGGAGCAGCTGCTGCTGCTGCCTCTGCCCTTCTGCCCTCAGCATGGCTAGTTAAAGCAACCAAGCAAGTACAGTTTGCTGTGGACTGTGCTGAGATAGCCCTGGCCACATGGTCCCAGTCACACTGGGAAGGCCCCCAGTGGCCACCTTGCCACTCCTGGGAGGAAAAGAAAGAAGAATTCCGTGTATTTTTTTTCCTTCTTAAGTATGTAATCACAGAGGCATTACCAACTACTTTAATTGGCTAAGCAGCATGCCTATTTTTAGACCCAGCCCACAATTAACTTTACCAGACATAGAGAAAGTTTCTAGCAGCTTCCCACAGGAAAAATTTCTTCTGTGGCTGGTGTCTTCTCTCCTCAACAAAAAATCAAGCCATGCAAAACCAACACACCATAATACTTTTCTTCTTTTCCTTTTCCTCTCAATTCTTAGAAATAATTTTTCTCTCAAAATCTCTAGAGCTTGCCAAGAGTTCTTCTATTCTTTTCCAAAGTTCAGCATATTTTTTTCACTTCATGTGTGCTCTTCCCACCACTTGGTTTGTTGAGCTGGGCTGTGCTCATTCTGCCCCAGACATCCTTCCGCTGGTCTTCTGATCCCAGGTAGGGTCATAAAAGCCCTGGGACTGCCACCCAACTAGAGCAGGACAAGGGCTGCCCACCACTGGAGAACAAGCTCCAAGGTTAGCCACAGACAACAAAACTATGTTCTGTGTCAGTAATTCTTTAAAAAGTGGTTTTTCCAAGGGCACAGCAGCTGAAACTCTGTATTTGTGGTTTGCAGAGATCCCCTTGGTCTTGTACCTCTTTGCCCTGATTTCCATCACCTGGCTGTGGGGAGGACTGCACATGGCTTACCGGCACCTCTGGATGTTAGTCTTCTTCATCATCTTCAACAGCCTGCAGGTAAGAGCCAGGATGTGGCCGGTCCTTTGGTCTTCTTGCTGACCCGGGGGTGTTTTCTCCACTCACGTTTGTCTGGCTTCACCAGCTGAACATCATCCAGTAACTCACTGTCACAGTGTGGAAGTGAGTATTCTGTTTACATCTCAAACTGACATATGGAATGCATATTAAAGCAAGGGATGAATTATTTTTAAACAATAGCACCATAATTACGTAGATTTCATTTCATAGCTAATACACTCAGAAAGAAAACTGCTTGCTTCTGTATGTAAAGTGTTACTGAGATAATGATACCAATAAAACTGAAGTTCCTGCAGCCTTTGCAAAATCGCTATTTCAATTTTCTGTAGATGTTAATAATAATAATAATAATGATAATAATGATAATGATGATAATAACAACAACAACAGCAGCAACAACAATAATAATAAAACCCACACAAATATTTTAAATTCAAAAGCCATAATACAGAATCTTTTTCCATTGTAAGAGGTGAGTCTTGAGGCTTGGCTTTTCTCATATAGCAAATAACTTTTATTAAAAAAGAAAAAATAAAGACTAAATGTTCATCGTTAATAATAAAAAAAATGTAAATAGCTCTTTCCAAAATTTTACACGTATAAGTGTTTGGATAGAGAAACCAATGCATTGCAGCACTGCATTTAATACCATACTGCTTATTGCTGAATTATTTATAGAATAATGGTTATTATATCACAGATGGGAAAATACCTCTGATGTCAGAAAACAGTGAAATTAGCAGGAGATTTAAAATTATATATAAAAATCTTTGGAGGACAAGTACTTCTGGACTCAAGTATGCCATTCATATTTTTTTATAACAGAAACCTCTGTGACAACTTTTATTTCCCAATATTAAAAATCTTTATACCCCATCAAATAAATTTAACTAAAAAGGCATATTTCCACAAAATGTACTTATTTTATATTGAAAATGTGGGTGTTTCCCTAGGCAGTGTTAAAATACTTTTAAAATTACATCTCAGAAATATTTTTTTAAATTGAGAAAAAAATATACTTTATTCCCCCAGAAATATATTTTTTATTTTTCTGTATATAT
The DNA here is from genome assembly GCF_027887145.1 of Ammospiza caudacuta. Lineage (NCBI taxonomy): Eukaryota > Metazoa > Chordata > Aves > Passeriformes > Passerellidae > Ammospiza > Ammospiza caudacuta. The sequence continues at coordinate 60,776,883 of NC_080632.1, forward strand.
TGTTGTTTAATTATTTTATATATATATATTGACATATAAATATGTACTTCTGTTCTGCTTCACCAGTGGATGTGGTCTCTTTTGGCATCTTGCCTTAATGATTATTACTAATATCTGGGAAATAACTGCATATTTCAACAGGCCGGAAGAAGTTAATACAGCATCTTTATTCACATTATGTCAATACTGATCTTCCGCATCAGGAAAAGAAACCTTTTACTTTTTTTCTTTCTAGCCCAAGAGAATCAGGAAAACCTGAAATATATAATAATTATTTTCCTTATTCAAAGGGGGTAAAAACATTTCAAATGCATAGTCTCTTCCTGCTTATTATTTTAAACTAAAACATGCATGGCTGGAGCTCCAACTCAAACAATAGTAAACAAAAACTTTATTTCAACTATGAGTAGCTTAATAACTTATACTCCATGCATTACAAGTGGATTTTTATCCTTTGTTGGATTTTTGTACTGTAAAATGTAATAGAACAGTATCCATTACATTTTATAACTATTTACTAACTGCTTTTTTAAGTATAAAGCTACCATATACTTAAAAGGAAAACAGTTTTTTGTGCTGCATACCCTGGGAGAAGTTAAAAAAATAGAGTAGCTCTTTCACAGTACTACAGGTTTTAAATTTGTTTGTTTTAGTAGATGATTGTATTCAGTGCTTTGTAAATCTCCATAATAAAAGAAGCTTTAAAAATATTTCCTGGAATGCCCCCACACTTTAAATAACCATCCCATATGGACCATTCTATTCTTTTAAAGTTAAGATTTATCTAGTCAAGAAATGGAAAAACTGATGTGTGATTCAAATGATCAGACATACAGCATGAAATGAAAAGCAGGGAAGGAACAAGGTGAAAAGTCTGTAAATCTATTCATCAAATAATCAGATACAACTAACTAACTCAGAAAATATCAGTATGCAAAGTCTTTGTGTAGAACAAAATTATGTATTACCAATACTGAATAAGGTATTTTTTTAATACTGAATAAGGTATTTTTTATTACTGAAGGTTTGGCCATAGGCAGGTGCAGCTTCAGAAAGGATTTTTAGACCATGTTCCCACCGCTGAGGGGCTGGTCTTGGGGAGTACACACTTCCTGCTGAGAGTCATTCTGACCCAGAGGCTATGCAGAGCCACGTGTATCCAGCTCATGAACAGTCATGCCCAGTGTCCTTTGAAGATTTAAACTCAGCCAATCTGTCTGTAACTGGGAAAGCAAATGGGTCTTGATAGTGGATAACACATTTTCATAATGATAGCAGTAGAAACTACCTGTCTTTGTCATGCATTCTATTGGCATCTTATTCTCATGTCTTAGTCAGCTGTCAGAATTGATGATTGTTAAAACAAGGCTGTTTTAACAATAAAAGGTGGGTTTACCATTTATTGGTGAGCATTTCTGTTACACAATGAGCCCTGTTTCAGCTGGAAAGCAATTCATTGCTCATTAAGAGTTTTTTCCATGACAGGAAAGAGGAGATGAAATAGTTTACAGGAAGTAGAGGCCTGGTTCCCAGCTGTCGAGGAGTTATGGACTGTGTAAAGCAGCAGAACATGATCCATTAAAATGTGTTGGATATTCAAATGGATTCAACACAGGAGATTGAAAGGACACTGAATATGATCCATTGTGTTTGTTTAGCCCTATGACATGCATTTCCCAGGGAATGCACTTGCTTGAAAAGTCATTCACTCAGTACAAATTGTTTCCAAGAACTTCCTGCAGGAAATGGTTCCTATCAGAGACAAGTTTATAGTAGGAATTATTCTAGTACATGGAGGGGAAAGTAACCATTTCCCTGAAACTTCAGGAGTAAACATGCAAATGGGAGGGCAATAGCTGATTTACAAAATAAAAAGTACATTTAGAAAACCATGAAAGAAAAAGAAGTGTGTTGGGTATTTTGAATTCCTTACAGTATGCACCTAATTGTCCTACCTGGACAGCATCTGTGATGCAGAAACATTCTCTATTGCTCTGGCATGATAAGCCTTGGCTCCTCGTCTTTTCCCTTGTGAAACAGAAAAAATGTTTACCTCTCTTCTTAACTTACTATTGTCATTGTGGATTTATTCACAAGATACATGTTTATCTGGGGTCAGGAGTGAAAGAATAAGCTGCTGTCTTGAATACACCTCTCAAATATTTGGAATTTCACAAGCTCTTTTGCATGCACTATACCCATCTAAATGATCACCATGTTTTTCCTGCAGTTAGGAGAATATTTATGATTTGTATAGCTGACATCAGCAGAGGCCTATTTGCATTCAGTGGATCTAAAGTTCAGGGCAGTGGTTGGATCTCTTCCTGTTGTTTGCAAAAGGGTCAAAAAGAGACTTCAGGTCCATTCCTAGGCTATTCTCTGCAGCAAATTTTCTTAGTATAATCTAGATATTTCTTTGGCTCTATTTCCAGCACACTGCACTAGGCACCTCCATCCTCTATAACTTAAGAATGTATCTACACTGTAAACTACAAGTAATTAGGTATGCCACAGCTACCCCAGTCATAGTTTCCTTGCAATAAGTCCCAACACTTCCCTCTATTAGCAATAATTTAATTAATTTAATTTTTCAATAAGTAATTTTGAATTGAAACCTTACTCTTATGAAATACTGTGATATTACCCAACAACAGTATAAAACCTCCATTTTTCAGGAATATCAGGGGAAAAAATAAATGACAACTGGTAGGTAATCCATTATTAATGGCAGTATTTAAACAACCCTTTTGTGGTTTTTTTAGATAAGGGTTAAATGTCTGCCTGTTTTATATTTGAGCATACTCAACAACTCATGTCCATGTAATAAGCATCAGTGTTACATGCAAAGTACTTCTTCCCAAGAAATGCTGGAAAAATCTGTAAGAGTTGACTGGTAGTTTTCCAAACTGGGCAAATGGCCTCACTTGCCTAAAGCAATATCTCAGTTTAGAGATAAATTTTGCAAAAAGTTCTAAAAGTCAGCTTATTTTTAGTAGATTGCAATCAGAGAAAATTCAGAAGTTTGGTACAAATACCTGAAAAGCCTTTAACAAGAAACATAGGAATACAGAAAACAAGAGAATGGATGCACATCCAAACCTGACATTGACTGGAGAAGATGAGATTAACCAAACTTCATTAATTAAACAAATTAATTAAGATAATTAAAATAACTGTGGCAAGCCAGAATGGGAGGAAATGTTAGCTTGAGTAGAAAGGGAGATAAGATATCAAAGAAAACTAGTATGTTGGGGAGGGGAAAAAAAAAACAACAAAAAACCCTGAAATATTATAAAGAAACAATAGAAAATATACTAAGAGAAATCAAGATGACACAATTTTAGAAGGAGAAATAAAGTTTAAAAATACCACATATTGTGATAGTAAAAAGTGAGTAAAGATAAACTGTTCTGTAAGTTGCTGAATTATATTATGCAGGAAAGCAAAAGTACACAGTTTATAAAGCCCATGCCAGTACCAGTCACAAATGAAATATGTATTTTTTCCTAGAACATACTATTCAACTCTGGGATGTAGCCTGGGAACACAGAGAGGGCCACCACTATAAATAGGCTCACTTCCTGTGTGCTATGACGTGTTCTGAAAGCTTCTGCTGTGATGAGTCAGAGGTAGACTAGAAGATCCCATGCAGTGGTTCAGATTATCAAAGCCACACAAAACTAAACAGGACCCACTATTAGGCAGACATGAGATGCTGAATGTAAAAGGCTGCCTACAGATTTTGCAAATGTGATTCTACACTGCAAATTAGCCCAACAAAAGGCACTGAAGCCCTCATAGTAATGCCAAGATGAACCACAATTTATATCAAGGCTGTCAAGAAAAGGACATATTCTTGTTCAAGTAGATACAGTCCAACCAAATCTTCTGTCAGCTAAGTGCACAAACCAAACACAGTTAAACACAGGGCAAGCAATTCAAATAGTACCTAGACACAAAATACACATTCAAAGCAATTCACATCTGCATTTTGACATCTGTTCAATAAAGCTGTTTCTGGTGGCTTGGATTCTTAGCTGGAAGGAAAGACAATAGTATACTCAGAGCCATTCACTTAACCTTGAAAGTTGTTCACTACGTGAAATTTTTTAAAGTAAAAATAACTACAGTAAAGTAAGTAAAGAAAGCATGTCACTTTTGAGCCTTCACGCTTTTTGACATCAGCTAAACTTCTTGGTTGTAGTCTTGATTTGACAGTAACATTGGTAGTATGCATTATAGTAGCTGTGTAAGCACAAGCTGTCCACGAGGCTTGATTACACTGTGAATCAAGAGAATGCAACAATTTTATATCCCTTTTTCTATGTTTGCAACTTCTTTCTTTAAAAAGAGTCCTCTCTGTTCCTAGTTACCACCTGAAATGTACTTTAACACGTTATTTCTGTAATTACTTATGAAATTATAGTTAAAGATTTGATTTAGCTATTCAAGTCCATACATAACTGACCCAAAATCAATCTATAGCTGAAGACAAAACAAAGAAAAACTCTGCAGTGTCAAGTAAAAATAGAAAGCATTGTTAGGATAGAACTGAAATACATGAGAAATTGATGTCAGAAGAGTAGTTTGTGTTTAGAGTTGTGTTTATAATATGTTTAAATAATAAGCAGTGAAAAAGTGTACTGAAGTGGGCTTTGATTTACTGGATTTTCAACTAATCACATAAAAAAGCATTTAGACTTTTAAGTGACACTCTTGAAATAGAAAAATGTGCCTATAATATATTTTTACTGTAATTAAATAACATTTTAAATCTTCCAGCATCTATGAATTTCCTTCATTCTTTCTTGAAGAATTTTACATTAATATATTTTAGGAAAAATCTCTTAACACCAATTTTTTTGCAACAGAAGGTGAAAAAGCATTTTTAGCCATTCTCCTTAGGAGGTGTTAGTAATGGCCAGAATTATGTAGCACATAACAAGTAAGAAATGCAGCTGTAATTGCTGCAATGGGTGGAAGTATATCTGCTAAAAAGGGCTTGGGATCAGGTCTGTTCTTTTACTTTTCCACCTCTGTTGATATGAGTCGATGTTTCTTACTGTGAAGTATAAAATAACAGCCCAGTTAGTTGGGCAACTGTAACAAATCACTCATCACTGCAAATGCTTATTTTACAGTGAAGACAGTGTAGCTCTTTAAGTGCTGTTGATAATAACTTTGCTAGCTTAGGAAATAAGGAATCAGAAGTTGTCCAAACCAGGACAAAATTAGCCTAAAAGAAAACCTTCAATGGATTCTTTTTAGAAGTGTTTTCCTCTAAAGAATCACAGAATCGGCTAGGTTGGAAAAACCCTTAAGAGATTGGGTCCAACCCGTGACCCAGCACCACTTTGTCAACTAGACCATGGCACTGAGTGCCAGTCCAGTCTTTTCTTAAATGCCTCTAGGGAAGGTGACTCCACCACTGTCTCAGACACATTTTATGAAGAATCCTTTCTTTAGGATTTTTTATCCTGAGAAGCTGAGAGGCCTCAGGAACAAAATGTAAACAATAGTTATCTGCTGCTGTGGAATGGAACAGGTGCATCTGTGATTGGTCTCATGTAGCTTCTAATTAATGGCCTATCACAGTGAGCTGACTCAGACTCTCTGTCCGAGACACGAGCTTTTGTAATCATTCCTCTCCTTTTCTTTTCTATTCTTAGCTAGCCTTCTGATGACATCCTTTCTTCTATTCTTTTAGTATAGTTTTAATATAATATATATAATAAAATAATAAATCAAGCCTTCTGAAACATGGAGTCAACATTCTCTTCTCTTCCCTCATCCTAAGACCCATGTGAACACCGTCACACACCTCCCTGGGCAGCCCATTCCAATGCCCCATCACTCTTTCTCTGAAGAACTTCTTTCTAATATCCACTCTAAAACTCCACAAGGGTAGTTTAAGACTATGTCCTCTGGTCCTTGTTGGTGGTGTGGACTAAAGATATGGTAAGTGGCCAAAAGAAATGGTGACTCTTAGAAACAGTGGCATGATACGAAAATAGGTTTGGAACACAATGAAGAAAGAATCCTGAAATAAGCCTGGGAGACTTCTATACATCAGCAAAACTTTTTATGCTACAACAATGGTTCAGTTACATTTTGTGTTCTAACTGTGTTTTGATTTTGACAGCTAGAAGCCTGTCATTTCAATAGCAGTTTTATTTATAAGTTTCAATAGTGTCTTCTTTGTAAGATAAGATACCTATAAATAATACCTGGTTTGGATGTATTGATATTATCCTAGCTGTTATCTACAAACCTGGACAAAATAAAAGCAGCAGATCTGTTTAACTCATAGCAGGAATTTAAAGACAGTTTCTCAGCAAAATTGAAGGAGTAAGATTTAAGGAAAAAATATGGTGAAAATAAAATAAGGAAAGTATAAAACATAATAATACTAGATCTTGATACAAACTTTTACTTGAATTTTTCTTGTGAGCATGGCAGAAAAAGTGCTAGTCTAACTGTTCTATAAAGAGATTTAGGTATTATTGTTTATTCAGAAGACTGATGTATCCTATGTAATGGAATGGATGAGTTTTAGTCTGAAGAATGACTTAGTAGGAATTCTGTGCAATCCAATCACACTATGTGGAGAATTATGCACTAAGATACAAGTAGTGAAAGAATTTCTGCTATAAATTGATAAGCTATGTATATATGTATATACATATAAGAAGTAGAAACTGGGATGAGTGTTTCACTTACCTCATGACAAATGCAAATCAGCAGCATAATATAGGTCTGAAAGAAGCAAATGTGATGCTCACTTTGTAAACAAGAGCATTTTAAATGCTATTGTAAAGGGTATTGGTGATGCATTATTTGGGATCCTGTGGACATTTCTAAGACCATTGGTCAAAGAGATGAATTCTGTATATTGTAGCAGTAGGAGAAAAAAAAGCATGAGCAGGAATTTGAAAAACTTATTTCAGAAGCCTGAAAGAATGTCACATGTTATCTGTCATCTACTGCCTGTGTCAATATTGGCCTTGATCCAGTAGCTATATAATCACACTCGTGTCATCTTGCATGCAAAATAGTATACCCTAGTTTTTTAGTGACTTCAGTGTGTTTTCAGAATTTAGTCTAATTAAGAGCAACATTTGAGTTCCAGCATCTCGATTCTGTTCAGAAGGCAGTGTGATAGCACAGGCAAAGGACTGAGCATCTTTCCTACTTGCATCCACTTTGCCTTCTTCTAATAGCAGTGACAGCTGTGGGACAAATGCTTAAACATCTAACCTACTCAGAAACATTGAGTGTGGTGTGACCTTATACCACCGAGTTCTTCAAGATAGTCAGTGTTTCCATCTGTTAACAAAAATTCCATTAATTTAAAGTGTTAATTGCAGTGTTAACTGTTGTAAATCATTTAAAAGTCAGTTTGTGTGTGAGGATGTGAATGTAATGTTATCAGTGAACCACCTTTCCATATAGAATTTTTGTGATGGATTATATTCTCCAAAATGGAACATATGAACAGTTAGATGTGAGGTTTGAATATACCTGTTTAGAAGCAACTCTCTCAGGAAGTTTTGTGATGCATATGAGGACTGCAAATTTGAGTCTGGAAGGAGTTGAGCAACTGTGAAGCAGGAGCTAACCAAAGTTGGATGAAAATTGCTAAATTATGTTTTCTTTATTTTCAGAAAAATGTCAAGTATTGCTCTTTTGCTTTTGCCTTTACAAAGGTCAATTGGATTTTAAAAAGCATCAAATCAGCTTGTACGGACAGCTGATTGTTTATTTAAATCTTCAGATATGTTGTTTTGCTGTTACAACAGAGACATGAAAAGTTTTAGTGACAAAAATCCTCTATTATAAAACTAGGAACCATACTGGAAATTTGCCTTTGTCTTTCTATGTCTTCTCAAAGAAGAGTGATCAAGAGATTGAGTTTGAGAGATTTTATTTTCTGTGTGTGGATGCCTATAACTGTGTAAATAAAGCTCATCATCTACTGGAGACTTGCTAGTGTTTTGATTGTGCTTCAAAAAATATGAAAGAATAAAGCAAGGTGAAAATTGTGACTTATCCTTATATACGTTCAAATACTTATCATAACTGGTGGTAGATTTTGAAATTTTGGTATTTCTTATGCCCCAGAACTCTCTGGGATTAAGATTTTGAGTTCAAGAGAAGAGAAAATTTGCATTGTAATACACAGAGTGATTTCATTCTGAGTAAAGCAGAGCCAGCAGTTCTTGCAGAACCTTTTTCTCATTCCTGACTTCTGAAAGGTAACAGGAAATCAGTGATTCTCGCCATGAAGACTTCTGCTTTCCTTTAGGGCTTAGTTATTTGCACACTAGCTTGTCTCCCCCATTATTAGCCAAGTAGGCCAATGTATGTGACAGAAAATTTTACTTCATAAAAGGAATATGTATTTAGAGATCTGGTTTTAATTCTCTAATTCTCTCTTTTAAATTCTTAATTTCTTTTAGTGAACAGAAAATACTCCCCACCACTGGGTACCTAATTTATCACACTGATGTCCAAAGACTTTTTATGTGGTCAATAAGGAGGGAAATGTGATTCCAAAGGATGCTTCACCAGATATATGTGATGCTCCTGCTTTCACTTAGTATAGCATTTCTGTATTTAGGCTCTGTGATTTCATCCCAAAGACAGACTTTAAACGTCTTTGCCCCTTTCTGCCTGGATTTAAAAAAAAATCTAAACTAGATGTTGTATACATTGAAAACAGAAAGTCTGAAATCACCCATCCCAGTATTTTTTGGGTTAATTTCAGAATCCCTTTTTACTTTCCCCTAAGAAATAGGTAATCTCAGAAGGAGAAACAAATTATTTTCATCTGCATTTCTGCAGGGTCTTTGCTTTGCAGATAAGTACAGTGAAGAAGACCTTCACAAAGCTCCAAGTAAGGCCAGGGAGTCATGATGAGATATTTGGACCACTTGAAGGTTTTTTTAAGAATCACTCTTTAAAGACTTAGTCTAAACTCTAAGAAATAATCTAAAAATGTTCTAACCAAGATCTAGTTGTGTGTGCTAAATTTTGTCTGAAGTTGTTATACTAATCACTTGAAAAACAGTTTAACTGTCCTACTTTCCTTGAAGACACATGAAAACCAACTGAGAAAGTTTCTTTAGAGTAGGTTATGAAACCTTAGAAATATTTAAATTAATTAAAATTTTGATAGTTTTGCAGCAAATATGTTTGTAGTAAACCACATAACTATTTGTTATATTTAGACAAATTTACAGAAATTTGGAAAAATAAATATGGAAAATGAAAACTTCTAAATATAGTATTTTATGTAATATAAATTTTAAGTTCATGTGTGTTAAAGAAATTTCAAAGAACGCATGAATAATAATTTTCTGCTTGTGCAAATCATCACAACAGCATACAATTATATATGAAAAACAGGTATTAATTATTTTTTTTTACAATTATTTTTGTAGTTCACCTGTAGATAGCCATGTCTGTCTGATCAGCCTGTCGATCTTCAGAGATAGGTATTATAATTTTGTTATAGATGGCAGGAATAAAAACTATGGGAAGATAAGTGACTTTTCTGGTCAATGCAACACCTGCAATGTGAAGCAGTCTTAATGGCTCCTACATTTCCCATTTGTTCTTAATTTGTTAAACCACATTACCACCAATCTCTCAGTCTGTATTTCCTCAAGTACTTTATTTTTTGGAATGAATTTCATTTTCTAATTGGAAACCAAAGTTAGCTCTAACAGAACATTAAATTCCTGTAACAGCAGAAAGTAGAAGGAGCTGTGGGATGAATGATTTTCAGGACAATCTAAATAAAGACCCTCTTCCTGGAAATGTCTCTTTTTAGATTACCACCCTCATTTTCATTGACAAAGAGCATTAGCACACACTAAACTATGCCACTTTTCTGACATGGTTTGACTTAGTTTGTAAAAATTATTTGTAATAGACAAAATTAGAGGGAAGAGACCAGTGTTATCATCCTTGCCACAAATTTTACTTCTGGTAATGTAATTTTGTGTTTAATTTTACCTGTAGTTTTGCATGTAGTAATTCATTGTGCATGAACCTTAACCTAATGCAGTGAGTGCCGTTGCAAATAACTGAATGCATATGCTTTAAGGAGTTCTGTATCTGAATTACAGTTACTTAACATATAGGGTTGAAGTTCATCTGAATGTTAAAACTTGCATTTTTGCTGAGTGTTCAGAGAACAATTGTGCTTTGTGCCTAGTTTATCAATATTAAATTACCTTTACATAAACATAGTTATATAGTTTTGTTTATATAGTTATAGATAAATACAGGTAAACACAAATATATATATATTAATATAAACATTTGAAAATATTTTTATGTCTTAGCACAGACACCACAGTAAAAAATCCTCACAAGCTGTTGTAGCTTTGAAACACTCGTAAGGAGAAACATGGACTGACTGTGAGGTGTATGTGGAGAGAGAGGCTGTGATTTTACAGAGAGGCCTTGGAGAAGTTGTCTTGACTGAGTTAAGTAGTGTCATTATGTTACATTATACTGAAGTCTTCTGAGGGACCCTGTATCAAGGACCACCATCCTGGTGTTGGTGGTGAAGAGATTGTGCCCAGTATAGCAGCAGAAAAAGAAAAAAACATGCTCAGGTTCTTACCATTCCCAGCAGCCTCACTGGAATGGAATATTGAACGTCACCCTACAAATTTCTACATTCATTAAATTATATGAATTATTGTAATTATTAAATACATTAAATGACACTGCCACACCAGCCTATGAGAATTCCAGTACTTCCTTATGTCACTGGGTTTTATATAGATTTATGTTTTTTGTGTTTAACATAAAATTGCTTCAAAATCTGCCTGCTTGACAGTTTCCCTCTCTCACTTCAGAATTTCTTACAAACTCCCTCAGGAAATTGTTTTTACAGCTCACCAGACTTTTCATTACTCACTTACCAGCCCATTTCTTCTGCTGACTTCAGTGAGGAGCCAAAAAGCTTCTGCAAACATATGAACATGCAAATTTTGGAGGTGGAAGTCCAATTATGTCAGTATTCCCCATCAGATCTGACTTGTAAGTACCTCCAGGCTTGTCGAGCTCACCTCTGTGTTGGTCCTGCTCAGCAGGCAGAGCCAGTTCTGTCTGGAATCAAATCTGCAGGGAGGAACAAGGTTGGAGTTTTCTCCCAGCTTCAGTTGGTGGAGGGATAATGGCAGAACTGCTAGCTGTCTTGCTGCCGCTGGGAACAAAAAAAGTGCAAAGGCTGACAAAGTCAAAAGTACTAAAGCAAAAAACAAAACAAAACTTGTCAGAGCCATGCACTCTCCTCTTGACCCACGCTACAGCTCTGCAGCTGGTGGCTGTCTGTGTTTGCTCTGCGCTGTACTTTCCATGCAGCCTAGATATCTCTGTCAAACGCTTTGGATGATTTGGCAATGAGAAAGCATGATCCTGCGGAGCAAGCAGGACTGTAGAAAGGTGCTGGAAAAGAATAGATGGTAATCTTCAGCCCTCACACAAAGTGGAAGGCCTCAGAAGGACATATATTATATGCTAAGCAATAGGAAAATAAAAGCTAAAATAAAAATAAACAAGCAAAACAAAAACAAAACAAAAAAATGCTCAGAAACCAAACCAAAAACAAAACAACAAAAACCAGCTGAGAAATGTCTTGCTTTTAAAAACATGTGAAAGTCCACCCTTCAACAGTTCCTACAACTTTTTTCTTTGAAGAAATCCTCCACAGATAGCAGGAATTCATCACAGACCAGGTCAAAATATTTCTGTTAAGTGCTGCAAACATGTCTTAGGTAATTTCTGGCATTAATCCATTGCAGAAAATTTCTAAGAAGCAGAAGGGAGCTTTTCATTTTCCAAGTGCAAGGAGAACCAACAGTTTTGATATATATTCCATGACTTAGACTATCTTTTACTGACTATGAGTAAAGCTACTTTGTGGCAAAGTTCAATGAATGTACCAACACGTAGAAACCAAATGTTCCACTTGCTTATTTTTGAAATATATTTATATATCCTTTGTCATTACATTGGTATGTATTTATATACAATTTTTGTTTTTATTAGTAGAATTAATACATAAATACTTAATACTATGTAAAATATTAAATAATATTCAATTATACTATATATACTTAGTTATCTTATGTCAGCCATTACTCTCCCAAGTGTTGTACTTGTCTCAGAAATGCAGAGGAATCCCTGTTTAGAACCATTGGAATTGCCTCAAATGTTAATTTAATTTGCTTTCTATTTTCTGTAAATTTTCGTTTTTTGTTTTTTTTTACACTTCGTTGGTGTTTTTGTCCGAGACTGTTTAAAAAGTCCTGATGGAAATTTTTGTGGCAATGTTCTTTTCCATTAAAAAAACCAGCTGTAACACACAAATGCAAATTCTAGAAAGCTTTCTAAAAAAAGCCTCAAGACAATGGTTTCTACTAGAAGGCTTGAGAGTGATGGGATTGAGTGCACCCCAAGCAAGTTTGCAGGCAACACCAAGCCGTGTGTTGCAGCTGACATGCTGGAAGGAAGCGATGCCATCCAGAGGGACCTTGACTTGCTTGAGACTGGGTCCATGCAAACCTCACGGAGCTCAACAAAGCAAAGTGCAAGGTCCTACACTTGGGTGGTGGCAATCCCAAACACACCTACAGGCTGGGCAGAGAAGTGAGTGAGAGCAGCCCTGAGGAGAAAGACTTGGTGGGGATGGTTGATGAAAAGTTCAACATGAGCTGGCAGTGTGCGCTCACAGCCCAGCGAGCCAAACGTGCTCTGGGCTGGATCCAAAGGAGTGTGGCCAGCAGGAGGAAGGAGATGATTCTGCCCCTCTGCTCGGCTCTTGTGGGACCCACCTGGAGTGCTGTGTACAGTTCTGGTGTCCCAACAGAAGGAGGATGTGGAACTGTTGGAGCAAGTCCAGAGGAGGGCCAAGAAGTTGATAAGAGGACTGGAGCATCTCTTCTAAGAAGGCAGGTTGAGAAAGTTGAGGCTGTTCAGCCTGGAAAAGAGAAGGTTGTATAGAGACCTCCTAGCAACCTTCCAGCAACTGAGGAGGGCCTACTGGAAAGCTGGAGTGGGACTCTTTATTAGGAACTGTAGTGATAGGACAAGAATAATGGGTACAAACTGAAAAAATTGAGGTTACATATGAGGAAGAGTTTTTTCTCTGTGAGGATGGCAAGGTACAGGAAACAGGTTGCCCAGGGAGACTGTGGGTGCCCCAGCCCTGGTACTGTTCAGGGCCATTTTGGATAAATCCTTGGACAATCTGGTCTAATGAGAGGTGTCCCTGTCCATGGCAGCTGGGGTCAGGACTAGATGATCTTTAAGACATATTCCAAACCCTTAGCATTGTGTGATTCTGTGATCAAATCCCTATTTAGTAATGAGTCTGTTTTTTATTTTACTTTGAGTAGCACTCCCTGTGAAAAGAGATCTGAAGTGTTCTCTTGAGGTACATTTTATTCTCTCCTTGCACAGACTGGGGGCTTATTTTCTCAAGAAAAAAAGTGAGTGATTTCCATGACAGAGCCAAATGATACCTCTGCCTTCTCTTGTTCACCTAGTTGGCAGATATGGAAGGACATCTAGTCCTTGTCCTCATTTTTGCCCACATTTCCCTTTTCTTGAGGAGCATACCTAACCTAAACAGTTTTATCTTCCTGCTTTATAAAACTTGTCGTCTGCCATCGTTGAATCTGTGGAAAGATAGTAAGTATCTATAGGATTTTTTCACTAAAATCAAGGGAAGAAGGAAGTATAAATTGCTGACAGTTCACATGACTATCACTTAACAGCAAAGCCTGCTATACAAGAACTGTAGTTCTGAGAAAGTCAGTTGTCTGGCAAAATTGCTTCTTGAAATAACTTACACATCTGTTATTCTGGTTGTAAAAATAATAAAAAATTAATTTTAAGATATTTGCTGGGGTCAGTTTCAACTAAGGGATGGTTGAACATGGCGAGACCTTGTTTGGTTCCCTACAGCCTTGCATGTCTGTAGCTCTTTTACTGGCTGCAGATTCACTGAAGGGTTTTCCAAATGGTCAGAGAATGCTGGAGTACCCCAACACACTTATTCACATCAGTCTTGCCCTAAAACATTCAAGCAGAAGATATGACAAATAATTACTCCAGTTATCTACAACCCTTCAGTTGCATCCAAGACAGAATTTTTTTAAGGTTTCTTGCATTTATGACTTCTGAAGTTGCAGAGTTCTTGTTATACAGCTTTTTATGGCACTTCACTGAAATACTCCTAAATAGACAGTTTATCCAGTTTGTCAGTCAGAGTAACAAGAATCAAAGAGACAATGGTAGGCATGAGAGAGATTACAACACTGAAAAAATTCCTTAAAGGGGAAAAATGTTGTTATAACAATAACTTCTAGCTTAACTCTGAGATTTTCTCTAATGCCATAAACACAAAGTTAGCCTCTGTCTTTTGACTCTTCCAGTCACGAAAACCTACTTTCTATTCCCTGTTTCTTTTATTCCTTTATATCAGTCATTAATACACATAAAGAGAAATTGCTGCTTTAACAAAAAATAACAATAAAAATAATAATGTGGTGCAGGAATAGTTCTTTTTTTGGCTGTGCACTGTGATGCTGGTATGTCTGGTCTTTGAATGTAGTTTTTGCAATTGCTATCTTCTTGTTTGAGTTTTCAACTTGCTTTCAGATATAACTAGAGAATCAACTGTTGTGAGACTGTTAGGGAATCTCTTGAATTAGAACCAGATGTTGGAAAGGCTTTTTTATCCAACTTTTCTTCTCTGGGAAAGCAAGAAAAGCAGTAGTATGCTTAGATTGGAAGGTATGGTCTAAAATGTGGGTTTGGTTATAAATGTTTACCATGGAAAGCAAGTATGAGAGTAAGTATTTGAAAAATTTTACTAAGTTTATGTGAAAACGTATGACTTCTAATATTTCTAGGAGTTGAAAATGTGTGAGCATAACCTTACTGTGTTTGGTCTTCTGTTCTTTTTTGTGTTTGGTTTATCAGTGACAAATAGTCTGGTTTCGTTGGTATGTGATCTGACCACTTTTTGGTACCAGAGAGGTCTTCTTCATAGGATAAAGCACAAGAAGAACCTAACGCAAAGAGGACCTCAAAGGATATTTTCTCCAGTTTCTGTTGCCTGTGCAGGAAAGAAAAATGAATAAAAGCAGAGGGTGAAAAAATTCACAGGCTAAGAACTGGGGCAGAGATGGGGAGCAATGGGGTGCCAGTTTGCTTTGTTTGCTCTTATGTGTTCTTAACCTTCTGCCACCATTTGTGATTGCTGAGATTTGATGACTCTCACAGAGTCTTACTGACTCTCTATAAGGAGTGGCTGGAGCCAGAGCTGTGGGGGAAATTGCAAGCTGCTTCTAAGTGCTGTCTCTCTCATGTTCTCCCTACACCTCTCCCAAGTTCCTGCCTTCAGTGTTCAACTCAGTCATTCTTTCTCTGTTAAGCTTGAAATACCAAAATAGGGCTTTCTTTGTATTTCCAGGATGACTGCATTGGAAGGAAGGGACAGAATCTTATTCTATCTCAATCTACACAGTTTGCAAGTTTGGCTAATCATCTGTATTTTCAGTGCATTTTCAAGCTTAACACCCCTCTTTTAATGCTGAATCTGTGCTCTTGAAACAAATAACAACAACTAACCAAAAAAGTCACAAAATTGCAACCAAAAAACCCTAAAAAAAAACTGGAATAAAAACCCCCAAGACCTTTTCCACTATTTACAGTGCTGAAATCAGAGGTAAAAATGGTAGTTGTGTAGGAGTAGTTACAAGTGTGCTGAGAGCTATGCAAAATATTTATAGTGAATACTGAATATCCAAGCAAATCTGGTTTTTAAACATGTGCCAAAGTGTGTGAACCTGTCAGGTAAGACTTAGCCAAGTTTAGACTAAATCTGAGATGAGTGCAGTTTGCCAGAAAGGAATTTATGATTTTGGCTTTGAGCAAGAGTTGCAAGATTCAGCATGGTGTTGGCATAGCTGGCTCTGCATAAAGAGAAACTTGGCAGTGTACACTAAAGTTTCAGATGAGACATTAATATTAGGAAAACTTGTTTAAAATGCTGAAAGCACAATATTTTTTTTCATTATTACAGAATATACCTGTAACATATTTATCTGTGGAATTTACCAAAAACTGAAAGCACTCAAAATAAGTGTATCTCAGTGCAGACCTGTAAATGCACTTTCAGTTTAATGATAGATACATGAATTATTACTTTTCTTCATTGCATTTTTTAAGATGGCTTCTGCTCCTCTGTGTGTGTGTGTGTGTGTCTCTGTGTGTGTGTGTGTGTGTGTGTGTGTGTCTGTGTCTGTGTGTGTGTGTGTGGTGGCTGGTTCACCAGGTGATACCTACTGACATGGTATGGGTTTTGCGTTCCTAAACTACATTTATTTATCCTTGATTACATTTCTTATTGAGTTTTTGCTTTTGATGTTAATTTTTAGGTCTTCAGCTGTAACTGACACTAATCTTGTTGTACAGAGCAAAATAGGGTGTAAATGCCTCAGGAACCAAAGTGCAGATAAGCAGTAAATGTTCACAGTTGAAACTGTGATAAGATAAATTGCAGGATTGATAAGAGTTACAATTGTTTCATCAAAACTGACGCTTAACGGCAAATAAACATTCTAACAGTTGATACACAGCAGGTCCAAAGTCTACTTACTAAATGCAATCATCAGCTGATGGGGCTGCACTGCTACAGGCAGTTTTACAGCAATCACTTTGCTAAGAAACAGAACCACATATAAACAAGGGGTCTTTGATTTATATTTCAAAGGTTATTATTTCTGAAGAGCCAGGAGTGGGAGAGGTTAAGTGATGGCTGCAGATTAGTATCATATGACTAAGATGATACTTCAGTCTTAATAACAACAATAAAAGATCCTCAATTTGCTTTCAAAATAAAATGTGATTGAAGAAAATAATGGCAAAATAAAAAGTACATTGAAAACTGCATAGAAAAATGCCATGCATGCAATTTATTATAATGATCTCTAAAAGAAAAAGGAAGGAAGGGAAGCAGGAAAGGAAGGAAAGTTTTCCTTGCAGAAATAAATAGATAAATATATGTTTTGTGTTTGCCATTTGGCTCACATTAATAATACTACTGCATGTAAGATTCAGTTCCATAACTAATCAAAAATTACTAGGAAAGATGATATTATCAAATTTATATCATGCTTTGCACAATGGCACTGATTATGATTTCTTGAATATGATTCCTTTAATTTTGTGAGTAATTTCTTGCTTTGCAGAGACTAGCTTTTGAACTTAGTGAAACATGCAATTTATTTATATTAATCAGACTGATAATTTTCCCAAAAGAGGTAGGCACTTGTTATGTAAATCAGGGTTAATCCACAGCAGTCTTTGACCAGCCAGTGATGGAAAACAACATAAAGAACTTCCCATAAATTAATGAAAACCCTAGGGAAGTTCACAAGGAATCAACCAAGGCGCTGAATAGCACACCACCAGAAGTAGCAGCAGCACCCCTGACCATTGACAGCCAACCAAGAAGAACAGTGTGATCACTAAATTAACAAGGAAAGGACTTCCTAGGACTGGTTGGCAACAGTAAATTCACACAGTCCAGACAGAGAATGAAATTAAATCTCACCTGATAAAATTAAAAATCTGAAGTAAGACTAACCAAAGCCTAAACTATCATACAGTAATGACAAAGAGCAGATCCAACTATGGACAATTCTTCTGTTGTCCAAGATACATTTGTGTTCTTTATGGGGGTGTTTTTGGCACCTGGCATGAATAAAGGTGCAAGTGTAAAAATAATAGTGTATTTTTTAGACACTCTGTTTTAAGGATCAGAGTGAGCCATTTCTGGTAACTGAAATTTTTGGTCTGACCAAGAGGTCAGCTTTGCTTAGAAGCCTTAATTTTGCTTTAAGTATTCTCCTTTAGAAAAGCAACTTTTAGTTATACAGTCATGTGATGATAGTTAACAACCAAAATTTTCCAAATTAAATTAAATTTAAATTTAATTAATTAAAATAAATTTAAATTAATTTTTTTAGTGCTGAAGCAGGTTGAGAAATGGCTAAAATGGAGTGATGAAATCACTTTTTGTTCACAAAAGTCTTCTTAAGATACTTTATATATAGAAATACCATTCCTCTAAAACAGATGATCATATCTGAATTAACTTCTCTGTTGAAAACAGGTGTTTTCGGGGTAGGGTATCTCAGACATGGTTAAAATACTTGTGGGAGATATATACTGTATATTAGCTTCAAAAATAAGTCTAATACTTTG
This sequence comes from Ammospiza caudacuta, assembly GCF_027887145.1. Classification (NCBI taxonomy): domain Eukaryota; kingdom Metazoa; phylum Chordata; class Aves; order Passeriformes; family Passerellidae; genus Ammospiza; species Ammospiza caudacuta. The sequence goes on from NC_080632.1 coordinate 60,795,183, forward strand.
GTGTGTTTGTGTTTATCAGAACAATAATAAAATCATGTGATGCAGTAAGCATCTTGGTTTTCTCTCTGTATGTAAAAAGGAGATGATGAAAAGATTTGTTGATTACCTACAATCTCTTTTATCCTTACTCATTATTAGTAACTAGTTAGCTCAGTTTTCTAATTTAGATGTACTGTAGTGTCATATCAGTAATTTGGGCACACAGAGTTAGAGGCCAGAGAGAAACTCAGAGTCTTCAGTGTGCAGTGAAGGTTTCCTGTGGATCAGTCCTCCAGTCCTTATGGGATCTCGTGAGGTGTAAAACGAGTGAATGTATTCTGTCCTTAATTAGCTAGTTTGCTGCAACTGCTCCTCAAAATAAATAAATCAATCTGTTGTATAGGAAAACTCACCTCACACAAATGCATGAACCCTCTCACCAATTATATTGTGTACAGATATAACAGAAAAGACTCCCTTCTTCTTCTATGGAGTAATTTCCACAGTCTTTTTGGGCAGGTTGCTCCAGTGCTTAGTTACCCCTACATTAAATATGTTTTCCTCATATCCAGTTGGAACCTTCCCTGTTTCAACTTAAGACCACTCTCTCTCCCTCTGTCACTTCCCACTGCCTTCTCCATGACTGTCTCTTGTAAGGTGAGCTACTGGCATTACCTGGAGCAGCACTGAGGCTGCTCCCACCTCACTGAACAAAACTGTCCCATCAAACTTTTCCATGTGAGCTTTCTTTCACACAGTTGTACCCGTGTGTATATGGATATTTTTTTCCCTGTCATAACACTACAAAAGAGTTTATGAGCCAGACCAGCTTGCTGAGATGAAATTATAAGAGTTTAATTGTCTTCCATGAGCCAATATCAGTAAAATAACCAGCAGTCTTTGCAGACAGTCTCTTGCAGGCTTTTTTCATATAAGCACCATGTTTGAGAACTATAAGTTGCCTGTTTGTGCTCCCTCCTTTGGACAGTCTAATTGTCTGCTTGGAGCATTTCCCACCTTTCTCCATAGGAAATTCGTTACTACACCTTTTTCTCTGATGTTTTACTGTGGCATTTTACTAACACTACTATCATAATTTAACCATAAATGAAATAGGGTTAAATGTTTTCTAAGTAGTCCTGGGGGCCCAATGCACAGAATTTATGTAGAATCACTATTAACCCTCTGGAGTCCTAGTTCTTGAGCTTATTTGTTCACTGTGCTTCCATAGGGCCCCAGTCAAACTCAGATTATTAGTCAGTCATTGTAATCTGGGACCCAAGAGATTTTCCTGGCCCCCTGGCACATGCTTATGAGTTGAGGAGCATGGCTCCCAATATATATGCAACAGCAGAGGTTGCTGGTACTAGGCTGAGATTTTGGGGACTGGGTTTAGCTTAGGTTTTTTTAATGAAAACTTCTAATAAAAAATTAATATTTCCCATACATTTAACAGAAATATTATTGCCTGTTTTAATTAATATCCTCACCTTAAGCAACCTCTTTTCAATCCTAATGGAGGGTGTAGGTTCCCAGCAGGCTTGCCAGCAGAAATAAACTATTGTCTTCATTTCATTCTTAGTCCAGGCACCGAGGACAAGGTTTGTAAGTCTCTAAAAAAGTACATCCAAGCTGGCTAGAGTTGTTTATATGAAAACACAGAAAACATATATTACAATGCCAACAACCTTATTTTCATGGCAATTTATGACTGTTTTTACAGTGTTTTAAAGGTTGAAAAGAAAAGAAACACGAGTCACAAGAATGATGAAAGATCATTCAATTCTCAGACTGGTGCTTTTGAAAAAACCCCCTGAAACTGAAAGCTGTGGTTGTGCTGACAACAACCTAAGTATCTGCACGCTGTCCATGCTCTTTCAGAGTACACACCTTGGTAGCTGCTGGCTTGAAAAGAAACAGAAATTCATACTGCATGACATCATATGTATGGTCTTTGGAACTCAATGTAACCTGGGCAGGACCATTTGACTTGTTTCAGCTTCCTAACTACCTTCCTGGGGGTTTTTAACAGGGACACAGGACTGTCAGAATATGACCACAAAACCCTTTTGGTGCTTCAAACAAAACTACAGTGATGGTACAAAGAAATTCACATCTACAGAGCATTATCTTCTGGAGATTCTAGATTTAGAGGGGAATATAGGTGAAAGAAAGATCCATCCTTTGTCCAGCCAAGGAATTCTCTTTCCAGCAAGAATTCCTGTCTAAATGTATTGTCTGCATAGGAGTATTGGGTTTCATTAGGTATGAACTTCTGTTGGTAAGACATTGCTCTAACAACTTGCAAGACAGGAGAAGTAAAACACAGGTTTTGGTTCTGCTATCTGTCTCAGCCTTTGACTTTTCCTGTTCTTAGGCATTAAAATAACCTCCCTGTGTGTCCAAGTGACTATTAGGGAAGGACCCAGAGGAGTTGTCTCATCATCAGAGAATTACATCAGGAGACAGACCAAGTTAAGGAGATAATTGTGACACTTTATTCTATGAGTGTTTGTTTTAGAAAATTGAGTGTCCACACTTGAAACTACTTGAGGAGAGTGACTTGTCGTGGACCTTGTATATCAATGCCTTGTGTCCCTGCAATTTCAAAAGACAGGTGTGCTACATCATCAGCTATTGAGTTTTCTTGAAAAGTACAAAACTACTTGAAATGTGTGTGCAGCTTTTGTGGCTAGGCCCTCAGAGACTGAACTGCCAGAGGCTACTCTGAATTTTGTATTGTCACTATAATCTGTTCTTCTTGGGGGTTTTATCCTTTTCATATCCATAACAACTTAAATTAAAATAAATCCATTTACTGGCCCCATTATGTTTGAAGTATATCAGAGTCCTTGAACTTGTTTATAGAATGAAAGGATATTTTAGTTCCTTTTTACCATCTCAAACATGTTTACATCTATTTTATAGAATGTATTTACTTATGTGTATCACAAAGAAATTTCCTCTCAGTGAACTGCTCTGACTTGTCATGACAAATAAACAATAATCTGGAAAAGCAGGAACATGTTTTCTCAAAATAGCTTTTTAGTGGTTTTAGCACTTTTATTTGGTAGTTTTCTGTTAAAAAAATCTCATAAGCAGAGCTGTATGGTTTTATAGCAGCTGTGTGAGAGTATCTCCAGTGTTTAACCAGCTGAGATTGAAATCCTGTTGAATCCCATTAGCTTTTCTTATGTGTCACTTGGGACCAGATGATTCTGTCATATCATTTTCGCAATAGAAATTATCAGTCCATGTATCATGAGGTGCTGTTGGGTATTTGCAGTCTCTTCTTTTTTCAAGTATTTTCAAAATTCCTTTTGTTAGGAATTCACAAATATAATTAGATGAAACTCCTTACTATTTGTAAACCCAGTTCGTACTTCCATGCCAGTGGATACCTTTAAAATGAATTGTTCTGCTTAGTACAATTAGCTTCAGGGTTCTGGAGAACAATGGGAATAAAAAAAACATTGCAAATGTAATTGTATTGCAGCTATTGGTAAGAATGCAGAAGACTTCCTTCTGTACTATTTTGGTAACCCCTTCTTTAGTAATTATTTAACAGGTTGATTTATCAGTTGGAGTGGATTATTTTCCCTCAGTATTAGTGCAACTTAAAAATTAAAGTAAGTCAGATTTCTTATTGAGAAATTCAGTTACTGGATTTCTTTATAAACATAAGACATGGTTATATTATTTGTCTTGTCCCAGACTAAAGGTCAAAATTAACAGGTTTTAAAGAAGAACTGCAGATGCATACAGCAGAGCCTTTGATTGTAATCAGGAATGAAATCAGTGCTGAATTACTGCATATCACACAACATCTAATTTGTAGTTATGTTATCTGTGACAGCAGCAGTGCAGTTTGCATGAGGTAAAGATTGCAAAAAACTAGCAAGTCAGTAAGAAAATGAAGAATTGTGGCTAAGGAACAGCAGCCAAATACTATTATAAGGGAGGCCTTTAACCTCATTTTCACTCTTATGATAACTGTGAAACTCAAGTTGGTTTTGTTGGTTTTGGGGTCGTAGCTTTCCTTTGCAACTCTGTAGGTTCAACTAAATAATAATTTTAAAATACTTGTGTGTGTGTGTGTGTGTGTATGTGTGTGTGTGTGTGCGTGCTTGTGTGTTTTTAGCTGAGGAACTCAGGATTTGAACTTACTTGTAACTTTTAGATCTCTGATGGACAGTGATTTCATCCACTAGTTTGCACAGAAAGCTCTGAACCAAGCTACCTGCATTTCACAGCCTGCTTTTCTCTTTCAATCTCTGTTTAAGGGTCTTTATGTCTTTGTGGTGTATTTTATCCTGCACAACCAACTTTGCTGTCCTGTGAAAGCAAGTTACACTGTTGACATGAATGGGCATGCAACTCCAGGATCAGCATTTTTCACACATGGCAGTGGTCTGCCAGCTGCAGGAGGAGAGATCAGCAAGTCCACACAGAACCTCATCAGTGCCATGGAAGAGGTAAGAGTGCTCTGTAGTTCTCTGTAGCCATTAACTTGTTTAGAGATTTCAGCATTAGTTCTGAAGTGTAACACATGGGAATAAGATGCTAAATGTTACCGGTCTGACAGGGGGGAGCTTTTTCTTTCGTTTATTTTAATAACAAAAATAGGTATCTTTATCCATGTTATTCTTGGAACTAACTGTGCCCTGATAACATCCCACGTAGAGAATTTCTTCTTTCACACTTGAGTCTTCAGATTATTATGGAGATTGATTAAAGTGTCAAAAGGAGGTCATGAGAAATGAAAATATCAGGTTAATTCTTTCAGCTTACTATAGGTTTTAGATGGGCTTTATGCAGTTAATTTCTCAGAGTTATGATGATCAAAACTTCTGGAAGTTGCAATAAAGTTAGAATAAAATGGAATGGAATGGAATGGGGAAAGGAAGTGAATGGAAATGGGAAAAGGGAAAAGGGGGAAAAAAGGGGAAAGGGAAAATAAAAGGGAAAACGGAAGGGAAGACGTAGTCGGTTTACCCTGCCTGGATGCCAGGCACCATCTGAAGTGGAGATGATATAGATATGTACTTAGCAATATTAATTTATCTATTGCTAACAAAATCAGAGCAACATAATGAAAAAAAAAAAACAAAAACAAAACAACCAACCTTAATAACCTTCCCCCCTTCAGCAAGCCTCCTTCTTTCCCAGGTCTCCTTCCTCCCTCAGCAGCACAGGGAGACAAGGAATGTGGGTTATGGTCAGTTGATCATCCGTAGCTTCTGCAGCTCCTCAGCGAGAGGAGTCCTTCCTGTGCTTGAACATGGGGTCCCTGGCACAGAGGAGAGCTCTCCATGAACTCACCCAGTGGGAGTCCATCCCGCAGGCAAGAGTCCCCCCCAGATGGCTGCAGCATGGCTCTTTCTTCCAAGGGGCGTAGTCCTTCATGGACAGGCTGCAGCGTGGTCTCTGAACACCTCTCACAGTCTCCTCTCAGGCACCCCCTGCTCTGGCATGGGACTGCTTCATGGGTTGCAAGGACACAGCTGCTTCCTCATGTTCTGCACCACAGGCTGCAAGGGAGTCCCAGCTCTTGCATCTAGAGCCTTCTCCCTCTCCTTCTCCACTGACTCTGGTGTCTGCAGAAATGTTCCTCTCACAAATTCTCACCCTGCTCTTCACTGGCCACAGTTACATCTGCACAATAATACTTTTTTAAATTCTGCTTCTTGAATATGTTATCACAGAGGCATTACCACCATTTCTAATTGACCCAGATGTGGCAGTGGATACATCTTTGCGGCTGCCAGGGGTTGTTCAACCAGGCATGGAAGAATCTTCCAGTAGCTTCTCACAGAAGTCACCCCAGTTGGCTCCCCTGTAACCCTCCACACTACCAAAACTTGGCCATGAAAACCCAATACAGGAGGAAAGGAAAGGCAAGGGAAAGGGAGATACAGATAGATAGATCTAGATCTAGATATATTTATAGATAGACAGATAGATATAGATAGATGTAGATATAGATATATAGATACAATTTATTAAAAAGTTTTAAAAGGCTTCCTGGTTCATTATAGAAGTGACAGAATATCTGGTTCCAAAATCTCTTGGTCTTCAGTTCAGCTCTGGTCATAATTTCCACTTTCTGTAAAATAGTTTTGATGCTTACTGAATTTTGTGTCTTTTTAAACTCTGCAGGTGCCTGCAGACTGGGAGAGGGCATCCTTGCAGCCTGCTAGTCAAGCTAGTGCTGCCTTTAAGCAGAGTCCACAAAATGGTAATGTTTTCCACCCTTCTGGAGGATACAGTACCAGCTCATTAGTTGCTGATGAGGAATCACAGGAGTTTGATGACCTAATATTTGCTTTAAAGACTGGTGAGTGACTCTTCCCTTTGCCCTTCAAATTTTGCTCTATTGCTATGTTGTTATTTATCCTAATGGTGCCACCATTCCACGAGATACAATTAATGAGGTATCTTAATATAATCTGATTTCCAGTGAAAATCTTAAAGATCAGTTATCATAGGAATGTCTGATAGGACAACCAAAGAGACAAAGGAATCCTACCTGATTAGATGTGGCATACACTAACCAAAGCCCACCTAGTTAAAGTACAAGTGGACTTGCTTTGTAGCAGGAGATCACCTAAATGATATTTAGGAATACCTCTGAGCCTTGCAAGAGAGAACAGCAAGATATTTGTGGGAGTAGCAGATTATATGACCTGGCACACACAATTTCAGAAGGTTGTTCCCTTCAGTGAATCAAGAAAAGTTAAACTGGATGGGAGACTGGGAATGCTGCTAATAAATAGGTATTTTTATTCAGTAAGTTTATAATGCTATGTATCCTAAGCTGATTTACATTGCAGGAAATGCCTCTAATTATGAGGCCCTCAAAATGTGAAGGACATGGACTGATTTCTACAGGAGGCCATGAAGGTGCTCAGAGGGCTGGAGAGCCTCTGCTATGAAGAAAGGTTGAGAGAGTTGGGATTGTCAGCCTGGAGGAAAGGCACTCAGGAGAGCTTTGAGTCCCTTCCAGTACCTAAAGGGGCTACAAGAGAGCTGGAGGGGGACTTTTGACAGGGCATAGTGTGACAGGAAGAGGGAGATTGGCTTTGAACTGAAAGAGGGCATGTTTAGATTAGGTATTAGGGAGAAATTCTTCCCTGTGAGGGTGGGGAGGCTCTGGCACAGGTAACCCAGAGAAACTAGGGCTGCTCCATCCCTGGAAGTGTTCAAGGCCAGGTTTAATAGGACTCTGAGCAACCTGGTTTAGTGGAAGGAGTTTTATGATAATAGTTAAGCTAGCAGGCACTGAAATGAGCTCATCTCTAAGTCTCTCTGCACTACATTTCTTCCTCTCTTGTGTCATTGCTCGTGCTCACATGAAACCACAAGAAGTCAAGTTAGATTTCTCTTTTTCTTCTTCTTTCCACTCCCTGCTCTCTCCCAATCAACATGAGTTAGTCTGAGGCCCTTTGAGCGCCAGTCCTTGCTCCAAGGAAGTGGTCATTGGCAATTGGAAGACAATGACCTCTTCTCTAAATAGGCAAAAGTGTAAAGGCAGCTAAGATGCCTTTTTGCTGAACTGCTCTTACCTGTAATTTGCTGTGTGAGGAGCTTCTCAATTCCTTTTTATTTTGGAAGGCTGAGAATTCCTCATTCTGGAAGAGCAGGGAGAAGGTGCTTTCCCCCGCACATTAGCTGGTTCTATCATTGCTGAACTGGGGGCTGTTTCTTTTGGAGGAAGATTAAAAATGCTATTGTTTGAACTTTACCTTTGTTAAACTGAACCAGAACCTTCCATTATCTGTGTTCCCTAAAACTGTCAATCTATACTACAACTTACCTATAGTAGTGCTATAGTGCTCCCACTCTGAGGACTGGGAGAGGATCAGGGCTGACTAGCAGAGGAATATGTAAAAATGTTTTTATGCCCCATTATGCTTCATCTTTTCTTTCTGTTCATGTAGTTCTGAGCTGTCTGAAGGTAACTTCAACTTATGGTCACAGGGAATAATTTTGTGGCCACAAGGTTTAACCTGGATCATTTGGAATGAGTATAATAATTTTAGCAGAGCTAAATTTCATTCCTGCCTTTCTGCCATTCTCAGCTGTAGAAATGAAGACAGATTTTTAAAAAAATCAACCAATTCTCCACAGAAAAACTTTGTTTTCAACTTGTCACTGTTTAGTAATTTACAGTGTGCAGTGCAGCCTCATAAATAGTTGTGCTGGCACTCTCAGCCTTGTTGCTAAAGGAATGTGTCACAGAACTGTGCACTTAACCCTTGGTTCCACAGTCTTTAATGCTGGGCCTAATTACAGATTAACCTGAAATACAGGCTGGGTCAGATGGAGACATACAACTGCAGTTCTAGCAAATCAGGTGGATAGCAGTGTGCTGTTTCTTAGCCCCCTGTTATGCTAGCTTTGTTCAAGGATCACATGGTGATAGGGTTTTTCTGTTTTGTGTGAGAACCCAGTGGGCTACTTATATCATGCAGCCATTGTATTTGGATGCCTTACCAAATAATTCCTTCTTTCCATCAAATGTGCTCATGTCCATACAGAAATACACTGTTGGGATTCACCCTGCTCGCTACATCATGCTGTTTCTTTTATTTTGGAGTTCTTTTGGAAGACAGGCCAGCTCCAAGGTGGCTTATGTGAAGGAAATAATAAAACAATTATGGTAGGAAAAATACTTTAGGGGCATGTCCTGCTCATTGACATGTGCTAAAAGCTTTTTTTAAATTTTTATTAATTTTTACTTATTAATTTTATTGTATTTCATTTATGGCTCTCATAATGATTCAAACAGCTTCTACTGAGAAAGTTAGCTATTTGTGAATTAGTTTTTGTTGATTTCACTAATAACTTTAAAAGTCTGTAATTTTGGGCGTGATTTCATTTCCCTTCTGATTTCTTGTGCAAAGTTTATATTGATAGTCAATTTAGTAAGACTTTGCCTTCCGGATTGCAACACAGTCATATGTTATTATAATTGAGGATAAAGCCCAATGTACCAGAATTCCCTGAGGACTTGTACTCTGGTAGAGAAGCATTAAAGCATGAATAAATGTATGATAGCAATAATGATTTCTGAACTTCCATCTATGTCTTACAAATACTCCTATCCTCTCTCTTTCTGTGATGCACAAAACCAAAACAACTCATTCCTTGGGATGAAATGTGAAACCAAAACACAGCAAAGCCTTTGAGGGAGGCCCAAACTCCTCCAGAGGTGATGAGTGACCCACCATGGTAGTATCCAGATATATACTAAGCAGAATACTGCTACATTCATACCTCAGTGTTTTTTAAATCTTAATGCAGGCAATTGTGATAAGTACTATAGAAATATTCCAGTATTTCTTTAATATGATGCAAATATGCTAATGATTCCCTGATATGGAAAATACTTGGAAAAATCTACTAAGTTAAAAACACCACACAAATACAGCTGTTACAATAACAATGTTATATAAAATGATTCATGATTTTCAATCTAATACAGCTAGGGTTCCAAAGTCAGCATTTTATATACCTTGGTGACCCCACTGAAGGTGCCTGGTTTAAGAATAAAGCATCTCATGTGGCCATCCTGAACCTGGGGAAACATTTGAAATTTCAATTCTAAAAGGTATTCAGTGCAGCATCCTTGAGACTTTCTATTACAGGGCATATAGATTGTAGGTGGCAAAGTTATCAATCTGCCTCTCTATTTTGAAGGGCTCACTTCAAAGAAAAAAATAAAGGAAAGAAAGTTTGCATATTCATTCAATTTCTCATCTGTAGTTGTCACACATATGTTATGTGATGGCTATTGAATGTGACTGTGCAATACCCAGTAAGCATTTTTAGTTCAATCTGAACTTTTTTTATAGAAGCTGGATGTCTGTTGGTGTCACTTCTGTGAAGTTAAAACCCTGAAAGAAAAATTAAATTTGGTTTGTGTATCTTATTCGTATACATCCCACACATATAGTAAAATTATGATTGATTAAACAAGATATAAGTGCTTGAGAGATAAAAAGTTTTCCCAGTGATATGAGTACAGTGCTTACAATACAAGCTCTTTCCCTTACAATGTTTTAGTGAAAGTCTTAGCTATCTCTAAGCAGGCAGATGATAACAGCTGTTGTTTCAGGGGCATAGGGATGCCCTAATACAGCCCTTCACCAGCAGATGTCAGTGGAGGAACCTCTCTGGGTTTGAAGCCTGAGCTGAGACTTTTCAGTTTACAGCTAGTCCTTGCATACACAAAGAAAAGAAAGGAAGGCTTCATATTCTTGCTTATTTTTCTTCACAAACTGGGAAAAAGTAAAATTCCCTGCTACATACCTACCACACAACTCTAGGATCTCTAGAAGAGTGCATGTTTTTTGGAATCTGATTGAGTTTAAATTCCACTCTAATCTGAGAACACAATGGACCAATGAACTCCGTGAAACTCAATTGTGTAAACAGTCATACCCTTTCCAGCCTGCCGACTGTTTGGTAAGCTGGTATCCTGGTTACATTTCAGTTCTTATTCCTAAAAAGGATCAACTCTAACACAGTTTGTCTTTGCAGCATCAGCAGAGCAAGGCCTTTGCAAACCTAAAGTACCCAGTTTCAGTCTCTGACTTACCAAGTTCCTGATAAGAACCTATGTAACAAAAAATATCTTCTCTGACTTTGCACATAGCATGGGCAAAACTTGCACATATATGACATTTAAGAATACACATAGTATAATATCATTAGACCAATACCTGATCTTTTTAGAGCCAGCAAAAGATTCTTAAGGAAATCCTGTGCTAAGTTGCCACGTTATCGGTATAGCTACTGGTAAGACAAATATCTTTCTAACACCAACACTCAGTGTTCACCTTCCATAAGAAGTATTGTGTTCTTTCTTCATTTGAAGTATTTTATTTAATTCATGGTTTTTGCTTGATCATCCATCTCCATGTGGTAAATACAGCAGTCTGATTCATCTTACCTATTACAGTCAGGTTTCCTTTCTAAAATAATCAAACAATCAAAATAACTAGTTTAAACAATCGCTGTTTTTTCCAGGACCTTCAAGCACCTTTTGGATGTTAGGATCTGGCTCAATAAAGGGTTGAATGTGCATACAAATTTAAATCAACTTCAATACATTTATAAACAAGTATTTTAATAATTCAGATCCTAATCTTGACTTTTTTTATTGTATCTCTGTATATTGATGGATTTTTATTCCTGTCAAACTCTGGCAGTAGTTGTTTTCTCAAGAACTTGGATCATGCCAACCTAAGGACTCAGTAGTGTCAGTGAACGCATGTTCCCTCCATGACCCAAACACCAAAACCAGGTGTAAGAAGGATCATGGTGCAACTGACCCACTTTACCCCTGGATCATGGAGCATGGAGCCAAGTTTGGCCCCTACCAGGACTTTGTGCAGACGTCTGTGGAAAAATCCTACAGGACCTTCTGTGCAGGTTCTCTGGACCAAACGCTGTATTCAAAATTGCAGCCTGACTTCCCACAGCAAGGCAGCATCACACTTCAGCCTGCTTTACAGTACTTCTTTTCTGCTTTAGGGGTGGAGGTTGGAAGGGTGCTAAGAGAAAACTTTGTCGAAGTGGAATAACAGAGATCATAGAAAAAGTTGAAGGAACTCAAAAAAAATTAAACTACTCTTTTCTTTTGTCGAATAAACCAAAAACTGGAAAGTCAGCTGAGATAGAAATAAGAGATGCAATTTATACCTTATAGAAACTCTGGAAAATATTTTTCAGTATGAGATGCAAATCACTGCCTCTCCCAGCATACTCTGTTCAGGGCTGTTTGGAGCCAGATGTCATTCCTGTGTAACTACCTTGAACTGCATGTAGTTACTGATCTGCTTCTGTCTAAAATAAATTATTTCCCCCATAATTTGTAAATGACACCACTACAGGATCATACTTGAAAGTGATTCGTATTGATATCCTCATGCCTCATTATACTCATATGCAGTTCTCAACAAATTTAAAGCCTAGACACCTTAAGCCCTCAAAACTCATGTATTGTGTAGAATTTGTTCTATAGCTCAAGGAGAGGAGCTGAAAAAGCACTGAAGTTTATAGTTTCAACAGATCTCTTGTGACAAAACAGTCTGGAAAAAATTTGCATTTCATAAAAACTAGTGCAGGATTGTGAATCTTCACACGAATCTGCTCAAACCTCCCCCACAATAAAAGCCCAAATGAAATCCCCATCAAACATTTAGGAAGCAGAAAGCTAGCAGAAGTCCTGTGACGAAAGGATGGAGAAGGTAGCCTCCCGAGGTCTCTTCTACACATGTTTTGGAGGTTCCCTTGGACAAAAATCTAGTATTTACTTCTCTCTTCTGGCAGAAGTAAAACTTAATACAACAATTTATGTCAAATGTGGGTTTAAAGAATATTTGGTCAATATATTTTTTCATGTCGAAATTACTGTCCTATTAAAACAGCTGGAATTATTGTTTAACTTGGAAATTATATCATTAAAAACCAATTATTTTTGAGGAAATCCTTGGAAATACCAATGCTAACAGCCAGATCATTAACTCAGTCCAAGCCAGGCCTTGATTTATGCTTTTCTGATTTCAAGGCAACCTCTAAATATCTATTTTACCACATTCTGGGACAAATAAAGTGAATGACAGTGGAATTATGAAAAAGCATATCTGTATGGTACAAATCTATGTCAGCTAATGTTATAATCCATGAATTCAGTATGGTAAATTCTGAATTTACGTGGTTGGGGGGTAGGGAAACATTTCAATAATCAGAATAAAACAGAGTAGGACAGAGTATCCTCATTTCTCTGTCAAAATTTCATTCTCACTGATTCTTATTTTTGTTTTTTTTTCTCTATTTCAGGTGCAGGCCTCAGTGTCAGTGATAACGAATCTTGCCATGGCAGCCAGGATGGTGGCAGCATGGCTAACTCCCAGATTGTAGAGCTTAGAAGAATACCCATAGCTGACACTCACCTCTAACTCCCCAGCTTGCTTGGGATTTTCTTCTTGTTGTGGTTTTTTATTCAAGCCTCAGTATTTTTATATTTGTACTTCCTTTTGCACTAAAACACTGTAGGAAACTGTATTAGAATGTTATCTTTACTGAATGTTTAACACGGAATGTTTGCTTGAGGTTTTGTATATCAGAAAAAAAAAGTAGATTTTTTATAGTGCGTGAGCATCAATAGATACCATGGCAATTGGCCTAGATTTGTATCTTGTAAGTAGACAGTACGTTTCATAAACTGTAGCTTTTTTTAAAATTAACCTGTATATTAACACTGATTAATAAAGCAATAGAGTCTGTTTGATACAAACCAGTCTGTTATTTCTCCTTACTGTTTATGAAGATGAAAGGTGATGCAGACACCCTGTTGAATAGGAAAGTGTTCTAGTGGCACAGTTTTTCTAAGTTTCCTAAGCTGTACTCTTCTCACTGGTTGTGTGAGTACCCAAATCTGTGAACAAATTCAAATAAAGATGCAAGCTTTGAGCCAAAGAGCCTGAAATTTAAATTGTGACACGATAAATATGCAATGACCTGAAACACACAGAGGGAAGGGGAGATGAAGAACAAGAGTGAAACCACTGGCAGCTGTGTGCTTTTAACTTCTTTACGTTTCATAATATTAAGATCTCTCACTCTTCACAGGCTGAAAAATAGGAGGAATTCCAAAGAGTTGAATTTTCTGTTGATCTCCGTGTTGATAGTGCTGTTCTGATTGAAGGGTTCAAGTATTGCATTACAGAGTTAGATCAGTAATCTGGGGCCATAAATGAGCAAGAAAAGTCCCCCCTTGGAAGAAAAAAAAGAACAGAGGAAGTATTTCAGAACTGAGAGGGGAGGCAGGCTGATCTTGCAGGAATCATTAACTCTGCTTGTGCACAGACAGTCTGGAAGAAAAACACATTAAAGCAGGAGACCAAAGGAATTTTTCTCTGAACGTTTCTCAGTGTAGTGTAGATGTAAATGAGAATTTAAGTCTTTTATACATTCCTCAGGAATTTGCTAAAGGCTTTACACTGGGTAAGGGCTGAGCAACAACCTCTCCCTTTAAAAGAAAACATTTCCTATAGAAATCTTTCCATGAATTTTTTAGAATCATATGCAAATTTTGCTGTATCGAATTAGATGTTGAGTTTAAAAAAAGCCTAAACCAACAAAACAAACAACTCCCACTTCTGTGTCACAGTTCTGTAACAGCTAATTTGACTGCACAGCTTATAGTTATCACCTGTATCCAAGACAGACACCAACTTTAAGGTCTAATGCTGCAAAAGCCTTGACAGACACAGGAAGCTATTTTTAGTCTGGAAAGTTCTTAAACAAGAGCTTTTTAAGTATATGTTTGAATTGGGAAATAAGAATATGTCTGTGTGTATCTAATATATGATCTGCGATATTGAGTCTAAAATTTCTGACTCACAGGAATTTTGTTGTCTCTTTACACTGGTCATGTTATAGAGGAAACAAAGCGAAGTCTTTTTGGAAAATGTCAAAAGTTAATGTGAGTTAGAAGGTGGGAGTGAGGCACAGTAGATGAGCCTTTCCTTACTGTGGGCAGTGCACAGGGCGGTCAGGAAGACCCTGAGCAAATGGGGCAGGTGTTAAAATTGAGTGCAGTACATCACACTATATACATAGATGCATACAGATATATAAAGTGGGAAAAATTATACAAAAGTGAGCCATCAAAGCAAATTTTGTAATTCACTTTTTTGCCCAAAGTACACCTGGTGAAAAGGGACTTTCTGGGCTCTTGAGTGAACTGCAAGTATCACTAAAGTATGTGAGCCTGGAGTTAACATTAGTTTTGGATATTTTGCAATATGGCACATTTTTTGTTTTCCTCACAAGAAACCTGGCTCATTCTTCCTGAATTAACTGAGATGAAGTAAACCTTGTGAGTGCTGATCCTTCTCATCTACCCACCGAAGGCTTAATGTGAAACCTGGCCCTACAGAACTATTGCAACACTTGCTCGGTTGTGAGCAAGTCAGGACTGTAACAGATGTTTCATTGCTCGAAGTACATGCTACTACATGCCGTGAGAAAGCTTATAAAGAGGATGTTTGTTTGATTTGACTCATCACCATAAATGTTAATACTTTATGTCACTTCAACTTGTTGCACAACTGGCCTGCTTAGGGATTTACTGTAAATGCATCAGCATTTTCAGAGTAGATCAGTTGGGTGGCTTCTGCTGCCAGCATTTTCTAAACTTTACATCTCTGTGTGGTACTCACATGGTTTAAGGTCATGAGATGAGTTTTGTAATTGTTCCAAAACCAATCCTATTTTACCTTAAAATGTTCTGTCTGTAGGAGATTCAGCAGTTTAATAAAACGAGTCTCTCTCAGCCCCTTTTTGCTGTTACTTGGACAGGCAAAGAGAGCCAGGAGGAGGGCAGCTGTTTGCTCTGAGTCAGGTGTAGCCAACAGCCACACCTGGGCAGGACCAGTACCTTTACTCTTGGCATAGCTCAGCCCAACCAGACCGAATGCCTCCTGCGGCTCCTTGATCTCAGGAATTATTTAAAATTTAATTGAGAGAGTAAACATTTCTTTGTTTCTATGAGGTGAAATAATCTGCAGCTAAGTATCTTTCAAACCAAGCATTACCACACAGCCTGCCATGCTGACTGACTCATACAAGCCTTTGCCTTGCCTCTCTGTAGGGAAAAACACTTGCTGCCTCTTCTGTTTTCTTATAAAAAAAGATAATTTCTCCCCAAGAAGCTATTTTACGTGTTTTGAAGTGTAGAAGGAGCTGTAGGTAATATTTGCTCTATTGAATATTAATAGTTAATATTATATTAAAAGCATTTACTACAATATTTAATTGAATGTATCAATATTTCAAATATTATTTAATAATATATTATGCTCTATGCAATACTATAATGTTATATAATTGTTTATAATTTATTATATCTCTTATATATTATACTGTTATAATTTAATGTTATATAATAGTACTTAATATATAACATTTTGAGTTCACTGTGTGAAGGAGGTCCCTTTTCCAGACAAATTTCACTTAAAACTACTTACATATATATGTAGATCAGATAGATGAAAGGACATGTTTCAAGAGTTTGTTACTGCTCACATGCTAATATAATTCACCTCTTTTGAAAGATGCCTGAATGTATTTCACATTTAAATGCATAATTGGTGAAAAATACTAAGTTCAACAAACATCATTTAGGTGATGTTTTAGAGAAAGCCAGTGGTTTCACCTTCCTTTCTGTATAGCAAAAATAAAGCTACATGTCAGTGACTTGAACAGAACTATTCAGATTACTAATTCTTTTAGAACCCAGCTGAGATTCTTTCTCTACCATGCAAATGATAGCTCTCCAATATTCCAGACTAAAGTCATCCTGCGGAAGACTCCACAGTGAGAGCTTTGATCTGCAAAGGATTAGATTATATTGAGAGCTTTACA
Organism: Ammospiza caudacuta; assembly: GCF_027887145.1. Classification (NCBI taxonomy): domain Eukaryota; kingdom Metazoa; phylum Chordata; class Aves; order Passeriformes; family Passerellidae; genus Ammospiza; species Ammospiza caudacuta. The sequence goes on from NC_080632.1 coordinate 60,811,602, forward strand.
GCAATAAAATACCTATGCACTCAACATAAAATTATGTTAAATTGATTGATTGTGTCAGGATCATGGTTAGACTAGAAAATTGCTTAAATTCAGGCATATCCTGCTGTCAGATGCATTTCACTATAGCTTGGTTTTTCTCTGGCCCTTGGGCTACTATTGCAGATTCTGTTTCACCAGCACTAGTGTAAGAAATTGCTAAGAAATCAGAATGTATTTCAAGTTTGCTGGCAGCAAAATTTGCTCCTGTGTTACTTCTACTGACAGTAACATGTGTGAAAGTAGCATCTGCAAGTTAGAGCTTATTTGTTCAATATGTTATTCTGGTAATTTTCACAGAAAAACTTTTAAGCAGAATTTCCACTTCTAATGTCATGATTCAGAATTATCTTCTCTACAATAAATACATTGTAATAATTACAGTGTAACACTCTGGTACACAATAAATAAATGTAAATAATTGCAATGTAATACTCAAACATTCTTGATCTTATATCTGAGACTAATAATATATTGAAACTGAGAACACAGCTTGTGTAAACCAGCCTAAAAGTTAGGCCAAAAACCCTAAGAATAATTTTGCTTGCTTGGTTTTAGTCAAGTCAAAGTTGTGTTCATGACACAGCATTTTTACAAGAAGAACAGATTTAGAGGAAAATACATATTCCTGTGTCTCATAACAATGTCTGAGGTAAAAACAGAAGGGTTTTGACTGGAGCTGTTTTTCCTCAGCTCAGCAGGTAGGCTTTGATGACAGTGTGTTCATGCCTGTGCTATAGCACCAGGGATCTGAGCGAACAGTGATTTTATCCAGTGAAGCTCTAACTTCCAAAAGCTGTCTTCTTCAGCGTGCCTTCACTCTTCATGATCAAGTACTTGCCACCATGTGCAGACAGACAAAAAATAGTTATAGGATACAATAATAGATAGATGATAGATAGATAGATAGATAGATAGATAGATAGATAGATAGATAGACAGATAGATCGATAGATAGATAGATACGGATGTGAATACAGGCATTGATATAGGTAGATAGATATAGCTATAGCTAGATATAGCTAGAGATATAGATATATATGTAGATATATATATATATATATATATATATATGGATAGAGGTATAATAGGAATAAATTCTGTTTCAGTCTGGGAGGTAAAATCTTGTGGTTATGAAACATATATGTGGTTTCTTTGGGAACTTCTTGGCTCCTGCTTTGCAATTCCTGAACCAAAGTTAAGCTTGTGATTTCCTAGTTATCTAACTGCAAAGAGTCAGGCATTGGATAGAGAGTTGTTAAAAGGGGAGCAAAGTAAGGGGATGCCCCAAATCTCCATTTTTTTCTCTTAGCCTCACAGAGCCCACGAGCTATGTGATGGATGTGCTGCACAACCTACAGCCTGTTTGTGTCTTGGGTCTGTCTGTTCCCCATGACAGGGAAGCAGAGGAACAAAGATTTACCTTCTGGCAAGGAACAGATGGATCAATGGAGTCCTGCTTGATGTGGACACAGGAACATAATTCTTTTTGGTTTGAGAGAAAAGCATGTGCTGGAGATTGGGACAGGGCAAGAGGAAAAGAATGGCCAAACACTGACCTCACTCCAAATCATTGATGAATCCTGACAAAGGGAGATAGTGAGTTGTTACTCCTTGTGTATGCACAAGAGGATGACACCGCTAGCTCCCCTCCTCTGCTGTGGCACACAAGCAGCACCTGCACTAGCTACTCAAATAAATCTTGGTTTCTACTGTTCCAGAGCCTAAATGAGCACTGTTTGAGTCTGTTCTCCACATCACAGATACTTTTTACTCCTTTTAGCAGAAATCTAAAAATACCCCATCAACTAACTTTCTTCTGCAAAATGACCTGTCTTCCTGAGCTCCTGCATGCCCACATTATTTCTCAAAGAGACTAGTTTTTCACTTATTCCTTCCAGTCCTTTGTAAGGACTTAATTCCAATTAAGAATCTTCTATGTTTCTGTCTTCTAAGAAGCAACAGGTTTCCTTCTATTTTTTTATTGTTCTGCAATTAGCATGCTTTGTACCTTCTGTTGGCTAATGTCCTAAGGAGTCATGTCATACTCCTCCAGCAAAATAACACTTGAGAGCATCCTCATGGTTGAACAAGTGCCTATTTTGGCTATTCAGGTGGCAAAACCAGTCCACTGGATGATGTGACTCCACCCATGTGGATCCTGTGACCAGCTGTTGTCTGTTGTACATTTAACAAATCCCACTTTAACTGGGACTTCCTGCAAATTTTGAAACATGCATGGTCAATTGTGGAGTCATAATGATTGCAGATGAGGAACATAAACAGAGAAGATAAACTTCTGAGTGCTTCTTTGTCTTCCTTTTGTTTTTAATCACCCACTCACTTCCTACTGTTCCTACTGTTCTGCTTTCTGATGCAGCAGTGTGTAGAGTATTTAAGGCAAGTGCTGTGATCCTTCTCTGAGCATTGTTCTTGCATCTTGAGAGCCAGACTTAATAAAAATTATTTTACTTTGTAGTGCTAAGGGGCTTTTTAGAGTTAAGAGTGTATTACTCCTTGAATTCATTGCTGGCAGAAGACCACTGTTGCATATTGGAAGACCTCTAATCCTGATCCTTAAAAGACTAAGCATTAGGATTAGAATACCTCACATCCTGGTTTTTAGTGTACTAAGGATTAAGATAAGGTCTGACCTATGACAGTTGTGTGGACCTCAGTAAGGAAACAGCCTGCCCACCTTAAAAATCATGCAGAGTGCAGAGCAAGAACCAGCCAGGCAAACGTCAGGCAGTTACTAACAAGCCTTTTGACTTGTAGGGAATGGTCCATTACAAACACTGGGTGATTAATATTAAAGATAATCCTTGGAGCATGCAAAAGAATCCCACGTAGCTTCAGGAGATGGACAGCTAAATCCTCGGAGCCAGTATACACAATTATGCCATCTGACCCCGGGAATACAGACCTTGTTTTGGAAAGCAGCCTGCTTTAGAGGAGAAAGTAAATGGAAAAAACTTGCTCTTCTAATGCAGAAAAAGAGCCTTGAATATTCATGAAAACAATGTTTTATTCAGAGGAAAGAGAAGTTAAGGTTTTCTCCTCGTAAGATTGAGGCTAGCACGATTTAAAAATGTCAAACTGTGTGAATTAGCAAAAAAGAGAATGTACATTTTCTATATATATTTATACCCTCAGAAATACTGTTACATTTTTTTTTTTTTTGCAGAACTACTAGATGACAAAAAGTAGTGTTTTACATATCATATGAAGTAAGTTAACACTTAGATCATAAGACTCACAGTGCCTCTATACCACAAGTGGTCAGAACTCATTACCACTAATTTAATGGCTTTTTATTTTAATCTGAACTCTACTGTACTAAAAGGAAAATTCTTATGTTGAAACTAATTAAAATATTTTTCCCTTTTTGTCTTATAAAAGTATTATATTTGTCTTATGACTTTTATATTAGTGGTGGCAATACATGTTTTGCTCAAAATTAAGTCCATAATTTCTAGTTTTCCTTGGGAAAGGGAAATAAAGGCATAATTATTTCCTTGTACCAGACAGAGACAGCTTCTCTACTGTGAGAAACTCAGTATTTTATGAATTAAGTAAATAAATAAGCCTCTAAAGTAGTAATGCTTCTTGGATTTTGGAGGGGAGATTTGAAATGTATATCTACTTCTCTATAGAAAGAATATGGAAAGCAGGAAAGGATGGGGGATGTTTAATCCCATTAAGTGTGAAAAAGATGAAGAAGCATGCCTTCATATTAAGATCCATTCTAGGCCAAAACTGGGTACATGAAAACAAATTCATGACAGTGGGAGTCATTGTCTTAGCTTGACTATTAACAGCTGTAAGATTATGCCTGCGGTGCTGTTTTCGTTTGTTCTGCCAGGATACAGTAAGCAGTGGCTGCTCTACTGCTTCTTAAGGTCAGATCCCGACCTAGCAGCTTCTCAGACAATAGCTCTAAACATCAGATTTCACTGATAGGAATTTGTATTTACAGGCATTAAACTCTGGCCTTAACTGAGTTATGTTGTGACTACAAATGTTATTTTTGGCTTGCTGGTGGAAAAACTGTATCTCCAGGTTTGCTATAGTGACCAGAACAGACAACTGTTCCTCAATTCAGAGTGGAACTGGGGTCTGTACAATCCCAGAAAATGTGACAGGATATGATTGTCAGTTTTAGAAAGACTGTACTCCATTATAACTATGTGTTTAAATTGATAGGAAAGCATGTTCATCCATCTGCTCACTGTCCTGTGCTTTGGTACACATCTGCTTCCAAACACAAAACCCCAGAACAGCAGGACAGTTTGGGTTGGAAAGGACCTTAAAATCATCTCATTTCAATGTCCCTGCCATAGGGCAGGGAGGGACACCTCCACTAGACCAACTTTTTCGAAGTCCCATCCAACCTGTCCTTGGACATTCCAGGGATAGGGCAGCCAGAGGTTCTCTAACCAATTTGTGTCAGCGCCTCACCACCCCCACAGGGAAGAATTTCTTCCTAGTATACAATCTCAATCTATATTTCTTCATCTTAAAGACATTCCCCCTCTTCTTGTTATTACATACTCTGTCAAAAGTGGCTCTCATGGGATGTGACACCTGGCACCTGTCCCTCCCACAGAGGAGAATGGAAGATGCCTAGGCTCAGAAGGAGCTGATGAGCAGAGGTGGCACCTGCACTGACAGCCAAGATGTGGATAGCAGATACTGCTTGTTTGCAGCCCTTGAGTTGTACCACAAGAGCTTTAGGCTCTACTTGCCCCCCTGCCATGCTCTGCAGTGCTTCAGCATCAGTGCACATAATGTTGCCTGGCTCTTGGCTTTTCCCTGCAGAAAGTAGAGTGTATCTGAAAACATCCCTCTTGTTTCTGACTAGATCTTTATTATCATGAGGTTCACCCTCCACACCCCACGTACACTAGACATGCACACAGCACCAGCCCTGCCCAGGAGGTATCTGTGTACAGCAGAGACAAAATAGGGTTTGCTTCTGCAGCTTCCTTTGCCCAGATTCTTGCTTTCCAGATTCTTGCATGTGGCCACAGTGACAGCTTTGGGCAATGCTCAGGTGACAGCTTAGAACTTCTCTCTCTGACAGCCCTCATGCATGTTTATTTTAGCTCTATCGTCATGCTGTAAGGATTATCTTCTTCCAGAGGACCATTGCTCCCATACAGTTTGCAGGACTGGGTGGCACTGAGTTAAAAACATTGCACTTGCCCCACACTTCTGGTGTCCTGAGGCTGGAGAGCTTGAAGAGCGAGTTACACCTGATCAAATCCTGCTTTATAGCTTCAGTCTATGCAGTCTAATGGATCATGCAAGCTCCAGCTATGTTCTGTAAGAAAATCTGGTGATTGTCTGGACCCCCAGGGTGTGTATAGGAGCAGTGTGTTAGGAACTTTGGAATCTGGTTTGGCATAAAATTAGAGAGGGGACACAGGAAGCTCCCGGTCAGGCCCAGCACACAATGAAGTGAGAGCAAACTACCTTATTGGTGTCTGTGGATCTTTTCAGGTCTTGGCTTTAGCCCGTGACAAGGATACCTGGGGCTCTGAGTGAGCTGCGCAACACAGAACATCTGTGCCCTCAGCAGCACAACTCACAGCCCAGGACCAACAAAACCTGTCTTGTCCTCCTTGTAAGCGCCACATGAAGAGTGGTGTGAGGCTACCTTCACAATCTTTGATTATGTGTCAAATAATGATGGTTTAATCAGCAGATGATGTCTGCTGATACAAGGTATACCCATGTCTGCTTCGTCAATTGGTCTCTGAAGCTGTAAAAATAGCTCTGTTGGACTCTGAGGTTGTTTCAGGCTTGTTGAATTTCTTTTTTTAAGAGCTGATCTTAAGTGATTTCCAGGAACACATGAGGTCTGGAGAAAGCCTTGATGCTGGTTGTGTTTCAGACTTTCCAGTTTGGGGCAGATAGTCCATGACAATGTGATTCCCTGCTTCACTTTGATTTTCTTTCTTTGGTTTCCCACAGAACATACAATTTTTAGTGTTCACCTGCTTTTCATTGAGCTGATGGGAGTTTTGGCTATGAAGGAGGTATGCGGACTCTATGATACGTGCTGGACAATCAGTGTGTGGACAACAGTATTTTTCTTAAGTTTTGCCTTTTTCAGGCTTCCAGAGTATGTTGCCAATAGAAATTGAAATGTAAATGATCAATAATACAAAGTCATAGTTTTATATTTCAATGTGTAATTAAGATGTGTCATGCAAATTGCAATTTTAGTACTGGTAATACCAAATTTGTTGTGTTGTTGCTTATAAAGCAATAAAAATGTGAAGGTTTTTCTATGTGTCAATAAGATGGAAAGATGCCCTGTTTTTAATGTCTGCTTAACAGTCTTGCTCTAGTGCCCTGTCTTGATATATGATCAGTATTTTCTGTAATGCCTGACCTTGATTAAAAACAAACATGTTTCTTAAAGAAAAAGTCATAGTTAATTTTGAGGGTTTTTTTTGTGGCTGCAAGTCATTTTGATTCCTTTATAACTAACTAAGATATTACTGGAGTACTCTATTACTGGAGTAAGCACTGGATGCTGCAGAGTGCCCTCCAACACAAACACAGTCACCTTTAATGTCATCTAAAGACTGAGGTTATATTTGTGCTTGGAAGTAATAGAGTAGTATTTGTTTCGACATAATGATTGAATGAGAAAGAAGACATTATCTTCTATGCACACACTTGACTGAAGGGAAATGCTTTTTGTCATGGGAAGGAGTCTGAATATTCAATCACTAATTTGGAAAACAAACAACTCAAAAGATCGTGTTCTGTGCCTTCCATACACATCTAATGAAATGTAGCCAGAACCAACTGCCCATAAACCACTCCATATGACACTTGGTTGCAGTTTCCATTTTGTTGCATATTTTTCACTTTGAACAAGTGCCACTGGGCTGTAACAGTTCTAGAGTGCTAGAGGGATGTGATGGTGATAGTGGGGAGCAGGACACGGTGACAGTCCCTCATGCTGACCTGTTGCAGACAGCATGACACCTCCAGGATTTCAGCAGGGTGCTGCTCTTCTCTCCTACTCTTCTCTGCTCCAATGCTCCTCCCTAAGGATTTCATTGAGAGCATATGTCTGCTGGATGCGAAGATGACCAATTTGTTTTGATTGAGGAAAGCCAATAAAAGCAACCAAAGTGATGCTGAGTTAGGTCATACTGGTCTTTCCAGGAATTTGGACTCTGCTACCAATTCTTTGCCATATCAGTAATGTTTGGGATAAATTTGTGTAAAGCATGTTGGGCATGGTAGTAGATCTATGATTAAGTGTTTATATCCATGTTCTTTTGAAATGTGTGAATCAAAATTATTTTAACCTGTTTTTCCCAGCTAAAATATTAATAACGCCACGTGATGAATTTCCACATTGAAGGAAACTATCCAACATCCACTACACACACACTGAAACAAAAGTATTGAAACTTCCCACCTGCCTCAATTAGGCTTTCCAAGACATTCATCTCAATTACTCTAATCTTTAAGATACTTTTTGTTTCCCAAACTGTACCAGCAACTGCCAATTAAAATACTATTTAATCATGTTGAATTAGAGCTATAATAATATTAGTCATTGCCTAATAACGTTTTGCAAGCCACTAAGAAAGTAAAGTCTTGCCAAGAAGGCTGTTACCCTTCCACAATATAAATCAATAAATCATAATTGTACTGTGCACCTTCACTTTTCTACCACACTGTGTAAAACAAAAAGCAAGAAGCCAGAAATGGGTTAAGTAATTTAAAACAATTTGTAAATTTTAACTCAGGAGGCTGTCTAGGCCTATTAATTAGCAAATCAGTCATAATCTTGAACATATTTAAATGCATTTGATTTTAGTAAAATATACCAAGTGGAACAATCGGATAATGTGACTGCTGCTTTCAAGACTGTAAAGGACAATATTATTTTCAAGTGTTTCTGTAAATATTTCAACATAAATTGATGAAAGCAATAAGCAATTTCAACCATCCACCAATTCTACATAAATTAGGAATAACAAGAATTCCTATATTTTTATCCATCAATAGCTTATATTTTTATTAATATTCCCAAACTCATATTTTTGAAGCCATTGCAGACATGGGTTGGAGCTTTCTTCTCTTTTCTTTGCTCCTTATTAGCCGCTTTCTGGCATTGCTTCTTCCCTGCTTTATCCTCATTTCAATATTAGTCAGTAGTGGAAAATCACCGGCTCTCAACTCCTACAGCTACGGATGCTCACAAGAGGACAGGGCACATTCTATGGAATAATGGCCCTGGTTGGATTAGAAAGGATTTAGTAAGGGCAGAGATTTTTAAGGCATTTTTAAGAAATTTTTATGTGAATCTCAAAACACTGGTTGAACACTTGGGGTTTCTTCTGTCTCTCCTGGAATGGCTTAGGTGGCACTTCTCTTTTTTTAAGTGTCCTGGAGTGATCCCTGTGATAGTGCAAGAGCTTGATATGTGTGTGTTACACCAAAAAAATAAAAGCAATTTCCAAATCATAGAATAATTTAGTTCATAGAGTAATTTAGATAGTTAAAGACCTCTAAAATCATTGAATCCAACTCTTAACCCAATACTGCCAAGTTCTCTACTAACCCATGTCCCCAAATGCCACAAGGGTTTAAAGTACTTGTAGGAACAGTGAGACCACCATGTCCCTAGGCAGTCTGTTCCAGAGACTGACACTTTCAATAACAACTTTTTTTCTCATATTTAATCTAAATGACCTCTGGCAGAAGTTGAGGACTTCCTCCAGTCCTCACTTGTTACTTGGGAGCAGAGACCTACTGTCACCTGGTTACACCTTCTTTTCAGGTAATTTTAGAAAGAATGAAAGATGGTGTCCCCTAAGCCTTTCTCCAGGCTGAATGACCCGAGGACCCCAGTTCCCTCAGCTTTTTCTCATCGGGCCTGTGCTCCACACCCTCCTCCAGCTCTGTTTTTCTTCTCGGGACATGATCCAGCCCCTCCACGTCTCTCTTTTAATGAGAGGACAAAACTGAGCCCAGAAATTGAGGTGTGTCCTCACCACTGCTGAGTGCAAAAGATTTATCATTTTACAGTGCTAGGTACCTTAGTTAGCACAAGAACTAAATCTAGAATGGAAAGGAATCAGATCATCCGCAGCTGCTAAACAGATGAAGTGTCTCCCACCCTTGAGAAGTCCAAGTGACCTCTTGGAGAAATAAAAGGGCAATCTTAGCTTTAGGCACATGTGAACTAGAATCAAAACTTATTAACTGCAGCAAAAAGACTGGCGCTGTGGATGAGGTGTGCCAGGCGCTGTTTGTGTAAACACTTTGGCTGGTGTTACATGAAGGCTGGTATTCCAGCCCTGGGGAACTCCCAGTCAAGAATGAAACACTTAAAAGGAGGAAGTGCGTAAAACAAATATATAAATATATTCCAGGACTGTTTATATTGTTTAGGCATTTCAAGGAAAGAAAACAAAGAAAATACAAAACACAGGAATACTAACAACAAGATTTCTGTAAAAAGTTATTTCAGTGCATTTTTTGTTTACTACTTCTTTGCTGTTCTAATTATCAACATGATATGCAGCAATATATATGAAAAACAAAGACTAAATATGCACTCGTTAATGAATAAGTATCACAGAATATGCTGAGTTGTAAGGGACCCACAAGGATCAGCAAGTCTAACTGAGGAGAAGCTTCCCAGTTAAAATCAGCAAGTGTTCACTCAACTATTTTAATCTTACTGAAATTCCACAAAATCTAGAAATAATCTATAAACCCTTAGAGACCTTTGGTGCTCGAGAAGGTGCCTGTGAGCACTGTTTCCGTCTATTTTTCACATGTGGACTAGAAGAGCAATCAGCTGATGCAATGAAAATAGAGGTGCCATTGCCATTACAGGTTCATCATTGTATTTCAAGACTGATAAGGAGGCCCAACAAATACACACTGGTCAGTAAATGTCTCAGACCACACACATGGGAAGAATACAGTTTACCTAGGGAGTTTGGATGAACTTGTGCAAAGTACCTGTTAGGCAAACACCTCTAAACTCAAGGGGAAAATGAGGGGAGAATGAACGCTGCTCTTCATCTCAACCTGGCACAAGTCCAGCAGCCTACCTGCACCTGCATCCACCACCCCAGGTATCCAACTACCTGTGTGCCCAAAGAAGTGAGTCCACCTTGGGAAGTCTCCTAGGTTAGCCCTGGCCTTGCATGCCTGAGCTGCTAAAAGCCTCAGTTAATATCCATTCAGTATTTGTACTGCTCAAGGGCTGAGACACTGTTGTAGATCTTTGGGGTAATGTGGAAGAGAAGGAACAGCTGAAAACCTTTCCTTAGGAAAGCCTTTTGCCTTTCCATGGGCAAAATCTCTGATAGAGTTCATTGGAGAGGATAGAAAAAGAGTTTTAAAAATGTATTATAGAGTATCCAAAAAAGAAAACAGGGTGACTATGTGGGGTACATGTCAGCAACAGATGTCCTGTGTTATGATTTTGAACAAAATATATGTTTACATTTGGAGCAGTTAACAATTAATCTGGTTTTTGTTTCTTTCAGAACCAGTCCATGTGAAATATATCATGTACTCACCACATGCTTGTACAGTAGCAATGCTTATAACCTTGGAATAAATCTATGGAAGATACTGTTGTGAGAGGACATCTCTGGCGTTGACATGGACAGAGCCAAACTGTGACATTCCAGTACAACCTGAAGAGACTTTCCAGAGTGCTCAGTGATCTGTAGACTCACAGTAGCATTCAATGCTATATGGATATCTTTTGGCATGAGTTAAGACACTCAAGATGTCACACAAAAATGCCTTATGCATTCTAATATTCCTTGCCAAACCACTGGCTGTGTTTCAAGATCTTTTAAGATCTGGTGGTTGTGCCCTTAGCCACAGCATGAGCCCTTGCACTTCTATTGTAGCTTTTTGTTGCTTTCAGCAAGGAAACATGAATCTCAGTGAGTTTGGCTTCTGCTTGGTGAGATCTTGTCTTGTCTGAATGTGAACTCCTCCTGCAGACCACGTCCTTCTTCTACTCTACCAGTAGATTGGTGATAGCACAGTATTTTGGTGGTTTTGGTATCTCAGTCTTTCCATTTGCCATCCTGCGTAAGAAAGATAAGGTTGCAGCCTTAAAGAGAAAACTGAAATAATCTGACTAAAGAATGCTCTGTCTTTGGACCTGATTAAAAAAAGAATCATAGTCATAGAATCCCAGAATGGTTTGGGTTGGAACGGACCTTGAAGATCTTCCAGTTCCAATCCCTTGCCATGAGCAAGGATACGTTCCATTGGACCAGGCTGCTCAAAGTCCCATCCAACCTGGTCTTGAGCACTTCCACCAGAGATGGAGCATACACAGCTTCTCTGTAGCAGTGCCAAACACTCTCACAGTCAAGACTTTCATTCTAAGATATAATTTAAGTCTCTCCTATTTCAGTTTAGAGATTTTTCCTCTTGTTCCATCACTAACTGCCTACATAAAATGTCGCTCTCATTAATTTTTCTATGCAAAGGATGGCCATTTATTTATTTATATATTTTCTCCATCATTATTATTATTATTACTATTTATTTTGCACACACACACCCCCACCCCCATGTCCTGGTTTAGGGCAAATTTGTTAAAGAATCTGCAAAGGAGGGCCCCTCCAGAAAGCAAAACCCACATGGCCCCTCCCCCCCCAACCGGTTCGGGAAAAAATTCCTTGGAGAGAGGTGGAAAGAACCTGTTTATTTCAGGCACAGCACCCCCCAGCACACAAAATGAACAATACCCGATGACGCTGCTCTGAAAAAGATGACAAAATCAGAAAGTCTCTTTCGGGGGTGGTTGCTCTGTTCTCAGTCCCTCCAGCGCTGGGGCAGCTGCTGCAGCCGAACCTTCGGTGTTCCCGGGTCCCAGTCCGGAGCAGGTTCGAGATTGTCACAGGAACAGGAGAGGAGAAACAGTCCAGGAAGGAATTTGGACTGTTTAGCTAGAACTAGCTAATAAGCAGATGCAAAAGTGGGAGGAGAAGCAAGAGCAGAAGAGCAAGCAAGCAAAGCAGCAAGCTGAAAGCAAGAAGTGAAAAACATCCCTATGTACTGCTGTCTCGGTGTTCCTGATAAGAGAAACCCAAACAAACTTCCACTCTTCAGAGCCAGTCTTAAAGGCACAGAACAGATGAACGGGGATACAAGCATTATCACGTCACCCCAGGACACCCCAGAAACCTGTAGTCCATTCAGTGGTCTGAGACAGCCTCTTCCTGCCTCTTGTGCCAGGCTTTCACCAAAGGCAGCACGTCTATGTTCTGATTCCACTGCAGAGAGAATGTCAGTGAGGCATATCCTCTTTGAAGCAACCTCTTGTCTGCACTAGGTTCTGGGGAAAGCTGACAGGATAACTCCTGACAGGTTCAGAGACCTGCCAGCCACTCACAGGCAGAAGTTCAGTCTGTGCAGGATTAGGTGAATCAGAGCAGCAATCTGTGACAACGTTGGAATAAGCTTCATGGTGACGTGACATTCTGCAAAAAGCAGTGTCTGGGAGTGTGGTGCTGAGCACTGCTGTTGGCACTGCAAGTCAGAGAGGGAGCAATGCAAAGTGGCATCCTCTGAGGCAAAACGGTGCCATCTACGTGCAAAATGCAGGAGTTAACTATGGTGGAATGTATTACATGTGGAATTACACTTCCCTGGAGCTGCAGAAGCTGGTAGTTTGCACAAGCAGCTCTTTGAGACTGGGCTACAATTTTACATGCAGATTTAACATCTTTCCTGATGAATGAGGAGAAGATATGGGGAAAGTTTTAGAAAATATGCACCTATCATTTTTCTTGTTGTTACTGTTCTTAAAGCCTGAGAAAATGACTGGTTTTAAGTGCTGAGTGAGGTTTGTTGAAGAGTGTGAATTTTTGAAACAGTTAAGGCATTGTCGCTTCCCAGTGAGTTCCCAAAGGCACAATTGCTCTCTTACTTCTTTGCATCATTTGCTTACACCTAATTGGTTTCTACTGTGATATGGATAATGCATACGGAGCCTTCACACAATCTCAAAACAAATTTCTGTATCTAAATATACACTGAGTTGTGGCTTTTACTCTGATGCAGGCAGGAGGAAGTTGCACAGACAGAGGACTTGTTCACAAGTCTTTTGAGGCTTTTTATTTTTGTTTAGAGAAACATCCAGTCCCATCCCTCAGCAGACAGCAATGCTGAGTCACACACTTTTTGCTGCATATCAGCCTGGTACTTGATTAAAGAAATGGCCAGTCCTTCCTCCTTATTCCTTTTATAGGGCATCAATGGCAAAACAAAACTTCTTTTCCATGCAAGGACAGGATCTTCTTTTGTTCAACATCTTCCTATATCTGCTACATTTTTTTTTTTCCCAAACAGTAGGGAAGGGTTAGTTTTGCACAATTTCTTCCCCAACACAGCCTTCAGTAATGTGGGCAGATACTGCTCTGACAGAAATCAGACAGATCAAGGCTTACAGGGTTTAGTCCTATGTGTGGGTTTTAAAATCAGCAGATGAATTTGTGGACTCACATATTCTATTATTTTGCACCCTAAACAGGATGGTGCCACAGAATCATGAACTGCAATCAGACCTTGGGATTAATAAATTGATATTGGATTTTATATCAAGCTAGAGTTCTGATAAACACAAGTGTGCTTTGATTTAGGGATAGACTTTGCTATTAAATGTCACTCTTTAACAGAACTTACATATGACAGTCCGGCTTTCAAATTTTCTTCTTTGTAACCAATTTTTGAAACAAGCCTCAGCTCCCTTTTAACTTTTGAAGAATAAACAAAGACAAAATTTTTTCTTCAGCATTACAAAACAGTAGGAGTTAATTTTTTTTCTCAGTTTTTAAGGTTTTGAGACAACCAAAGGAAATAAGGTGTTTTGCTGAAATAGCAGTTGAAGTTGTGTTGCATTTTTCTCAGCTTGCAGAGTAAAATCTGTCCCCAGGAGTTTAGAACATGCCTATTTCTTTGAAACTGCTAAAACTGCAAGTGTGGGTTTGGTGGTTTTGTGTGGCTTTTTTCTTTTTGCCTTTTTCTCATTTTGGTTTTGGGGGGACAATGAAGTGGGGCAGGTTCTTGGTGTGGGATTTTTAAATTTTTTTTTTAAGTTTTGGTTTGGGGTTTTGGGGGTTTTTTGTTTGTTTTTGTTGTTGTTTTTTGGGGTTTCCTTTGGATTTTTTAAGAGACGAGGGAAGAAGATAGGAGAACAAAAGAATGGATTAATCTAGAGTATCCCATAGAAAATATGCACTGGCCAAACCTGTTTACTGTTTATTTAAACAGTTTCCATAGATGGCAACCCTCCCCTTAATCAACAACAATACATTCTTTTAGGAGTCTGCCAACCACTCATCTTGGCCAGTGCATTTTACTTGGAGCTTGAATTAGGAATCTCTTTTTCAAAATGCCTGCAATAACAGCCTTCTCTCCTGCTGCTTTGCTGAGCATGGAACAGTCACTGTCCAACCTCTCTTCAACCCGAGTGGGTCAGGAAATTCATTAACCCTTTAGCTTAACCCTCAGGGTGGCATCCTGCTCAGCATGCGCTGAGTTAGAGTGTGCTCTCCCAAAAGATAAAGCTCTGCAAAACTTCACAGGGAGCAGTTGTCACACACTTGGTACAGAACTTAATTTTAGCCCTTTTCTTAATCTGACTGCCCCCATTATTTTGATGGACAAGCTTACCATAAGCTGTTGCTCCACAAGAAATGTATTTTGTTAATTTATATTGTTGGCCATAATATTTTCTGTCCCTAGTTAACTCTCCATATCACTCAGATTTAGTACTTTAGAAATGCCAAGGATGATCCAGAAAGCTAAGGAAGAATATTTTTTTCCTCAAAAAAAACCTAAGGAATCTAAACTTGAATGCTATGTTAATCTTAGATGTTGGGCAGCATTTGGAGCAGAAGTCTGGATACATTTACCACCAGTATATGACAAATTTCTTTTCAGACCTTTTTCAAATACACTCTAAACTCATTTGGTTTTGTTAATTTTTCTAAGGTAGTAGAGGATATTCTGGAATTTCTGCTGTAAGTTTTACTACTTGCTTAGAGACAATCAACCCCATCCAGAGATGAAGTCATTGGGATATAAAGGTGTATCAGTCTGCCATGATGTCTGAAAATTCCACTAATGAATGAGGACTGCTGCTGCTAAATGTAGGTGCCAACAGGATCAGTTTTATCCATGATTTTGATGTACCACAGGAAGGAATCTTTTTCCAAATAAGAGATTTTCTCTCCTTTTAGCCCTCACTGAACATACAGAAAATTATTTGTCCAGCAACAGAATTATCCAGCAAGCATTTTTATACTTTTTCAGGTTGTAAAACTCCTCAGATATTGTAAACAACATATCAAGATACAAAAAAATTCCTGGAACCTTTATCTGAAAGAAAAGCTAGCCTTCATATATGTTTAACAGTCTGATTTCTTAAACTTTTCTGATAAATAGCAGATTTTTTGCTGGTATAAAAATTACTTTCTCTTTAAAATTTCTGATATATTTTGTTGCCAAGACTTTGGTAGCTGGGATTTAGCAAATGATTTCTATCCTGATATTCCTCCCCTTGGAAGAGTAAAAAACCCTTAGCTCACCACAAAGCTAATAGTTGTGAAGTCTCTGTAACATTTAAGATGGTCAGGCTCTACCATTTTTTTACAAGACTTCACTGACTTTGATTAGCAAAGCCTAACAAGCCAAATCAATACATTAAGGGCTAAAACTACTAACACTTAGGCATCATGCAGCATTAGGAAAACTTCAGGCAAACAAGCATGAGTGGTATTCAAATTTCCATTAGTCACTTAGAGTGGAAAATCTGACGTTATTGTCAATTAGTGGGATGGGATATTCAGCTTATTTAACTAAGAAACCACAGTGCAGCATGAGGCTCCTTAGTTCAAACAAATATCTCATTACAAAAGTACTTTGACATTTCTTGTGTTTATTTAAAATCAGTCATAATTCGGGTACTTAAAAGCCATAAAACTGAAATCATGCAGACCTTACCAAAAGTAGGTCCTACCCTTCCTTTTCAAGTTTCATAACTTCTGGTGAGTTTATACACTCCTGAAGGTTAATGATGAGCTAATATCTGTTTAAGATGTCGATTTAAAAAATACAAAAGGCACTGAGCATCTCCCTGTTGCTGCAGCACACAAGATTCCTTTCTTTCTTGTGCTCAGATTAGTGGTTTGATGCTTCCCGAGCTGTGAGTCAGAATAGCTGCTTCTGCCTTTCTGCACTGTGGTTACGCTGCCAGCACTCAGGAAACTTGTGTCAGCGTGTGTCTTATGCAAGCAGGGCTCAAAGGCCAGTGTATTTTGAATTGCAACAAAAGTTTTTGTTTGACTTTTTATTTTAAGGAGTTTCTTCAGAATTTTGTCAGGTTATGGTCACTGCTTTATGCCTACAAATGGATTGTACAGAGGAGCATAGGAGGAAGAAAGTGCTGGCCAGAAAATGTGATTGTAGCTTTTTCTGTCCCTATGCTTTGCAGTAATGGTGACCAATGGTGACTCAAGATTGAACAACTTTTGTTTCAAAGATTCATCAGAACTCTAAGTTCCACTGTCTATAACAATGTGCTACAACTTTCCTTGATTAGGGTTTTGTTACTTGTTACTTCTATTGTTACTCTAAAGACCCTATTCAGGCTTCACGTAGGGTCAGGTTAGTATTATTCTTGGGAAAATGATGGGTAGAGCATAGGTGCTCTGCCAGATGCACTGTGCCCTGATTTGAACTCTTTTCTTGTTGGCTCTGCTGATGGACAGATATTAGTTCAGACAGGAGGACTATGTTTCATTAAGAAGCCAAATGTGTTCAGTTTGGAGTTAAGGGATCAAGCTGAGGAGCAATCCGGTCTTGTGGAAGTGTATCCAGAAGGGTGACTGGGGTTGTTGGAGTTTGCTGTGCCTGAGCCCATCCAAGGGGCAGAAGCTGACCCTTCACCAGGAGGAGGCACAGGTGTATTACTGGACACTGGACATAAATGAGAGGCAAGAAAAATCCTTAGAATGCCTGGAGTTTAGCAGTGGCTGCTCTCCCCCAGCCCCAAGGAGGAATCTCCCCTGAGAGAAATGTACTGGTGCTTTTTGAGTGAAGTGGTCTCTCCTCTCTGGACTCAGAAGAGGTGAAGAGGAGACCTTTAATCAGCCAAATTCCCACAGCAAACACCCAGGTTTTTTGGCGCGGCTCACATCGCCTCCTAGATTTACAGGCCTCTCCTTAAGTTCTTTATAAATCACATGAGCTCCGTTCCTGCTATGCACAACCTGGAGTTTGGTTTTGGAGTAGTTAACTTGACAGATATCCATCCTCAAGGAATAGTGCAAAACTAACCATGTCTTGTGCACAAGTGGCTTGCTTTTATCAAAAGTTTTCAATGTAACTGAGGAAGAAATTATGAGCTTCTATTAAAAAAAAAAAACAAAAAAACCAAAACAAACAAACAAACAAACAAAACCAACAACAAACCACAAAAAACCCAAAAACCAAAGGGTCCAATTTTCTGCCAACCTGTTCTACCTTCATTTGGATTGAAAAAGAGCACCTGGAATCCTGGAAAGGATCTTGTGAGGTTGAGAGATCCAGAGAAAGCCAACACCATGCCTGGTTGGGTGAGCCCTAGGAGTCCAGAGCAGATATACATCTCTGAGCAGATGCCCTCACACCTTGGAGGTATGAGGGCAAAAATAGCTAATTATGTCAGGTTTTTGTCACCAAATTCCTCCCTTCAAAAGCATATGATGATGATGATTGTCTAATATTTTACAAGGAGCAAGGCCAAATGAAACTCACTTCTCTTAATGCTGAAATTTTCTCAAGCATATTCGGGAAAAAGATATTTTAACATAAATTGTTTAAAGTAGCAAAAAGAGACAATATGTTGTGTTTCTATTGACATTTTGGGCAAAAAAAACCAACTGGGTGAAAATTTTTTATTGTTTTGGTAGCTGGTTTTCTTGTTTGCTTGTTTTTCACATTAGCCAATGACTCAACGTAACTACAATAGAAAGATATTGGCCAATGATGTCTTCATATTACACCTGAATACAGAACAGAGTTAATCACCCATCTTCAGCAGTAGGGTGTGCCAATTATTTGCCAAACAGCTTGCACAGTTCAATGACTCCAAGTAATTTTGCTGACATTCTGAAAATAGGTGTTTATGCAACAGCCCTTCAAACATAAATAAAATCAAGATATATAATGAAATAACTTTCTGTGCTTCAAAGGAGGTGATTTTTTGTTCTTTCCCTTCTTTTAAAGATCACATGATAACCAGATCATTTAAGAGTGAAGTAAGTTCTGAGTGCAGCTGGTTTCTGC
This sequence comes from Ammospiza caudacuta, assembly GCF_027887145.1. Lineage (NCBI taxonomy): Eukaryota > Metazoa > Chordata > Aves > Passeriformes > Passerellidae > Ammospiza > Ammospiza caudacuta. Next base: position 60,830,001 of record NC_080632.1, read on the forward strand.
CCCCAGACTGGCTTTTTCCTCAACTTCTATCAAGGTTTATAAGATCTGTTTAATCAGTTTGAAGATACCCTGATCTCTCCTTCAAGAAGACCCCTGTAATATTTACTGTGCATTCCTCCTTCCTCCTTTATCTCCTCTTCCTCCTAAGGCATTCCTGCAAGCACCTGGCTTAATTTTACTGCAGTTAGAGCAGGTTTGGTCATTCAACATGATTTGAGAACACTGAATTCCTAATTACTATGCACTGGTATTATATGGAGAGCTGTTTTCCTTCTCAGCCAAAACATTTTTCTCAGTCTTGCAGAAATTCAGTTTCTTATTGATGGGGATGGTTTGAGTTGGCAGTGCTGGAAAACTCAAATGTGATGTGAGAACTGGGCTGGAAAACAATTATTATAGTGGAGACGTAGTGAACAGAGGTAAAAATTACTTGAAGAATTGTAGATTTATTTCCTTTGGTTGTCTCAAAATATTCAGGAGGAATCAAGTCCTCCCTCCTTCAAAAGATTGTATATTCACTTCCAACTGGTTCCAGTGACATTAATTTTGTATTAAAGGAATTTCCCAGGTCTGTCCATATGACATGAAAATCCTGTGCTTTTCCACTGAATTCTTGATTAAATCCTTGCAGACATTACTTAAAGTGGAATTTTGAATGTGATGAGACTGGGTAGAGGCTGGGAGCCGCTGTTATGTCTGTTTGTAAATGCTATCAAGGTGTAACGGCAGCCAGAGATTTCTCTCCTGTAAGAAGTGAACATCCTATTTTCATTTGATTCCTATTCTTTCCCATGAGTTATGCAACATAGAGTCTGAACAGCAAGGAAAACTTGCAGAGTTTCCTGATAAATCTTACTTCTTGGGGAAGTCTGAGGAGTTGGTTTATTATCTTTTTTTTTTTTCTTCCAGAGATTCTAAAAAGAGAAGATTGTAGAATTGGGTGTGCTATTCTTATGATATTAATCTATTTACAGGTACTGCACAGCCACAACCCTTGTGCTGATTTTTCATACCACCTATTAGCCAGTTGATTGTGACTGCACTTGCACAGCAAGCTGCAGCATGTGTGCAAGGCCCTCGGCAGCAGACAAGTGCTGGAGGAAAGAATCCAACCTGAAATGAGGAAACTGGCCATATTCAGTGTGGGCTAAGTGAAGTTGGAAGATCATGACAGCACTCCTTGTAAACTCCAGAGGGGAGATCTTGATTTGTATGTTATTTGCAGCTACTTCTGAAAATATATGGAAATATATGCAGCTACTTCTGAAAAATACGGGTGGGGAAAAATAAGTAATAATAGAAATTAAAATAAAATAATGATAAAATAATAATAAAAAGAAAAGCTTGCTGTCTATCATACTTTACAGAGGGAGAAAAGGATGAGATGGCAAGTTGTCTCTCTAGCTTACTAGAAAGTTCTGAAGAAATGCTTGGCAATTGCAGCAGAGTTTACAAGTATCTTGAAGAAAATAAAGAACTGAGAAATGGCCAACAAAGATATGTCAAGAACAAATCACGTCTAAACAATCAAATAGAAATTTTGAAAACATGAAAGACTTTCTCAACAGGTAGAAACAGCAGATTTTATGCATTCTGGCTTTACCTTAAAATTATTGTGGTGTTTCACCCAACAGTTTCTGGTGAGGCAGCATGTTGAGCTGTATGTGCTGAAGGCTCAGTGCAATACTGACTGGAAAACTGTTTCCAGAATTCAGTAGCTTAAAGTCAGGGAATATGACCTCTGTGTGGCACTCAGGAACAGTTAATAATAGTGATGGGATGATGAAATAAGAGCATGGTCATTAAATTCAGAGATACTATTAGACTGAAAAAGAATAAGAACGTAAAGACAGGCTCAACTTTATAATTGGCCTCGACAAGCTGGTGAATACAAGTCAACAAGGACAAGTGCAGAGCATTGCACCTCAGTGGGGAAAATCTTTTCAAATGGAGAGCAGACCTCAAGAAGTATTCAAAATATTGAATATTAGAATTCTAAAGGACAAAATGATAAAAAGCCAAGTCAGCAACATTTTGGTAGAAAGGGACCTAGAAATGATTGTGGTCCATGGATTGTATGAGATGGTGGTAGTGTTCATGTGAGAAAGTAAGATTTCCTATAGGAGAATTTAGAAGATGAGCTGTGTGAATAAGGTGAAATAACCATTCTTCGTCATTCAGTACTACCTGGTTAACATGGCAGTACTGTATTTTAGACAATAGTAATGATAGATATGGTCAAAGGTATAGGATAAAAGGTCTCCAAGGGGAAGATAAAAATTGTTTAGGGATCTGTCTAACAGGGGCAAATAAGCCTTTTAACACACAAAAAAAGTTGCAAAAGCTCGTCAGTCTGTTCTAACATACAGACAAGAAACACACCAGAAAGCATGGAGTTTACATTGTAAAAAGAGAGCTTTAATTATTAGCTAAGGGATAAGGAAGTACTGTGCAGAAAAGGTGTGGAGCACTGGTGTCACGTTGTAGTTGTGAAAAACAGGTTAAGCAAAAGTTCTTCAGGAATGACAGGTGTGATTGAAGCTGCCTTAGTCTGAAGGGTGGAAAATAGTCCTCACCAGGTTTCCTCTCATCTTCTGTTCTGTGATATTGATCAGTCATCAAGAGGACTTTAACCAGATGTCCAAACTAAATTGAAAGCCTCAGTCTAGCTCAATGCAGACTAGTGGGGGACCAGCTGGGAGATGTCTGTAAAATGAACCTAGATTTTAGGTAGAAATGTCCTATTTTAAAACTTTTCTGTTCTGCTCTCATGTAAAATTGGCATTTTATCTCTTTTTGTGATTTTGAGGCTGACAATAGATACCCAAGCAGGGGTATGTAGCTGGTAGTCAAACTCAGCGGGACACTTTGAATTAAAGTGCATAGCAGGTAGAAAGATCATGATCTTGGTTGCAAAAGTACACGCAACTGTTGTACTAAGCATTGACAGGGCAGCCCTTTTGTGTAATGGTTGTCCCTTTTAAAAATAACATGCTTTCATTTAGCAGTAAGTGAAAAACAAATAGTCCTTAATTTATCACAGAACTGTTTACTTTAGATCAGTCATCCATATGCAGATGATTCAACTCTTGATTCAAGTGTTTCAGTACCTTGGTGGCAAGGCCTTTTTCAATTTTCAAATTGTATCTCTTTGTCTTTCACAACACAAACAATGGAAATGGAAAATTGCTCAAGCTGTAATTATGAACATCATTATTTTCTCTGCTTTATTAATCTCCCTAATAATTCTGAGCATTTACTCTAAGATGAATAGACAAATGTGACTACTTTCACTGGAAAGAAATAGGACTTTATTCTTTATGTCAGTATAAATTTTTCTCAAGATAATTCTTGCACAGCAGACTAATATGCAGCTGATCAAATTTTTTTCTTGCATATATGAAGGCAAAAATGCTACAGAAATTAAAATAAAAATAATCTACCATAGAGAATGCAAGAAATATCAGTGCAAAAGCTGACACTTAAGGGTGCTGCTTCCCTTCAGTTTTATCCTCACTGCACAAAAAACCCCCTGGGAAATTGACATTCATGCTTCTTATTGGCAGGACAAGTGGTCTCCATTTGCTTCCCTAAACAATTAAGGGTCAGTCTGAGAATAACTGTTATTTTCTGAAATGCACTTAGTGCAAAAATCTTGGCAAATAAAAAAATCACTAGTAGAAAATCCAGGTTAAAAAAAGACCAAACAGTCCTTCTTGTGTCTATGTGCTTACAACAATAAACTAAAATCCACTTATGTGAGTTGGCCTAAACTACCAAAGATCTAAACAATTCAAGAAAACCACTAGTAAAGGTGCATCTTATGAGGCTGATTTCCAGAGTTAGATGCATCTACATAAAATCTTTCCTTGCATAAGAAACTAACTTTTATCTTCATAGAATATGGACTATTTTGAAATATTTATTTTGCTATGTAGCACTTTTTTTTAAGAGTTGCACAAGTGCCTTTCAGGTTTTAATACTGTGATATCAAGACAGCTGACAAATTGCATTGGATTTATGAGCACTCTGTTATTACATTCTAATACTGCATTATTAATATATTTTCATGTAATTACAATCCATGAAATATAATTGAGATTGTTAGAAAAAAACTTAAATTTGCTTCAAAATGCTTCTACAAATCTCTAGCACCTACAGTGACCACTTGAAATTGATGCACTCTATTCTGAGAGAAAAGTGAAACCCATCTAAGTTTGCTAAATAGTGTTATTTGGAAATAGCAGAATTGCTATTTTTTTCTGTTTTCCTTCATCATAAAATGCTGAAAATATCTGTAAAGAAAGTTTTGTAGCTTTACAACTAAATACACTGGCACATATTTCCTGACTTGTGCAAAATTGAGAAGTACTGTGATGAAGTTATTTTCCTCAGTCCTACACACCAATCTGATTTAGCACCATCACTCTATTTAAAAAAATATTACTTTAAGAATGAGATTGTACGTATAAAATGATCATGTTTTAGAGAAAGTGTAGTATATTATGTTTGTTTTCTATTGTGCTTCTTCATATGTCAGCTTTATTAACTATGCTTGCCATCATTCTTACAGAAGCACTGATAATAAAGTTTTTAAGATTTCATTATGTCATATCTCTTTATTTCAGGAATGGATGATTTTTCAACTTAAAGGACAATGAAATTGGGATTACAATGGAGTACTATACCAAAACAATATGTATTCATAGTGCTGCGACCTAGGATTTTCACTGATTTAATGACATCAGTTTTCCTGCTGACTTAATCTTGTCAGCACAAAACAGTGTGTATACACAAATGTCCAGTGTAAGGGCAGCTGTCTTTCTTTCCCTAATGTACCTGTAGATGTCTGGATTATAAATGCATAATCTTTCTTGCCCCTCAACTCAGCTTTTAAACCCAATGGCATTCAAGTTTTATAGGTTAATCATCCATTTTGTGAGCAAATGTTCTGTTACCAGCTTAAAATTTGCTTTTCATGAGTAGGTATGCATGATTTTTTGCTTCTTTGAAGATTCCTAGACATCCTTTTCCTCTGTCATTCCACTGTGTCACAAATAAATGTGTCAGTGCTACAGCACCCACTGAGTTGCATTAGAAGAGAGGAATGGTCCATCCCATCTGCAAGGAGAGCTGCTGTTTCTGTGCACTCTTGAAAAAAGATTAGTTCATTCTGTGAAATCAAAATGTGTTGAGAGACTGTTCCCAGACAAACAGCTGCTGTGTTAGATTTTCATTATCAAGGGATTGATGAGATTTACTCTGGGCTGCTTTTTTTCCATTGTGCCCTGGAGATAAGAATTCTTGTCTTTCTGCTAGTTATATTTTAACCTACCTGTTGGTGTCCTTATCTGAGAAGCTAAACACAGCAGACTTTGTGGGAAAGACTAAACACTTGCAGTGCTACTTCTTCTAAGACACCTTTCTTTTTGAGCACCCAGTCCACTGGTAACTATAATTTAATGCATGTAGTTGACTTATACAATGTAGAGAAATTAATAAAAAGATGTTTTGAGTGCTTTACTGACTTAATGTGGACTCTTTCTGGATTCATAAAGGCACAGTGGACCTCAGCAGTTAGTAAACCAGAGCCAGAATCCTGGCTGTGGCTGTGTTAGCTGGTGCTGTAAAACTATTTTTAGACCCTTGGCAATTTAGATAATTGGAGTTTTTGCCTCTTTTTGCTAATGAACTCTCTATTTTATAACTCAGCTCACCATCAGCTTGGTGCAAGGGACAGGGAGTGCAGGGGACTCCACAGACCACTCCGGGGGAGTCAAATGCTGCTACAGGTTAAGGACTTCATTGGGCATCCAAACCAAAAATCTCTGTCGGTGGAGGGTTCATTAAGCAGCACTGAAAGAGTTGGAACAGTCAATCATGTTTACTTGCAAGGTTGAAAATAGATTAGTGTTACTAATTATCTCTGTAAAGTGTCTTACAAAGACCCTCAGTGCTGCTAACTCAGGATTACGTGAGAATCTAGAGAGAACCATTCCTATCTGTAACAGTGAATGTCATTATTTGGCCAAACCACAACCTCTGAAAGACAGCTGGATTCTCACCGAGTCCAATATTTCCACAGAGCCAAAACATCAATTCATTCTAATTTCCAGCTCAGATGGTAGGGAGGTTTAAAAGACTGGGTAGAGCTCAAATGCTTGTCACCTAAATCCAGAACCTATTGTTCCACACTACAGCTGGGCCAAGGAGCATGAACCAACAAGCACCTAACAAGGTAAGGCTAGAAAATATGAAATCTTTAAGGACATTTGCTAAGTGCATCAACTACCAGACTGTTGCAATAGTACATGGAGTAATAGTTTAAATCCAAAGGGTAAATTTAGATTAGATATATGAAAGGAGTTGTTTTACAATGCTGGTGGTGAAACATTTGAATAGGTGGCCCAGAGAAGTGGTAGATGCCCGGTCATTGGAAACATTCAAGATCAGGTTGAATGGGGCTCTGACCAGATTGATGTCCTTGAAGATGTCCCCGCTCATTGCAGGGAGGTTGGATTAGATGGCCTTTAAGGGTCCCTTTCAACCCAAACTATTCTGTGATTTTGTGATATGCCATGTACACCCCCAGTTCCCTCATTTGCATTGCCTTTAACTACCGCAGTGGCCTTTCACATTCCTAATCTCACTAAATTCTTTTGTGTCTTCTTCACAAACAAAAAATATTTGAGCAGAATAGAACATTGGGTCATAAATGTTCCTTCAGAAACCTGAAATGGTTTTGTAATCTAGTGGCATGGTTAGCTTTCCTCTTGAAAACTTCAATAATTCACCTAACATAAAGGAAAGTACACTAATATAATGATACATGATGTATTATCTTTGATATTATACTTCTTTTAGCAGTTTATATCCAAATCAGTAATTTTTTAGCATGATATTTGGTTTTGTGGAAGGCATGAAGACAAAGCTCACATTTCTTAGAATCTCTTTGAGGTTGTTAGTAAAAGTAGTAATTAAAATTTCGTAGTATGTTTACCTATCCTCTTCCCAAAAATATCACTGAGACCAATTTCCTAAATCAACCTTCAGAGGCCTTAATATTCTATAGAGGCATGGAGAGAAATTTAAAAATTCAAGTTCACATAATATTTTTTTTCAGCAATCTGAGAGGCAGTTTTAATAAGATGCATTCTTAATGGAGTTTTTACTGTGTTCCAGGCAATAAAGGTCTTAGAATGGTCTCATTATACAACTTCAGCTTCAATGTAACAGCCAAAAATACAAACTAAGTTTTGTCTCTTGTGAAACAAAGTCAAAACTGTTACAGTGTTGGCTTGTAAGGTCTGTTTTCACTGAAAAAAGAGGAAAAATAAGGTTTTCAAAACCAAAACATACCTAAAGAATTAATCACAAATATTATTCTCACTGGAGAAGGTAGAGGGTTTTCAAAGCAGACCTTCACACTTCCTTAAACCTTTAATTACAATATTGATGTGGTAAGTCAGGGAGTGCTGGACATAAATCCAGAAATGACCATGTTAATAATGGTAAGTTTAGTTAGTGCCAAGTAAGTGTGCAAAAATGATTCACCAATCAGTCTATATGTCAATAATAAGCATGAATCAGATTAATTCCTCTGAAGTGTAAATTTGCTTAAGTATAAACTTATTGAAGTATAAAATAAGTTTTTGACAGAAAATACAAGTTCCATGGTAACCTGGATTCAAAAACTCACCACTTTTAAAATGAAAATGCAGAAAGGAATACATAAATCTAGGTGTAGTAAGACTTTTTCTTTGAGCTCTGTTATTTCTCTCTCTTTTTATTAGTATCCTTCTAAGAAACATGTTCTGCTACTTGAAAAAAAGTTTACAATGTTTATTCAAGTTCTATGACATTTAGAAAAAGAAAGAACCTTACCTGGCAAGCTGAGTTCTGGGTGGGCAGAAATGTCACAGCGATTTTGTGCTTTTGGATGCGGGATGTAGATCATGGATTTGATAATTCAGTTTCATTCTTCTGTGTTTTTAATTTCTGTAAATCTTGGGAAGAAAGTGGAAAGGAGCAATTCTACATTCTATAGAGGGATATGATTTGAAGAAAGCCACGTCATGACATAACTATGTTGCAAGACCATTTTTTACACTAGTAGTGCCAAAATACTGCTACTGTATAAAGAACTTCTGAATCAGAAAGTCAAAGGTAAAATGTCTAATTTAAAGAGCAGAAATTAAATTGCAAATTATGTAGATTCATCACACATTATAAACTGGTGTGTTTCTTAGCTAAAACTGTGAAAACTTAAACAACTTTGTAAATGTTGCAAATACTAAGTTTCCTAACTTAAAATGAAATATACAGCTCCTTAGATGAAAGCATTTTAATTCAAAATTGTTGGAAAACAATAACAAAGTGCAAACTTCTACACAAAATTTTGAAATTTTGGGTCAATACTGAGATGCATGGACTCTATCAGCAGAGCAGACCTTGATTTTAACTATTTTTTGTGCTTTTATTGTCCTTTTAGCCGCTTCAGTGCAGCTCACTGCAGAGGGGTGATAAGCATCTCTCTTCTGCACAAGCATCCTGGATGACACAGTGAAACACTTGCAGTTTGCCCAGCAAGCGGAGGTGGACGCTTTCCTCTGCCGCAGCTTTGGGATGGTAGATCTCCTCTGCGCTGCCCCCGCTCCTGAGCAGCGCCACTCTGGGCTTCACCATGCCCGGAGCGGGGAGAGCTAACCGAGCAGTGGCTGTGTGCTTTGCTCATTGCTTTTCCCTAGAGAAAAGGCGATTTGTGCACGCTGCACAGGCCTGCCTCCTGCCCTCTCCTGGGCTGGTACATGGCAGGCAGGCTGCTAGAACCGTCCTGTAAGGAGGAGAGAGCAGGAGGACAACTCCTTGTCTGAGCGACTTGAGGCAATACCAGGAGCCTTATGCAACTGCTGCCTTGTTTCTACATTTTCCATTAGTTACCAGATTCATCTGTAGGTTTTTTCTTTTTCCTTTGTGTAGCTATTATATAACAAGGGTCGTGTGAGTACAAAAAATCCCCAATAATAAAACATGTAGTTTCCCAGTATGTTGTTTCCCAGTAATGATGACTTCTGGCAGTGAGCTTCATATGTCCTAATCTAAAACAAAGGCAGCACAGGAAGAGAAAGTGACTCAGTCTTTGGGTCTCAGAAAGCAAATTATCTAACCAATCTAATCTGGTCTTTATGTGCTTGAATGAGGTGTTTTGCTGGGCTTGGATTATTTTCACATGGGGATATGTATTAGGAAGAATGGAAGCACCTTGTGAAACTGATAAAATGTGTTGCTAAATGCTCTTTGGCTGAAAGATTTTAGAGGTATTTTTTGTTTCACCCAGCCAGCAACCAAGCCCCATGCAGTCACTAGCTCACTTATCCACAAGTGAAATCACAGAGAGAGTTGGAGGGATAAATGCCAAAAATCTCATGGGCTGAGATAAAAGCAGTTTAATAGGGAAATCAAAAGCTGCACACACAAGCAAGGCAAAACAAGGATTTGATTCACCACTTCCCATGGGCAGGCAGGTGTTCAAACATCTCCAGGAGAGCAGGACCCCATCACATAAATAGACACTTGGGAGAACAAGCACTATCACTCAAAATGTCACCCTCTTCCTCCTCCTTCCCTGACTTTATATAGTGAGCCTGATGCCACATGGTGTGGAATATCCTTCTGGTCACTTGGGGTCACCTGTCCCAGCCACATCTCCTCCAAACCCTCCCAAGAATCCCACACTTCCATGTGGGAATATGAACAGCAGGAAAGGCCTTGGCTCTGTGGAAGCCCTGCTCAGCAACACCTCTATATTATCAACCCTGTGTTCAGCACAAATCCAAAACAGGTGTATGGCATTCCATACAAAGCCACTGTGAAGAAAATGATACCAGCAGGAAGCAATACAGGTATGTATGTGCTTCCGTCAAAGAAATTACCGTACTTCAAAGCTTTCTTTTCTCCTAAACAAGTTTATCAGTACATTTTTTCGTGACTTGGGAAAGAAGAGGAATGAGATTTTTATCAGGAAGGAAATCTAGGGTGCTGTTTACCCAATGTCTGAGTCAGTGCAAGTCAGCCACTGGGGGAAGTCCCTTACACCTAGTACAGTTCTGTTTTTCCTGAGCCTATAAATGTCCCATCTGTCCAGCAGTTCTCCTACTATGTGGAAAAGGGCACTGCCATTTCCAGTGGTTTCATGGCCTCTTCCTAGCTGAAGTACCTCAAACCTCATGTTCACCCGAGCACCCATCCCTCAGGTGTGGCCCTGTGCTGGGAAGCAGGATGCTGCACTCTGGCAGCTCTGTGAAGTGCATCCCTCATTGCTTTTCCCTGTATGTGTGCTGTCCCTTTGCCTTCCTCCTGCATACACATACCACAAAATCTATGTCTCCCCCACAGGTGAAACTCTCTCTGCACTTCATCTGTCTGGATTGCCATGAGGCTGAGAGAACTAAGATGTATTCCAGTTTCTAACAGTTGCTTCATCTTGAGTGTCAGCCTCTTCTCCCTGGAAACAAGCAATAGGATGAGAGAAAACAGCCTCAAGTTGCTCCAGGGTAGGTTTAGATTGAACATTAGGAAATATTTGTTCACCAGTAGGGTTGCCAAGTCCTGGAACAGAGTGTACAGGGAAGTAATGGAGTCACCACCCTAGGTGGCATTCAAAAGATAGATCTGACACATCCACACAGGGGTACGGTTTAGTGATGGACTTGGTAGGGCTGGGTTAATGGCTGGACTTGATGGGTCTTTTTCCAACCTAAATTATTCTATGATGTTATGATCTGCTGCTGGGGGAGGAATTGCTGGCTGTGGTCCTCTTTGAACACCCTTGGAAGCCCTGATGGTTCTTCTTTGCTTGCTCAACTCTTCTGTCCCCTCCTCCTCCTTCACGAGTCCTTCAAATCATACCTCTTCCTGGCAAAGCAGGTGGAGTAAACACAGACAACTTTCCTTTCAGCACTGCAAGAATGACCCCAAAAGAATGTACTCAAACCAGTGTTGTGTTTATATTTTAATTATCCACTGACATGACCTTTGGCTGAGTTGTCCTTCCAGTCATCCCAGGAAGATATTGTCAGTCAGTGTTTTGTAAGCACTTCTGAAAGCACTTTGGAAGACACTGCAGCATTTGCTCCATTTCAGAGATGGAAAAATCACCAAATGAAAAATCAAGGAACTTTTAACTGCTAAAGTAGACATGCAGAGCCAGGGACTGTGGGAAGCTTTATCTGTGCCAGAAATTCAGGCCAGCATTTTTCTGACAACAGCATTTCCCAAGCAGCACCTACAGTTGTTGATTTTTAGCCATTCTTAGGGCAATAACTTCCCAGATTAATTAACTGAACTGAACAAACATCTTGTTAAATTCTGTGCAAATAATTTTGAAGTCTTAAAGTAACTTGCTTGGTCAGTTTTCCCTTATTATGTTTAGGGAGACAGAAGAGGTATTTCAGAAAAGAGAACAGGAGAAATATTATCTACTTAGATAACAATCTGAAGTGAATAAATGAAACTCAGTTATTGACTGAAAATGTCTTTTGTTGCTTTGTTCTGCCACTTAATGTCAACAGCCTGTGCCAAGTGCAGACTTGATTTGCGTCACCACTATGGTGATTTTTGTCCCTATGCTAATTTTGCAACATATGACAGCAATAACCTTGTAAATCTTGGACTTACAGGGAGGCAAAGATGAAGTAAAAAAGAAGTGAGATTTTTATGGTTATTCTTTCCTGCAATATAGATTTATGGAAATGCTGTCTATCAGGGGGCATTATCTTTGGCCTGTTATCTTTTGTCTGGCATAAATGTGCATTCATTTCAACTCTTTTAAAAAATCTTCAAAGGGAATAACAACACCAATAGTAATACAGTAGCAGCAACAATAAATAATATTAATAAAATCACAGATCATAGAGTGGTTTGGGTTGGAAGGGGACTTTTCCCTCATTCGTCAATAGGGACACATTTTACTGGACAAGGCTGTTCACAGCTCTGTCTGATCCAGCCTTGATTCTTCCAGGCATGGCACATTCACAACTTCTCTGGAAAATATGTGCCAGGGATTCACTGCCCTCACAGGGAAGTATTTCTTCTAAATATTTAATCTAATCCTCTTCTTTTCTAGCTCAAAGCATTCCTTCTTGTCCTGTCCCTCCACACTTTTATCAGAAGTCCCTCTCTGGCTCTCCTGCAGCCCCTTCAGGCACTGACACGAGGTCTAAGGTCTCACCAGAGCCTTCCCTTCCCTGGCTGGACAGCTCCAACTTTCTTAGCCAATCTTCATAGCAGATTTTCTTCAGCCCTCTAATCATCATCATGGCCTCCTCTAGACTCGCTCTGCTTCTTGTTTTGGGAAGCTGTGGTGTGAAAAAAGAACAATAACAATAAACCAACAATAACAATAAGAAAAATAATATATTAAAATGGAACAACAAAATAGTAAAATAGGGAAATTATAAAACAATGAAACAATAAAATAGCACCATAACAAGTTAATAAAATAGGAAATAATAATGCAATAACATCATTAACTGTGTTACTTGTGTGTAAATGGGTCTGTGGCTGCCTGGGGTCCCAGTGGTGGGAAGAGGATTCTGAAGCTGGAGCACTGGTTTTTGGAGGCTGGAGGGGTGGAGGGTATTTGCAAGCAATGTTTTTCCTCTGGTCCCAACACTGTGTCAAAAGCAAAGAAAGAGGAAAAAAACAGAAAACAAAACAAACAACAAAATCCCACCTAAAAACCAAACCAAAAAAGAACTTCAAACAAGCAAAAAAATTAAACAGAAACACAACAAACATCCTAATCCCTTTCCCCAATTAAAAAAAAAAAACAAAAAAAAAACAAAAAAAAAAAAAAAAAACAAACCCACAAAAGAAACAAAAAGTATAGCTTTTTTCACCCATTTTGGTTTTAAACAGTTTTCTGGAATAATTTAATTCAAACTAAAGGCAAATACTTAGTAAGCAACATAGATTTAAAGTATAGTGTCAATGGTAATGATTTTTTATTTAAATTAAAAACTTGTTGAATTCTTTCCTTTTAATTTCTATAGATTACAAAAACTACCAGTACAATTCCTGTTCTTTGACCCCCTGCCCCTTTACACAAGCCTCCAAATTATGTGCAAGACTTCTGATTATGGATGAAGCATATTCTGACAGGTAAAAAATCCTTGTTTGCACTATTAGCTAAATAACCCAAAGCTCTTGGACAAACTTGCAAAAGTTCCTGGCTTTGCCATCAGTTTTGTGTATAATTGTGTTTTCAGGTCTCACAATTCCCTTTCTTGTTTTAAAGCCAGCTGCAGCTCATTATCACTGAATTGGAATGATCAGAGGTCTGGACTTGACTGATGCTGCTGGGGGAAACTCACTTCTGTGTCTGGAGGTGAGAACATTTACCCAAATTCAGTTCCTACCAGGTGCAACTGCTGGGTCTGGAAACACTTTGTGAACTTCAGCTCCCTGAATTGCAGGAAGTCTTGGATAAAAGCTTGTTAATGGGAGTGTTTCCAACTTTTCATGGGTGAGGCCAGATCTTTAGCTTATCTCTAATTCTCCTTATAGCTTGCATCACCAGGAGGGATGTACTTCAACCTATAAAATTGCTTTTCCTATATGTTAATATATATGACAAGATGTGAAATTAAGTGGCACCTGACTCCTTTATCATTTTTATCTGAACAGCCTGAGGTGGGGTTATTTTTTAAGGGAAAGAATTTCTAAAATCAAAATGTAGTTTTAGACTTTTAAATTTTGAGGTGTTTGAAGTGAAACAACTGAATTACAAAAGCAGAGATCAATACCAGAATTGATGTTCCTTTAAAATAAAAAAAAAAAATTGCAAACTTTTTTCTTTTTAAGGGGGTTTTGTGTCTGATAAGGCAATGAAGGAAAATCTCAGTATTTACATTACAACATTTGCTTGGCTGAAAAAATATTAATTGATTTAGACTGATGGTGGAAAATGTCGTGGGTTGACAGCCTTTATCCCAATATCGTGTGTTGTGTCTGGCAGCTGTGCCTTTTCTCTCTCCCCCCTCCGGCCGTCTTGCTGCGGTGGGGCGGGGAAGAGAGGAGGGAGTGTGACCAGGCACTTTGGCTTTTGGCTTTTGGCTGCTTGGCTTGGCTAGCCGCTTGCTTGCTTGCTTTCTGCTTTCTGCGCTGGTTTTTTTCCTTTTCTTTAGTTCCCTCTTTCTTACCCTTCCCTGAAGATACTGGACCGGCTCCGGACCCGACCTGGACGTCCAGGACACCCGGAGCTTGCGAGAGAAGCTCAGCGCCCTTCACAACACAGTCTGTTTTCTTTTCTTTTCTTGTGTTGGGGAGTGTTCTTTTGTTACTTGTAAATAAATAGGTTTTGTTTTCCACTTTGCTCCTCTGAGAAATTCCTTCCCGAACCCGGTGTTGGAGGAGGGGTGGTTGGAGGTTTGTTTTGTTTTGGGGGGCTCCCTTTTGGAGATTTCCCCTAATTTGTCCTAAACCAGGACAATATATTATTTGGTGCGTTGGCCGGGAAAGGGAGGCCAAAAAAACAGTGGAAAAAAACCTATAACAATAATATTTTGGTTTTGGTTGTTTTGTGGGCATATTGGTGATTCATAATGTCATTTGGAGTGGAAGCTTGCCGGTATTTCTGGTCCCTAGGGGTTTTTGAAGTTTTAATACCTTTGTGGTCCCTAGGGTTATTTCCTTACCCAAAAATAGCTCTGGTATTGTCCCTAATAAGTAGCTTTTGTAAGCGGGGGGCACTAACCAGAATCGTCATTGTGCTGGTCTTATGTGTGATGATGTGTCGGATAAAAATGCTGGACTTTATTTCAGGAATGTATGGATTGTTATGGCTGTGTACTCAGTTTGTTTGGGGAGAAGAAGGGGAAGGGGCTTTTCAGCCTTTGTCCTCCTTCTTCTCCTCCAAATTGTTGACATCTCTATTAGAAAATACTGAATTTCCCCTGAGTTTGAAAGAAACCATCTTTCTGGCATTTAATTTATTAAGCCTTTTCTATACTGTCTGGAGTGTATATAAAATGAAAGCTGAGATTTCTAGAGGGGTTAAGGAGACTCCTGATTCAGGAGTAAAACAAAGCAGGAAAAATCTTGACTGGAGTGGGAAATGGGAGGATATGGGCCAGACTTTAAAGGAATTTTCTGATCCTATAGACTGGGACTTCCCATCTGATCAAATTCAGAATCCAGTCGAGGTGGCAAAGTATTTGAGGGAGAAGTGCCATGGTAATACTAAGGAAGAAAGGATTACTGCAGTGAGCTGGGCCTTGGCGTTTGTTTACCGTACTCTGCTAGATACTGTGGAGCAGCAGATAGCAGAAAGGCAACAGGGAGATAAGTTAGTTACTGTCCCAGTGACCCAGGCTGCAGCTAACATCCCAGGCTCCAGGCTAGCAGCTGCATCAGACAATAGGCCCCAAACCATGGCTGTTGCAGCTAATACAAGAGGTAGAAAGTGTAAAGGCAAGACCGATCGAAAGGTGGAGGATGATGAGGATGATGCGACCGATCGAAAGGTGGAGGATGATGATGATGATGCAGGAGAAGGACCCTCACCAAAATCAGAGGCCACATCAAGGGGCACAGAATCTGGAGCTAATATTGACTCCTTTTCTCTGAAGGACCTCAGAGGCCTAAGAAAGGATTACAGACGACAACCTAACGAATCTATAATTAGTTGGTTAGTCCACCTTTGGGATGCTGCAGGGGAGGTTACGATTTTGGATGGTACTGAAGCGAGGCATTTGGGATCCCTGTCACATGATCCTGTCATTGATCAAGGTATGATGAGGGGGGCTAACCCTCACAGCCTCTGGGAACGGGTCCTAAGAAGCGTAGCAGAACGATACCTGTGTGCGGATGATCTCTATATGCAGCAGACATGGTGGAAGACCATAGAACAGGGGATCCAACGCCTGAGAGAGATGGCGGTGGCAGAGCTCATTTTCTCAGATGACACAACAACTAGGAATCCGGACCTGGTACCATGCACACCTGTAATGTGGAGGAAACTTGTGTGACTTGGGCCACCTGAATACGCTTCTGCCCTAGCAATAATGAAGCGGGATGATACATATGAGACTGTGCTCGTTATGGCAAAGAAGCTTCGAGCGTATGCAGATGCTGTGCATGGCCCAACTCATGCCAGAATTGCAGCAGTGGAAACCTGACTGCAGAAACTAGAGGACAAAATAGAGGAGAATCATAAGAAACTCCGGGAAGAGATTACGGAGGACCTTATTCAAATCTCAGCTGTACAAATTAGAGGCCCTGGTGTCCAACGCTGGTGCTCCTTTGATGGGGAGAGAAGGTACATCCCACGGGCTGAGTTATGGGTTTTTCTGTGTGAGTCTGGAGAAGACATGAGGAGATGGGATGGAAAACCCACCGCTGCTTTGGCACAACGGGTGCGTGATTTGAAGAAAAGAGGAAGTATCACCTAAAAGATAGCAGCTCCAGTCGCTCGTAGCCGAGATGTTAAGTATGATGATGACGATGACATGTCCGATCCCCTTGAAGGAACTTCTAAGGCATACGCCCAAGGAAAGAAGGACAGTCTGGCTTAGAGGGGCCCTGCCTCCAGCCAGGAAGAGGCACGGGAGAGCTGGGTTTTTTGGAAGGTGTGGATCAGACGGCCTGGCACATCAGAGCCACAAGACTATGAAGCATTGGTTGACACTGGATCACAGTGTACCTTAATACCATCGGATCACGTGGGGACAGAACCTGTTTCCATTGCTGGAGTGACGGGGGGATCACAACAGTTGACTTTGTTGGAAGCTGAGGTGAGCTTGACTGGGAAGGAGTGGCAGGAACATCCGATTGTGACTGGTCCAGAGGCTCTGTGTATTTTGGGCATAGACTTCCTCCGGAATGGCTATTACAAAGATCCTAAGGGATTCAGGTGGGCTTTTGGAATAGCTGCAGTGGAGATAGAGGGTATTAAACAATTGAATACCTTGTCTGGACTATCAGAGAACCCATCTGCTGTAGGAATCTTGAAGGTAGAGGAGCAACGAGTGCCAATTGCCACCTCAACAGTGCACCGCAGGCAGTACCGGACGAATTGAGATGCCATGATCCCCATCCACAAAATGATCCGAGAGCTGGAGAGCCAGGGGGTGGTCAGTAAAACCCACTCCCAGCCCTATCTGGCCTGTGCAAAAATCTGACGGAGAATGGAGATTGACTGTGGACTATCGTGCCTTGAATGAAGTGACTCCACCACTGAGTGTGGCTGTACCGGACATACTGGAACTGCAGTACAAGCTGGAGTCCAAGGCAGCAAAGTGGTACGTGACCATCGATATTGCTAACGCGTTTTTCTCCATCCCTCTGGCAGCAGAATGCAGGCCTCAGTTTGCTTTTACATGGAGGGGAGTGCAGTATACCTGGAACCGACTGCCCCAGGGGTGGAAACACAGTCCTACCATCTGTCATGGACTGATCCAGGCTGCACTAGAAGAGGGTGAGGCTCCAGAACATTTACATTATATTGATGATATCATTGTTTGGGGGAACACGGCAATAGAAGTGTTTGAGAAAGGAGAGAAGATAATTCATATTCTCTTGGAAGCCGGATTTGCCATTAAGAAGAGCAAAGTCAAGGGACCTGCCCGAGAAATTCAGTTCTTGGGGGTGAAGTGGCAAGATGGACGGCATCAGATTCCTGCGGATGTTATTAACAAAATCACTGCTGTGTCCCCACCAACTGATAAGAAGGAAACACAAGCTTTCTTAGGTGCTATAGGTTTCTGGAGGATGCACATCCCTGAGTATAGTCAGATTGTGAGACCCCTTTATCTGGTTACCCACAAGATGAACGACTTCCATTGGGGCCCTGAGCAGCAGCAAGCTTTCGTCCAGATCAAGCAGGAGATCACTCATGCTGTAGCCCTTGGCCCAGTCAGGACGGGACCAGATGTGAAGAACGTGCTCTACTCTGCAGCTGGGAGCCATGGTCTGTCCTGGAGCCTTTGGCAGAAGGTGCCTGGCGAGACCCGAGGCCGACCATTGGGATTTTGGAGTCGGAGCTACAGGGGGTCTGAAGATAACTATACTCCAACAGAAAAGGAAATCTTGGCTGCCTATGAAGGAGTCCAAGCCGCCTCGGAGGTGATTGGTACAGAGGCACAACTCCTTCTGGCACCCCGACTACCGGTGCTGGGATGGATGTTCAGAGGAAAGGTTCCCTCTACCCACCATGCCACCAGTGCTACTTGGAGTAAGTGGATTGTCCTCATTACGCAGCGCGCCCGAATTGGGAAGTTAAATCGCCCTGGGATTCTAGAAATAATTACAAATTGGCCCGAAGGTGAAAGCTTTAGTGTCGCAGATGAGGAACAAGAGCCAGTGACCCGGGTTGAGGAAGCTCCGCCATACAATCAGTTGCCAGTAGAAGAAACAAGGTACACTCTATTCACTGATGGTTCTTGTCGCGTCATAGGGATGAAACGGAGGTGGAAAGCAGCTGTATGGAGTCCCACTCGACGGGTTGCAGAGGCTACTGAAGGAGAGGGTGAATCCAGTCAATTTGCTGAAATCAAAGCTATTCAACTGGCCCTAGGTATTGCAGAGAGAGAGAAGTGGCCTAGGCTCTATTTGTATACCAATTCTTGGATGGCAGCCAACGCTCTATGGGGATGGCTGAAGAGATGGAAAGAGGCCAACTGGCAGCACAGAGGAAAACCAATTTGGGCTGCGGAAGAGTGGAAAGATATCGCTACTCGGTTAGAGAAGTTACCTGTGAAGGTTCGCCATGTAGATGCCCATGTCCCCAGAAGCAGAGCTAATGAAGAGCAGCAAAACAACCAGCAAGCACATCAGGCTGCAAAGGTAGGGGAGTTGAAGATAGATCTCGACTGGGAGCATAAGGGAGAGTTATTCTTAGCACGATGGGCCCATGATGCCTCGGGCCACCAGGGTAGAGATGCCACCTATAAGTGGGCACGAGACCGAGGGGTGGATCTAACCATGGACAGTATCTCTCAGGTTATTCGTGACTGTGAGACGTGCGCTGCCATCAAGCAGGCCAAGCGGGTGAAGCCCCTCTGGTATGGGGGGCGGTGGTCTAAGTACAAATACGGGGAGGCCTGGCAGATTGATTACATCACACTGCCTCAAACCCGCCAGGGCAAGCGCTATGTACTAACCATGGTAGAAGCCACCACGGGATGGTTGGAAACCTACCCTGTGTCTCATGCCACAGCCCGTAACACTATCTTGGGCCTTGAAAAGCAGGTCCTTTGGAGGCACGGTACTCCCGAGAGAATTGAGTCGGATAATGGGACTCATTTTAAAAACAATCTTATTAATACTTGGGCTAGGGAACATGGCATCGAGTGGGTATACCATATCCCCTATCATGCACCAGCTGCAGGGAAAGTGGAAAGGTATAATGGATTGTTAAAAACCACCTTAAAAGCATTGGGTGGGGGGTCTTTAAAAAACTGGGAGCAGCATTTGTCAAAGGCTACCTGGTTAGTTAACACTCGAGGTTCCACCAACCGAGCGGGTCCTGCTCAGTCTGAGCTCCTTAATATAGTAGATGGGGATAAAGCCCCAGTGGCCCATGTCAGAGGTCTGTTGGGAAAGACAGTATGGATCAACCCTGCCTCGAGTACAGACAAACCCATCCGTGGGATTGTCTTTGCTCAAGGACCAGGTTATACATGGTGGATAATGCAGAAAGATGGAACAACACGGTGTGTACCTCAGGGAAACCTGATTGTGGGATGAGACTCATATATGAATGTCATTGTTTGTTGAATGTGAGACAGAAGGAAACTGTAAGTGTCAAAGATCTGAGCAAGTAAGATCTTTACAGGGTAAGATGACCTCACATGTCTTTGTCCTTCCAGCTGAAACCTGTTTCCACAGACTTCACTATCCAAACGCATATTTTGAGACTGTGGGTACCACACTGGATCTGCACACATGAGAAATAAATCAAGAGTTTCTCAGCAGAAAGGCTGGTGATAGGTTTGACATAAGATTGGTTTTAAGGGGAGAAGAAGAAGAGACACTATTTGGAAGGCCAGCAAGGAGGATGACAGAAGCCTGTCTTACCTGATTCTGTCTGGGACAGAAGGCTGTAAGTAGAAGTGGAGTAGTGTGGCAGTAGACAGCCATACAGGCCTAATCCAGAGGGGAACAGGGCTTTATGGCTGACATCAAGTTGCTATAAACTCAGTCAAGAATGAGTTTCCCACACAAGCAATGTGAGGGAGCTTTTGGTTTATTTTGTTTTATCCTTTCAGTTTCTTAGCATATTAAAAGCCTGGCCAAACTCAGAATAGGGGAGGTATTGAGAAAAGGTCATCCGAAGTTGGAACCACACGGACATGGTCAGCTCTGGCTTACAGCTGCAGAATATTTGTGCAGCACCTACAGTGGTGCGCAGGAGGAGTAGATAGACTGAGTCCTGCGCCCTTTCCTTCCCTTTGATTCAGAAGCTGGAAACAACTGGTGACCTGGTTTTTGCACTGTCCTTCAGGAACTTGATCGCAGTCCAAAAAGCATTCCTCAGATCACAGGCTGTTGACACAGTACCTCAATATGAACTGTGGAAAGGCTGGCTTCGTTCTATATTTACTGCCGCTGGCAGCCACTAGGAACTGTGCTGTGCTTGAAGCATTTCTAACATGCTCAAAGCTAGCTCGTAAGCCCCAGAAAATGAATGTTACACAACAAACTGGATCTGATATAACTGGGCTTAGGGTATTGCCAGGTGATGCCCCTTGCACTGACCTACTGAATATTAGCCATGATGTTGTGGTTCTTGATTTTCAAAACTATTTTTTGTGCTGGGTTTTTTGCTAGTTTAACTCCCTGAGCTGCCTTAGTGTAATGACAGCTGAGTACCAGCAGGATGGAAAACCACAATTCAGATGTTTTCATGCAAAACCGTGTGAGGTTCATTGCTGTCTTTCTAGGCCCCACAGAAATAACAAGGGGCACAAAAAATACAAGTAAGAGAAACCTGGTACGTAGAGGGTAAGAGAAATGTATATTTAAATGTCTTTTGGCAGAGAACAGAACATCCCTTCTATGAAGAAAGAATGGATATAATTTGATTGAAAGTTTTTATTCTTTAAAAAGGAAATTAAGATTCAGACCTCTGAAAGGAGGAAGAAAAAAGAGCTGACAATTACCGATTCATTTTTCTTTGCTCCCTTCTTTCAATAATTCCAGTAGATTTACCATTATGCTTACTGAAGAAGCTAAAATCCTGGAAGCATCAGAAAATGAGCTGAAATTCAAAACAAATTCAAACGTGTAAGTTTGCATCTGGGAACAAACCACACAGTTGTACATTCATTACCAACATATAAATGTGCAAATTTCTTACCATGTCTTCATTAGTCGATTTTATGTATAGAAGATGGATGGTAGTTTATCTTCTGTTCTGACTTCCCTTCAGCTGGAAAAAAAACAACCTCTGACTCATGCTGAAATGTATTTTGTACGGGTTGTGATGGCCTTAACTTCCAGCCTCAGTTTACAAGATATGCTAGGCAAAAGCAAAGGAAAGAAAAACAATAGCCTCAAGTGAATGTGAATGAAGTCATGCATTATGAACTCCTAGAAGGGAGAAGGGGACAAGTCTTATTAAAGTTTTTCAGCATGT
Organism: Ammospiza caudacuta; assembly: GCF_027887145.1. Lineage (NCBI taxonomy): Eukaryota > Metazoa > Chordata > Aves > Passeriformes > Passerellidae > Ammospiza > Ammospiza caudacuta. Next base: position 60,851,638 of record NC_080632.1, read on the forward strand.
GTCAAGTAGAAAGTAAAGCCCAGAAAAGAAGCATTCAAACTAAGATTTCTGCAAGTGATTCAACTAATTTTTTCCCTTTTCTCTAGTAAGCTAATTTGGCAATACTGAGATCTCGGTCTGTTTAAAACCAATAATCCTAATTATGCAAAATCCTTGAGGGTTCCTCTTTAGTTTCTCTGTCTTGCATACAAAAAGTTAACTTTTATATTTGTTAAGACATTGATTAAATTTAAAGTCCGTGGTGGGACTCTTGCATATAGAGGCAGAAATTCTGCTGTTGCATATTTACTGGCATGGGAAGTCAGCAATCAGAGAGAGTAAATCATCCTCTCACAGTGTAAATGAATTAAAAATATTAGAGGTGCTACTCTGCACTTATGTGATTGTATGCCTGTATTATAAGAGACACATTATCCACTTCCACTATGATACCTTAAGAATACTGTTAAAAATTCACAGCCTCTGAATAAGCAAGAGATCTTTGCAGAAATGGGAACTTGTGCAAATCCCCCCAGAGAAGTTATGAGCAGTGCTGGTGGAACAGCAGTCTGAGGTCAGCAGTAGCCTTCATACAGCAAAACTCATAAACAAGCTGGTGAGTCAAACTCATTTCCTTGACTAACAGGAATAGGATTTCATAAACACAGCAATCACTTAGTGCTCTCCGAACCAACTGTGAACTGTTTATGTCAGTTTATGCAGCAGAGAAATGGAGGGGAAGGCAGTTTCCAGCAGGTCTTTTGGAAACACTTCTAAAAAGAGTCTTTTTCAGATAATATAATAGTGGTTAGATTTTGGGTAAAGTGGGAGACATTTTATTAGGACTCATTTAACTTGACACTTAACACAGCCTTATTTCTGACCTACTCTTTGTTGAACTGGTATATTTTTTTCATGTTACTCTATGTGTTATGTCATGGTGGCTTAATATCCTTATTAAAGTATTTACTTGTGTTTGAAAAAGTCAGTGTAAGATCAACCTAATAAAACTCTCCATCTCAGAAAATTCACTGTCCTTGTAGTAAGGCAGCCCAGTCCTTCAAATCCTCTTTATTTCAGTGGAGATTCAGAGAGGTCAGATTTGTAAGGGAGTTAAAGACCTCACTAATGCAAATACTTTACCATTTAAATTCAGAACACTGTTTCAAGCATCTATTATATTTTATCAGCCTTTCTAAGATGTTGTAAACCAGATGATCAAATATAAAATGTATTCTGTATTCAGTTACAACTTTATTCCAAAGGTTATATTTTAAATATTTTAATTCACAAAAGGTGGATAATGTCTTCAGCCCAGCTCCTAAATATTCTGGCATTGGTCTTCAGTGCAACTGCAGACCAGCTACACACCATGAATTCACTTCCCTGGACATTTCATGCCTGTGGTCATATGAGAGGCCTAGGTGATAGTCAGGAAAAGCAAAGAATACTCTGCAGTTGCCCACGGAGGAGGATTGATTTAGCACACACACACCCTCCTTCAAATCTCCAGGTGGGGCACGGGCTGCAAAAATTTCCCATGTTGTTCTGCAGCCATGTTCTTTGTGTCACATCATTTATGGTGTTGACACTGAAAAGGCATCACAATAGATATACTACTGATCTAAGGGTTTGATAAAAAAACTGTAAATTGTGAAGGAGAGAATGTGTTTCCTTATCTCTCTAACCTTATCTTGCCCTTGTTCAAAGAAATTTAATCTTGCTGGAAGGCCAGGATCCCATGCAAGAGCTTTGCTTGTTTTTCTTTGTTTCTTGTTTCTCTGTTTCTTGAAGACTCAGACTGGCATTGCCCCTGTCTCAAGGATGTGTTGCTGACCTCACCACCACCAAGCCTGCGTAGGCAGAGAGAGGTGGTGGGGACACGTCCTGACTCTGGCTCCTCCTGCTCTCCACTGCCAGTGAAAAGCGATGGAGAGCTTCCTCCTCCTCCACTTCTGTGAGATGGTGGCAGAACCTGATGGAGCAGGTCTTGAATCACCACAGTACAGTGAAAGCTGTCCACCATCCATAATAAATGCCTCTCACGCTTGTCTGCTGTTCCACTCTGCAGGCAGAGTTCATGTCATCAAGATTTTGGAGCATGTGCTAGTCTTTAGATATCAGTGGTTGGTTGGCACTAAGTTTTTTCAGTGAAAATAGACACCAACTCGCTCCAGCATTGTCAGTGGGGAGTGGAAAGATTTCTTCTGCTAGATGTGTTTTAAAATTTACCAAGATGTATACCAAATGGAAAAAAAAAATTTTTTCTCAAAGTGCACCCTGTCATTTTTTAAGAAACCTGTGCAGTATAACTTGTGCACTGGAGGGTTACCTGCTACTATTTCAATGGCAGAAACTCATCCTGCATAGCAAGGGCTGCTTCTTGCATTCCTCTCCTTTTCCCCTCACAGCCTACTTGTATGCCACTTGCTTCTTATCCTGAATTCCAACAACAAATCTCACATTTCTTCCAAAATTTTAATCCACATTTTTCACTTGTTCAATGGCAAGTCTTTCTCTATGTCTTTACTTTCTACCACTCCAAGATTTTTACATATTTCTCTGGTTTTGCTGTTTTCCCTTTTGCTGTTTTCCCTTTTACCCTTATGCATCCACTCTTTACCACTCTCACTCATTTCTTTCTTTCTTTCTTCTTTGCCTCTCTCAGGAGGGAATGCTTTCAGAAGTGTATTAGAAAGTTGGCAGAGTTGAAATGGAATAATTTCATTGGAAAAAAGTCAAAGGCTGCTAAAGTTTGAGGTTTTGATGATCACATTCTAGTAAATCCTCCACCCTTCTGTGTTTCTGTTTTCCCCAATGGTAGCAGTAGAATTTTGCCCTTCTATTTCCCTTGAAACTTCAAAACTGATTGAGAACATGTGACATTCATACACACTTGTGTAACAGTCAAAAGGAGCAATATCTTAAAGCTGAGGACAAGATCCTGCAAGCTCAGTCAGCAACACCATGAAGCTGACCTGGAGAAGAAAATTTTCTCACTTGGGAGAAGATCCTGAATACATGAAAGCATCTTCATCCCTAAGGGTCAGGGGGCTGAGTGGAACAGGACAAAGGGTCCCTGGAGAGAAGAAGCTGTCTATGGACACAAAGCTTTGAACATGCAAAAGCTCCGAAAATACAAAACCCTCAAACTCTGAAAAGCTGAAAATCAGATGGTTCCTGACCAGTTGTTCTTGGTTTTATTTTGTTTTGTTTTTTATTTCCCAGTCATGACTCTGTGTCTAAGTGAGTGCAAACTGAGGAAGTGAAAGATAACAAAAAATTAATTTGTTGGCAAAATGCTGTGAATTTTCATGCAACATTTTGCTATAGTGCAGTTATTTCACCTGGTAAATTATAATGGCTGCAATTATTTTGGAAATGTATTTGTCAGAGAAACTTGGAGTGGAAACACAATAAAGTTAATATTCTTTTTGATATAAAGTGAATGAATTTGTATGCTGAAGTTGTAGCTTATTGTAACTGGTATGTGCAACTCTGTGTTGTCATCTAGGACAAATTAGGAAAACATGTAGGATCTTCTGTGAAAACAGAGAGCTAAAACAATGTGCACCACTGCTGAAAATAGACACACAGCAAAAGTTGAACCTTGAAGCCCCATGAGATTTCCTTGACATGAAATAGTAAATGCAAGGGCTGGAGTAATTGACAGGATTATGGGAGGGAGAAAAATTACAAACTCCTACTGACAAAGAAGTGACAATTCATCTCAGAAACAACAGGAGAAACTCTGATTAAACATAAAGAAAAAATTCAAAATTCATTGTAATTTAAGGTCTTTTGCTAGCTGAAGAGGAAATGAGTGACATATAATATCTTAAAACTAATATAGACATGATTTCTATATATTCCATGAGTAAGAATTTGTAATAATGTTGGAAGTGTAACAGGAAAACTTTGCTGCTAAAGAATACATCCTGCAGTAAATATTGAACTCTATTTCAGGGAACCCAGTCCTTTTAGGTTTTCCACATCTGTTTCATATCCAGTTTATGTCAACAGTAATTGAAATCTGTTACCATCTGGGTTTTGGGTGGGCTGCATTGAATGAGTTACCAAGAAAAAAGTAACTTCTAGCATGAATTAAACATCATTCAAGGTCCTCTGGTGCCTTCTGTGAACTGAGGGGAGAAGACATAGAGCCTTGACTTGTATGGAATTGGAAATTAAGGAACTAAATTTTACAGGAGGAAAAATGTTACCTTCAGTCAGGAGAATGATGGGTTAAGATATAGGGCCTTCTATACAGTGATATTTCCTTATTATACAGAAAATTTGAATAAGCACCCACATGTCCACAAGTATTTTACTTTGCAAAATCTATTTCTTTTGGTCTGTATGTAATGCAAACTGTACCTCAACCATAATATTTCAAAATTTATAAGAAAGAAATTACTAGACAAACAAAAGAGTGGGAACAGATGTTAACATACTCACTCTAGGGAGGTCAAATGTAAATTCACTGTAGGAGACCAAACTCAGTAATTGGACTGCCTAACAAATTAGATTCCCAGTGTGTGCTTTGATATGTACAAGTTCTTTGTTTTCACACAATAGCTTCTTTATCACTAAAATCTCCACATTATGAAACAAGAACATTTCTTGCAATATTCATGGTTTCTATTGAGGAAATAAAACACTCTAATATGAGTCTTTAAGTGAAAATTCAATGCTACAGCTTGTGGCTTGAATGTTACATCTAAATCAGGTACAGACATACCAAGGGGGCTTGTTTTCATAACCCAATGTTGGTTTTGGAGAAGTTAATGGGATGTTTGTTGCTGGCAATACTAAAGGGTGGCTAGAGACCAAAGGAGCAGTTATCAAAGGCTGTATAAACGGGGAAAAGTACCCATGTAGGCCTACAATAGTGACTGAGGGAGACAGAATTTGACTTGGGACTTGCAGAGGCCGTCTCCAAGCTATATTACTCATGTTTCTATGACTATTTGTATTTCATTACCAGAGACTTCTCTTTTGAAGTATCTATTGTGTTAATGATCCCCTTTAAACTGAATAATCTTAACTTTGTGATTTTTTTAAGTTTTTGAAAGGATCATAGCTTTAAGACTAGGGAATAATGGATGCAGTAGGAAAAAATGCCTACCCAACAGAATTATCTTTGGCTTCTTGATTGAACTCATAGCTACATAGATCTTAGGCTGAAAAATTTCCTAATGTCTTTTACCACTATGGGAAAAAAGTAATTTTTTTGAGAATCTGAACAGCCCATAGAGACCAATAAAGACAGCAGGTCTTAGATGAAATAGCTGGCAAAATACCTAACTTTTAGGAGGGGCATCATTAAGACAGAACATTCAATGACCGTTCAAATTAATCAGCATAAATATTCATAGATTCTTCATCCTTGAAGAATCACTCTCTTCTGGAAAGTACAGCTTTAATAATATTGTACATCACAGCTTCATGACATCATCACAAAATTTTGGCCTAGGAAGTGGCATGTGTGGATATAGATTGTTTTATTTCATGAGAGCTCAGAGGTTTTGTTTAAGTGTTCATTACTGTGGTAATTCCACTTAGGAACCAGCAAAGGAGCTGGGGGTAGGTATTGCAACCACGATGTATGTCATGTAGCCATCCTCTTGGAATGTAGCCATCATCTTTCAGGGACAAGGAGGGAAATTTCCTTCAACTCTGCGTGCTCTATATCAATTACTACTCAGTCGTAGATTCACTGTGTACTTCACGTATTTTGGCTTGGAAATGAATTACAAAAGGATGACAAACAGGAGAAAACTACTGAAAATATGATTAAAAAATGAAAGTATGATTAAAAAATGAAAGTATTATTAAATTGGTACTATGTAGTGCTTAGTGCCTAGCTTTAGATGGGTTAACATACCATCTTTATTTGTGTATGTGCACAGGTTGAGAGCTGGAGAAAGATGATAGCTGCTTTCTTGTTTGCAAGTGCCACCTTGTCTTAGGGCGTCTATATGATACTAGTATCCCCTTTGCCTGTTCTGTTTATGGTGGATAATAAGTTTTGCCCCTTTGAGACTGGTTGTGAGAGTGATGGGGGGAGAGAAGTTTTCAGACACTGCTCTCACTCATCCACATTCCTGCTTGTGGACTGTATTGTCTGCAGCATGGACAGACAGCCGGACAGAGCTCTCCTCTGCTTTTAGTTAGTTTTTAGCTAGCTGAGGAAGTGAACTTCCCTGGGCTGTGGTTTTTCTTTTTCTTGGAACTGTTCAAACCTTCTCTGGACTGAAAATCCAGAAGAGCACCAGGAGCTCACACCTGTGGCCCACCAGGGCCCAGGACGCAGCATTTCCTGCCCAGCTGGGACTGATGAGAGACTGAATGAGCTAAGCTGCAGCTCACAAAAAGGACTTTCTGAGTTTTTCCATCTCTTCAGAACAGTGAGAAATTTTATTGTGCAAAGTTATTAATTTTTAATACTTGTGAATACTTGTTAAATAAACAGGGTTTTTCCATTTTTCTCCAAGAAAATACTTACCTGAACCAGTAGGGAGAGGGTCTTGAATTTGCTTTCTGGAGGGACCCTCTTGGAATTTTGTCCCAAATTTGCCTTAAACCAGGACACACCCTCTGCACTCTTTCCTCAGTGTCTTTTGGGTTTATTGCCCTCACCAGGACAGCAGAGGAGTGAGTTTAGAATCAGTGGGCTGTTACTCTTCTGTGGGCTAGAAATTGAAGTACTGGTTGTTTGGGAGTTTGAGTTAATATCTCTACCAATGATAAACACAGGATAAAAGAAAATGGAGAATAGCGGACAGAGGCCCAACAAAATTCTCCACCCTTCAGAGAATATTTCCTTAGGCTTTGTAACTAAGTTCTCAGTTGTGCTAAGTTCGACTTAATATGGATGTAGAAATATGTAGTATATATTTTTTGAAGTCAAAGCAAACATTGAAGAGCAAATTGTGAAATCTCATTTGGCAGAGGGAAGTTTCGTCATTGGCTTTTCTCTCAGCCTCAGGAGGTTTCATAACATCTGAAGATGTTATCATGAGTGTGAGAAAGCTGACATTTTAAAAAGAGTCTAAGAATGGAAAAAATTATTAACTATTAAATATCAAGGATGTGAATGGAGTGCACAAATGATCATAAATGATCACAGGATGCTTAAGTAATGATCATTAACGGCTTTAAGTATGTATGTTTTATAATGTCTCTTATGTCTTGTAAAAAGACGTCTTCTTTATGGTCCCCATATGCTTCCCATGTTTGGGAAAGCCACAAATGCTCCCACATTTCAGGACATCTGGAGATTCCACTGGCTGGGGTCTTACCTGGTGTCTTTGAAAAGCTACCCACAAGCATAAAAACGAAGATATATACAGATGGCTTAGTGTGTGAAACAGAGATAACTTTCTGAGTATCAGAGGTTCATTTAGCATATTGAATTTCATGTGTGTGTAATTCAAAGAGACTTTACTATAGGACTTCATTATTGGCTTTATTCTGACTCTTCCAAGTAGTTTTGTGTCATCAGACGTTACTGTTACACCACAATCAATTCTTTTATCTGAATTGTTTATGAGTATGTTGAACAACAGGCATCTTGCTGATAACTCTTTCTTATCATGAAAAAGTTCTTAATTCTCTAGGTGCACATAGCATTTGCCACTGTTTCTGACATAAAACAGAATATTACATAAAACACACTTTTCCAGGGCTTTTATAAATACAGAGGCGTATATACGCATGTGTAGTATGCATTTCTTATTATATTTTTATGTAGATATTTGTGTATATATGTCTGTATAGATACATGCATCCAAAATTCTTTTAAAGAAAAGTATTTACATTTTCTTGATTAACATAAAATTAATTAATTAATTAATTATACTATGCTGCACTATAAAAGAAAGAGTCGTAATAACATTATTATTAAATCTATACATCTAGAAAATCATCTGCTCATGCTGATATCATATAAAAACGAAGACACTGTTGTTTAATTTGGCTGTGAAAAGAAATCCTTCTGGACTACCAGAATATTTTTGCCAATGTTTTATCTTTTGTTGTCTTTAGAAAATGAACACAGCTTGTCAATTAGCTTTGAAGCAGTTCTGACTGAATCCAGGAACTAACAGATCTTCTCCTGAGACTGTGATATGTTTTGAAAAGGCTGATTGACCAAGGTTACATGCTGTAAAGGTTACATGCTTAATTTTATCTGTAACATGAATTCAAAGGTAAAAAATATCTATAAAGTTTTAATGTGACTGATTTAGAACCTACCATAGTTTTATGTGAACATGCAGCTTTTCATGTGGGTTTTTTCCCCCTCTTTTTTCTTTTACCAGTTGAAATTTTTTTGGGGATGAGGAAAGCAAAAACTTTCCTCTTTTCTGGTACTTCCAGCCTTAAATATATAACAGAAAATAAGGTATGCCCGCACACCTTAGACCTTCAGCAAATGTCTTGTCATTTGAAAATCCTGGACATGTCATTTTTTTCTGGCTTTGAGAAATAGTTTTCCATCAATGAGGTGAAAGGATCTGATCATGATAGCTCTTTCAAAATGCTGTGTTTAGGCTGACAGTGCAACTGAAATTACTGTGAGTGGACTAAAGTTGTGTTATTTTTTATATGTCATACAAATAATTTTAATTCTCCACATTGTGTTTTAATTCTCCACATTGAGAAAAAAGTGAATTGAATAACTGAAATAAAACAGAGTAGCCAACACATGTAGCCAACACACTTTTCTATTTCTAAAGATGCCTTTTACTAAGGATTCTGTTTTCTGTTAAACAAATGTCACTTTATCGCCATTCATAACCTCATTGACTGCTGTGTGGCAATTTAGGTTGTGTGAAAATGTCTGATTACATATAGTCAGGGCTGGAATATGTAAATGCTGTCATGTATGGCCTTGTTCTTTTCATCCCTTTACTCATTTGCTTCTGGCAGTGTATCCCTCTGGATCCCTCTGACTTGTAGAGGCTGAGACTTGTCATCCATCCTTGGAATACCACAAGAGAAAATAAAATTGCTACAGGATATGGACTGATGATTCATTCACTAGATGTTGTCTCCCTTCTGAGTAACAACTGAATCATAGCACATGCCAAGGGTGGAAAAGACTGCTTGTCACAAAACTGTGTGGCTATGTGCTGTCCTTGTATCCTAACTTTGTATTCTCCCATTCTAAAGTGTGTCATGCCCTCAAACAGTACTAGTAGTTCTGCAGGTAGAATTGGTCTGTTTTGTCATATAGAAAGGAAATAATTTATTTACAATAAAGTTTATTTTAAAGGGAAATGAAATGACTTCTCAAGGTTTGCAGATGGATGTCCAAATTCCTAAAATCCAAAGCTGTTTTCTGAGGGAGAATAGGTCACACCATGAGCCTAACTGAGCGATAATCAAGGATTTCTTGTGGAGCTTTTCCTCCATGTCTTTAATTTTCCTGTCCATCCATGATATATTGCTCAAGAGAGAACTGTAGCTTATTATGGTATTTCTTATTCCCTGCTTAAGACTTTGGCTATGAAAGGGGATTTTTGAAAATTTTGGGAAGTTTTTGAGTTACAGGGAGTTTCCCTTGTTTATATCTTGTACATTTCTTAATCTGTGAGGGTCTGGGTGAAAGTGAGAGATAATGAAGTATTAATTATTTTATAGTAATATAGGAATCATTCCTTGGCTGGGAAAGTTGCTGATTGAAGATTTGTGATGGTGGTAGTAATTAGATTTTTGTAACCTAAGGATGTGCTAGCTAAGATGAAATGAAATGCTGTTCCAGACTTTTTATTAGCTGTAGCATATACATCAGCAAATAATAAGATTCAGATTTCCTTATTTTAGGATTTCTCAATTTCTGTTTGTATGAGTCTTTTGGGAACGAATAATACAGTCATTGTTTTTTAAAGCCCTATAAGTATTCTTCACCATCTCAGCATCTTTGGGAACTAACTACAGTGCATTCCACAGCTTGTATGAGTCCATGTAATGTAAAATTGCTATTAGATCACACATTTTGAAACCTTTCACTCTTGAGTGTGAATTTTCTGTAAGAAGAGCTGTTTGTTAGCTCTTGAGTGGCTGTTTCTAAACGTAAACTGAAGATCTTTTTTTTTTTTTTTTCCCCTGAGCTTCTCTCTATAGCTTCTCATAGACTGTCCAACTCATGTTTTTAAAACTTACTATCTGAAGTTTTTTACACATAAATACCTGCAGATACCTATGTTACCTACTTTCCTCCAAGGTGAAAAAAATTTCTCCTCCCCTCTCTCTGTATTGTTTCCTCAATTTCCAATTCTTTCCCTTTTGCTGAGTAATACAGAAGTTAACTGGCTTATGGTTATTTTACTTCCTCATTTGAGTATTGGGATAATTAATTGTGTAGTTTGTAATCCAAATACCAGGATGGTACTGACAAACTCTTTGGGTGCTAAAGATGTGTTCTTTAAATTGCTGTCTTAAGAGCTAGGGCCAAATCCCGACGCAGTCGTTCAGATTTTATTCTGAGCTACTTTTATTCTCATAATTGCTGAGTATCTTCTTGAGGTCTTTCTTGAACAGAGGGACATGAAAACTAAAGACAGGTTGTCTGCTCACAAGGTGATACATAAGAAGACGAAGGAAAAGAGTTGGAAGACTCATTTCTGTCCCTGTCCCATAACTTCTGCCTTCTGCTCTGCATCTCCTCACCTGCAGCGTTTCATGCTCGGGTCTCTGAACTCATCATGAGAAAGGACTCAAAATGAGTTAATGGTGATATTTTCCTCACACCTTTTCTTTATTCATTGGCTGCACGCTGATCTTATGTTGCAGATGTATTTTCCTTCTCTGTATGGTTCAGAATATATGGGGAGAAAGGAACACCAACGTGCACAGCATCAGAAGCCATGCTGGAGTTGCTGACAATGAGCATCCTTACTTTTTTTGGTTTGCTTCACAAAAAACTGAAGGAAAAGAGAGGGTATGAAATTATGAATCTACAGATACTTTTACAGAAATTAATGTCTGTTTTTGCATTTGTTTTACCTTTAAAAGAAAAATCCTTCTGTGAAGGTTATAAAATGGGCTAAGATTTATTTACCTTAGAGATAAGGAATTTTATTGCTTGCAAGGTTATTTATGACATAAGCAAAGACAAACAGAAGGAAGAAAGATTACATTTGTTGTGAATACCCAAGAGAAAATGTTGATAAACTGGGAGTTTTAGAAGTGCCAAGTGTATTACTTTACCCATTTTCATTTCTAGAAGTGGAGTTAGAGGTTTATTAATGTATGAAGGTAAGACCAGCATATGTTACACTATTTTTTGCCCATCATCTGAGAAAATGAATGACAACTAATAGCATTAATTTAATATTCTAGGCAAGTTGCACAGTCTTAATGATGAATTCATGATGGAGTAAATCACTGATTTTTTTTGTCCCAGCTGCATCTCCTGAATTGGTACAAGAACACAGTCTTGCTGGACTGGGACAGGGCAGAGCCAGGAACATGTAGGTCAAAAAGAAAGATCAGAATGTACTTGCTGACACTGCATAGGACATGAGTTTCTTGGAAAGCAATGAGCTAAGCACAATTTTGGTAGGATTCCAAACACAGTTCAGGGTGTAGCTGATGATGTTTTTTTGTCCTTCCTTTGGAACTTGCGTTTTTTGCTTCTAGGCTTCAAGCTTTTCTCACAAAACAAGATGGTTAGAAAGCTACTGCAGACAAAACTCTAAAACTACTGTGGGAGTCACATTGCCTCACTCCAGGGACTGGAGCTCTTCTGGAAGTACTAGAAAGCACATGATGAAATCACACCCTTGGGCACCACTTGGCAGAGAAAGAGGAATAAACTCCCAGTAGGAGACCCTGGGGCAGGGCAAACACAGCTGCCTCCACCATCACAGAGTTGAAAACTTGTCTGGTGCATTCTATTGGTCCTCTGTATCCCTTTAGTCTCCTTTACACCTTTCTTCGTTAAACATTGAGTTATGTGCTTTGTTGGTTTTTCCCCCCAAGCGGGGTTAGAGCAGCATTGGAAGGCAAGGGGAGCTGTCAGATAAAAACTGTCTGACTCTGTCAGATAAAAATTGGTAGGAGTGCTAGGCAGGACAAAGTCCTACTGATATTTGAGTTTTTCACAGGTAGGGTGACTTAGGAGTAAATTGCGCCTCATCAGAAAGAGACAGCTGGTGGATGATCCAGCTCTGGGCAGCTATAGTGGCATTGTCCCCAGGTGAACTACTAGAAGAGGATTTTCTCAAAAGGAATAAGTTTGAAGGTGAAGTGTATGCATGTGTCTATTAGTGTGAATATCAGGCTTGTGACATCAGAGTTCATTCCAGTTATGTTTTCAAATATTCCTCAACAATGTATTAGCCATTTACTGATTTTTCTTTCAATGGAGATCTTCTTTTCATCAATTGACTTGAGGAAAGACGTTTTTAGTGTTCAAATATGAATGAAATAAAAATCAAATCTCATAATACTGTTCTGTGCTCTGATATAAAGATAGTGATTTAAGTTAGAACTTTATATATTTTGTTTTTCAGGTTTGGGTTCTTTTGTCTGGTCGGTTTTGGATTTTTTATTTAATTTTAGGGTTTTTTTCCTGTTTTTTGCTTTGATGAACTTTTAACTTTTTTTAGTGAAGTATGGATTGCATAAGGTGTATCTGTTTTATGTGATTATACCTAAGACAGAAAACCCAGACACCTGTCTTCCAGATGAGAAGATGTCTCTTCTGCTGTGTTTGTTTAAGCTGCAAAGTCCAGCCTGGCACTCGTGCCTCCCTGCTCCCATCAGCAACCCAATCATGTCTGGAGCACTGACCTATTTGCCTGGCACACTGCTAAGACTTACAGCAAGTAACTATTTCTGATTTGTCTTCCAGGCAGCAGAATGAGTTTGTGGTGCATCACCTCCTCACCAACTCCAAAGTAAGAATAAGACCAGTCTTATCATCTCTGAAGGCTCAAGAGGGTATGATAATGAATTATTTGCCCTGTTTGCTTCTACAGTGCCCTGTTGCAGTCACATTTAGTCTGTCCTGCTGCTTCTCCTTAAAAAATCCAAGAAAGGGGGACTCTAATGGCAATGACATTGTCAAGTTTTTAAAATGTGGTTTCTCTGTACTGGTGTTTCTGAGAAGCTGTGGGAAGTTCAGTCTTGTGTGATATCACAATGTTTGCTATAAAGAGCTGCTCTCAATCACCCAGGCAGTGACGGGATATGTCAGGGCTGACATTAAAAGAATCAGGGAAAAAAAAGTAGTAGTAATGATAATGATAATGATAATGATAATTAATGATTGATAATGATAATGATAATAATGTTGTGGGGGAGGGGGCTGGGGAAGGGAAACCCAGCATTGGTTACAGAAACATGACTCAGCTCCTGTTCAGTAAGCCCTCTGCTCAAGCCCATTACACAACACCCTTAGCAGGAGCTTTCGTGCTTCGTGCATGGCTTCTCCACTCTGATTTCCTGTTTACACCAGGCTAGGAAAAAAACTCCTGAGAATAGCCGGAGAGCTGGGTCCTGGCTGCAGGGGAGCTCCTGCCAGAGCAAGTTTTGCAGGATTTAGATCCAGAGATGTCCTGGCATTGTCCCAGTCTTTAACAATAAATACAATAGTTTCACTCCAGCAGTAGTTGTATGTTCTGGTAAGCACACACCAGCTGTGTTCCTGCTCCTACAGTCCAAGTGTTTTCCCAAACAGAATACTTCATAAAACAAAAATAGGCTTGTGCCATTTACAAGGTCTATTATTTTTAATGCATCTTTTTGTTTTCTAATACATTTCCTTATTTCTAAATTAAGCTAATCAAAATTATTAAACTAATACTGCAGCCTTTAGAAACTTTTCAAACATATGCTTTGTAAAGGAAAAAGAAGTGAGAAAATATATGTGCAGATTTGTTTTGCAATTTATTAACCAAAATTTACCAATACTGGCCATACCATTGGAAAGCAAATAATGAAATAAAGGAAAATGTGAATCTCTCAAGTTTACCCCCCAAATTTCCTTTACACATACCAAAGTAGTTGAAACAGTTGTTAGGTATAAGAACCTCTGCAATAATAGATCAATCCATTTATTCTGTTTTCAGTGTTTGTCCAAGTGACGAGTACATATATAAACCCAGGAAACTAGGAAATTCAACATGCAGCCTTTAAATATGACTTCTAAAACCTGTGTTCTACCATGTTAACTTCAATAGACATTTTAAAAATACAAAATAAAATAATATTAAAAGTCTATTTCAAATAGATTAAATACAGATAAAAATATACATAAAATAAAGTGTAGAAAAAATTATTTTGTAAAGAAATAAGTTTTAGTTTTAAGATTTCAGAGGGTTGTTTATAATATTCATAAATGGAATAAGAAGCAAAGCATTTTAAATATGGAAAATAAATTGCTGATGTCTTTTTTAATTTCCTTGAAAAACATTTTGCTTTGTAATCTTAAAATGAAATCTTAATTTCTTTCCTGTCCAGTTACTTGACAAAGTGCTTTAGGCTAGAATAGCTGGAATGTGTTCCTGAATATATCAATTACCTGGTCTTCCATTATTTAAAAGAAAGCACTAGGACATGAAAAACCATATTGAAGGAGATAATTTGGGTAGATCTTGCTAGCAAAGAATCCCTTCCCAAGTGCTCCTATATGTGTTTCATTCACATATAACTTCATTCAAATCCAGAACTATCTGAGGCTTTACTTAACAATTTATGGTCATGGTATAAGATGTGGGAGATGGCAAATATGTTGAATATATTGCTATTTAAAACTTGGACATCTTTGGAAGCCGCAAGACTACTGAGATCATAGTGAAAAAAGTAGAGAAGATAAAGGGGAGAAAGTGTTCTTCAAAACAAAGAGAAAAATGAGATCACTAAGATGGTTTTCAAATACTAACTCTCCTGCATGCTACAGCTGTCATGGCAAAAGAATTACTCTGGATTCACAAGCAAAAATGTATACTTAGTAGAAATGATCAAAGTGAAACTTTTGGTAGCTGTTTGATATAGCTTATGGCAGCAGTAGTTAGATTGGATAATGACATTTAAACTGCATCTGGCTGTAAATGTGCTCTTCAAAGACACTGGTCACCTGGAGCAAACTCAGAGAGCAAATTATAGATTTTGAGTTCTAGCTTGTTTCTGTTTGTGTCCAATGCACACGGAATACTTTCAGTAAGAGAGACGTTCTTAGGCATATTTTTCATTGATAAGTGGGTTTCCAATGAATACCATAAATATTGCTTAGAAGAACTTATTAGATTTCCTTTCTAAGAAGAGACAAGAAGGAAGGAAGCAAAGAGAAAAATACAAGAAGGACTCAAAGGAAAATATGGGCAGCAATGTGTCCCTTCTAAATGGAAGACTATAACTATAGTTTTTGTTAGGTTAAAAAGGTGAAGTCATATTTGTTGTAAGCTAGACTTTCCTCATGCAGGCATTAAGAGGTATTAGGATGGAGCTTTGGAACATCTGTCTCTCTCTTTCATACATGGGCAGTACACACTCCACTCATGGCTCCAAAGAAAAAGGCACCAAAGAATTGTGTTAGAAACATAACAATGTCCTTGCACATTGTAAGATTTAGGTGTTCTATGACCACTGTTTTAGGTAACTGAATAGAAAATTTCAGCACCGTGAGAAACAGGTTACCTGAACACAGGGCATACTGGAGACTCGCCTTCCTTGCTTCAGCAGCCGCCTCTTAAGTAAACATAGGAGTGTTTCTGTGCATAGCAGCGTCTGAGGCTTGCAGGAAAAGCACATCTTCAAAGCAGCAATCCTCAGTGTTGCCTATGCCTTAGCTGCATTACATGACCTACTTTTCTCTATCCAAGTGCTAAGCTGGGGGTGGTGGACATCACTGGTGCCCTTCCAGAGTGACAGGACATAGCTCATTGGTGAGAGCATCAGTTGCTTTAGAGAGCAATGGAAATTAGAGCAGTGTCTATTAGGAGACAATGTGGGTGTCAGAAAACTGAGCATAGGCTATCTGGTAAGACTTTCAGCTCTCTGGAACACACAGGGTCTTACAGGAAAAAACTACATATAGTATATTTTTCTGTAATTGCAAAGTATGTTTTGCTGTAAAAAAAAAAAAAAAAAATTGCCTAATGTTACCTAATATGTTACCAATGAATCAGAGAAGCTCCTCTGAACCTGTCCAAGTCTCTGCAAAATTAATCTGTGAGCTCAATGACATAATCAGTGTGCTGTCAGCCTGCCATCTATTAGACATGCAGAGCAGTTGTGAGTGCACTAGTTGTACCAAGCTGGATCTGTGAGAGTGCAAGCCCAGTGGCGCATTCTGCAGTTTTAGTTGCAGGACTTTAAGGCTTGGGATAAGGAAATTATGAAGCATAACACAAGAATGCACCAATATAATTTATCTTTAGTAAATTGTCTGCAATAAGCTGTGTCTCTTAAGTTTTACAGTGTACCTACCATATAGAATGCTTTGTTCCGTTCACTTCAGAAATAAGAGCTTAAATTTCATAACCTGCATTCATGTAAAACTTTTAGCAATTTCCTCCTCATTGTTCTATGGAAGTGATATTGGGAAGCCTGATGCCACAATTGAATGACGATTCTTCATGATTTAAGAGAGAAGTTTCCCCTCTTCTAAAAAGAATGAAAAGAAAATAAGTTTTTGAAATATTGTTTTGATGAACTGAGGAAAATATATGTCAATTTTCTGATAAATAAAACAGTGCCTGAAAAAACATACCTGATTAAAAACTATTATATTTATACTTCTCTGTATCCTAATCATGAGCTGACCAGTTGGAAGACACAAGCAGAATGTCATCATTACCAGATTCTACATCTGGATCTTTGATTTATTTGACAGACATCTAGCATACAAAATATCTAGGTGAATTGCTAGTGACTGTTTAGATGTTGGTGCAGGGGGACACATCATGTTCTTCACAAATCTGTGTCCAGTCATTCCCTCAGAATTGTTTTTTTCTGCTTGTCTTTGTTTGTGTTGACCTTGTGTGGATTAAAACAAATATTCCTCTATTAGCTTTTTCAAGTAAAAGGAAGGTGACTGGGAAGGCTGAAAATTTCTTTTTCTGCAGGTTTAGTGATGCAGCAGTCATGAATCAGACCTAGATGAGCTCAGTGAGAGACAAAAGTAGTTAAAATCTATGAACTACAAGGAAATCAACAGAATGGAAGAAATTTCATCCTTTTAACTCAGTAAACATTGTCAGTGAGCCACAAATCCTACTTTTGATGACTATTTTTGCCTTTTCTCTATACTGTGTTTATGTAATATAATCCCCTCAAAAAAAAAAAAAGAAAAAGAAAGAAAGAAAACAAGTTAGGTATATGTACTATCATGTAGAAGCAAATTGTACATTCATGAAATTATTTGTACAGAACTGAGCTTGTCATAATCCATATAAGTACACAAGATGTGAAAAGGCTGAGCCCACTATTTCTATTTCTTTAATAAGACCAATTACTTATATGCTATTTATTTAAATAATTGCAACTATCTTCTTCCCCCACCCTTGCTTTTTCCTTTTGGAGAGAAACAACTCCCAGAAATAACTAGAGTCAGCTGTGAATTCTGAAGGAGAAGCCAAGAATATAAAACACATGTGGACAGATCTGACCCTCACTGGGAACATGGTGACACGGTCCCTTTTCCCCGCCCTGGACAGCCTGTTGTCAGCAGCACCTTTTAGAGACAGGAGCCAAGAAACTTTTAGACTCGGAGCCAAGGGACTGATTTTCCCTGCAGCTGCTCCTGAGAGTCAGACAGCCCTAGCAGAGGATGAGGCTGCACTTTCGCTATCCCTGCTCGGAGAGGATGGTGCCTGGATCCTGCTGACGAGACTCAGTGTTCCCACAGCACCCCTGTTGGGGTGGCTGCCCATGTTTGCATTGCTCAGTGTGGAGGGTTCTGTGCTCACCCACAACATTCAAACGTTGCTGAGTGACATAAACTTAAGCAAACAGATGGCACCCATTGCCTCTGAGGAAATTAAGTAGAGGCACCACAACAAGTTTTCTTGCTATATCGTGCTAGCTATGTCCATGGCATACATTGCTTCCACAGAAAATCCCAGTAACTTTTAGTTTTTAGCATGCTCCACTGCTCTTAGGTTTTTTCCACTCTTTGTCTTGTAATAACTCTAGCCTTAAGGCTTCTTGGGGGTCTGGGTTGCAATTTATGAATGTGAAACTTTTTAAATGTCACAAGAGTTCTTGCTCCTCCTGTCAACAGCTTGCCTTGCCAGAGGGCAACCATCTTTTTTCCCCAGAGGGAAAAAAGCGTTTAGTTCAGTTCCTGGGTACAATCCAGAGCACCATAGAAAAATCCAGTAACAGCATTTTGAAACCCCTTTTCAAAACTGTCACCATGTTTAGAAAGATCTATGGGCTGCAGAAAAAAACACCTTCTTATAAAGCTGGAAAACAAAACAGTGCCTCCAAGTCTAAACTGTCCTTGTCTGAACTGGACAGATTTCTGTGTTGTCTAATCAGTCAACAGATCTCTGGATCACATAAATCAAAGCTGTTCCTTACCCACAGTCCCTTCTGTCCAGGTCTGCCTGTGTTTGGGGCAGTGCATGTCATCCCTGTGGACTCACGCAGTGCTGGTTTCTCGGCTGTTTAGGTGACCTGGAAAGGCCCGGGGTGGCCTTGGACAGCCCGCTCTTCAAAGGACGAGAAGAGGCTTCAGATCTTTTCTCGGTCTCGGTGTTTATTAATTGTTTATCTAAAAGATTTTCTCTCAGCCCAACAGAGGTCTGCACAGCAGCCAGCCATGAGCACACTGCGAGCCCCCGGGGCGGTCACTTATCTTTATACTCAAAATTACGTATACAATATTTATCAATTTTCCCCAATGCCTTTTACCCTTATTAACCAGTGCACTTTTAGTAATAACCAATCCCAAAGTGCCAACGTCACCACAGAAGATGGAGGCCAAGAAGAAGAAGAAGAAGAAGAAGAAGAACAGGACACGCCCCAATTCCTCCATCTTACTTCTTTAGACCCCCCTGTACAGAAATCCTAAACCCTGTGTCTTACACTCTAATTAACTTATTCCTTCACCATTTACCCCAGTGAATTCCTCCCATCCTCATACAGGTGTCGTCTCCTGTGTAGGATCAAAGTCCAGCCACCAGACACTTCTGGCAACATTCCAGGGCTCCCGAGCCCCCCAAGGGTGGTCTCGGTCACTCTGCACATCAGTCCTGAGGTGCTGAGATCCCACAACGCAGGTGATGGAGATGGGTGCATGTTGACTGGGAATTTGCTCTGTCAGAGGCTCCTGAAGGGCTCTCACTGCATTCAGCAAGGGACTTGCCTGTTGCAATGCACTTTAAAATTTCAGATTGCACTACTGAGCTAAAAATATCTGTGTGTTCTTCAGAAGTGAGATGTCTGGCTTCTCTCTTGGTGGCTGCTTGGATACTGGATAAGGGGCCAGTTGCCAGTTGCAAAATTTGGGTTTCTTCCTTCCCTCTGCGCTGCTCTTTAATTGTAATAATAGCAACTTTTTGTCCCTTTCAGATCTGCTCACTTTGAGTAAAGGGTAAAAGAATAATTTGTTGGAGTATTTTGTATTTATCAACTAGTTGCCAAGAGAATAAGGTTTGGCACAGCAGAGCTTGCCTTCAACTGTAGCAAATCAAACATGCTGCTTGTACCTTGTTTCAACCCTAACCATGCTGTCAAGTGTAATATTTCTTGTTTGTCCTGGCTGCACCAGAAATCTAGTTATATTCAGTCATACAGTCATAGAAGAGTACTAAATAT
Organism: Ammospiza caudacuta; assembly: GCF_027887145.1. NCBI lineage: Eukaryota > Metazoa > Chordata > Aves > Passeriformes > Passerellidae > Ammospiza > Ammospiza caudacuta. The sequence goes on from NC_080632.1 coordinate 60,871,396, forward strand.
ATGCCAAATAAATTAATGTAATTTAAAATTACTTTCTAATTGCATATGGGAAGCAAAAAAATATAAGAACAAGTCTAGGGTAGTATCACTTTCATCAGAACAGGGTTTTCCTATGTTAGCTACTTGAAAATGCTGCTTATAAACTTTTTAAAGATTAATTTGTTTGTGGTTTGTAGTACTTTGGTTTTTTTGGTTTTTATTTGTGAGATAATTCACAATAGTAATGCTGAAACACCTTAAATATTTCCCATATTTCATGCTTCTTTAGTTGTTCATACTGTGAATAAAAAGTCAGTTTTACATGAGTAATTCAAAAGTCTATCTAGTTAGTACTTCTAGGTTTTTGTTCCATTAAATATTATTGGGGGAGAAAGACTATAGGGTATTTACAAGCTTACTCTGAGAAGGTATTTTGGGTCAAAAAGTTGGATGAAATGGGTTTCCTTTGAGGAAATACAGGCTTATATGAGGCTTTATGGTAGCATAAGTTATATGCGCAGAAAAGAAGTGGGATATTTTGAAGCATTAAAAAGTGTAAATAAAATATAGGAAGAGGAAGACATAAATTAAGACAAATTATTAATATTAAGAGAAGATTATTACTTTCTTTGAATTACTTTGAACTATTAGGGGGAAAAGAGGGAAAACCAGGAAAAAAGTAGAAGTTTTGTGGCTTTACATTTTAATTAATTTACATTGTTCTTCTTCTGCACAGGCCAAGTATTGTTTTCTTCCTTTGTTTTGTTTGGGAGGTCAGTTTTACATGGTACAACTGAAGCTTTGTTACTTTAGAGCTGTGCAACTCTGTCACCATAAACAGCGTTGATGGACTAAAAAATAATGGCCAACAGTAAAACTTGCATTCCTATCTTATCCTGCTAAATGATAGGGAAGGGGACCATTTAGTTTAATTTATAGGAGATAATTATATAGCTGTAAAACATTGCTGCAGGCTTCTCTTTGTTTATATTGCATATTTAATGCTGAAATATATTTTTTTAATTAGAGCTGCAGTTGTTATCATGATCTGTTTTCTTGGCATTCTTAACTAGGAAAAATGGGCTACTTACAGAAGAAATGGACCAGTTTCAACAGACTTCAAATGACTTAGGGTAGACACGCCAAGCAAGAGTGTAAATAATAAAAAAGCAATTTATTAATTAAAAGTCATTACCTGATGATTACTTGACACCTTTTACAGAAGGTATTCTTAAATTCTGTTTCTTAGCTGATGGGCAACGATGACAGCTTTGCCTTGAATACTGACCATCTGCAGTGGGGAGTTTAATTTTAATTCAAGGCAGGCCAATCACAGCAAGGTCTCTTATAGCTCTGGGAAATTGCATTAATTTCCAGATAAATAATAACCAGGTTTTAAAATAATTTTTCCCCTCCTCCTATGCTCCAACCTACTATTTAGCTGAAAACAAAAGTATCACTTCTCCTTTGAGAAAGATTGATTGCATCACATTCATCAGTTCATTTCAGGAATAACATTAACTGAACCAATAAACAGGTAACAGGTCTTGGCCTCACCATTACAAAGCATTTGGTGGCGAGTTGGTGAGTCAAAGGCATGGCTCAGCCTGAAAAGACTGGTGATGGAAGGCAACAGACTCTTGGTAGTGACATGGGATTAAGAGGAATGCATGGGTGCTTGGTTATTCCCCTCAAGAGCCCCAGCAGGAGATCATGCAGGGAGCTGCATGGTAGATGGAATGCACTGCCTTAGAGAGAGAGATGAGTTATTCCTGTGTAAAACACAGGAGAATTATCACACGGAGCCAGGCTAACTATCTGGATGTGCTTTTTAATATTTTAATTGTACATTCCTCTCCCCCTTAAAATACATCTAAATAATTCAATTTTTATGTTCATCCAAGTATGACAAACATTTCAGGCAAAGTGCCTGAAGAAAACTCAACAGGCAGTGTCCTTCTGAACTCTGAATCCCCCATTAGGAGCTGTACTAGGTGAAAGGTGCACTGTTCAACTTGGATTTCAGGGCAGCACTTGGACTCTACTCAGAAGCTACTGCTCTGTCATAACATCCACTAGGTAGGGAGATCCAGCTCTAGAAATAGCATGCTGTATCCAGGTGGAGTTCCATGAGTGAATGACTGCTGGGAGAACTTATAGGTTACTTTTCTGCTATATCCAGGATATGATCTGGAGGTCAAGGTGGAATGTGCTTGACAATGTGCCTTTGCAAGTGACTTTCACTAATAACATAAAAATCCAGGAGCTAAAATCCACAGAAATGGTCATACAGTGCAAATGGTGGTAACTCTTAATGCGTCTGTAGATCCCTGAAGGGGGACTCCACTCAAAATCCACAACATGTGGGACATCTGGCCTCTGTGGCCCCAGGAACAGATGTCTTCCTGCAGTACTAGCCTATGAAAAATTTCTGCTGGGCATTTGTCTCTCTGCAATAGTTGCCCATAGCCATGTACCTAGTTGCAGGAATTGGTTCAGATCAGCAGCATCAGCCCAGGCAAATATGTTTTCCTGTGGAAAAGCATTGCTGTGCTGCTGCCCAGCTTCACAAGCTACTTCTGGAGACCCTTCATCACTGCGGTAGCTGGACTTCATGCTTTGTAGCTCTGCTGTGGATAGGTAAGGTGGATGAAGATCACAGCAAGGTAGTGGTCCATTTCTGTAAAACAAGGGAGGGCTTAAATCTAGCAAGGGGTTAAAAAGTACTAGGTACATGTTTTAACAAACTAATTCCCAGAAAATCTTGATCCATATTGCAGCATTGCCTCTCAAAGCTCAAGTGCTTAAGCAGTTGTAACTTGCTGCTGTTCTGTCCACTTTAATGGATGGCTGAGGTGGAAGAGAAGTTAGTTTTACATCCTGGTGTAACAGGATTTTGTACATATTTATATATTTACATTTATAGTATTTATTTAAAGAAATAGCCATCTGCATTTTAAAATTCTCAAGGTCTCAAATAACAAAACTTTGATAATTTCCAAATTTATAACACTGACAATACAGCTAAGTTTGTTAGGAGAGGTACTGGAGTGAAAATGTAGTATTTCAAGATGTTGCACATGTTGCACAGAACTGCTAGCAGTGTCCCTTTAATGGTGCTAATTTAAATTCTTACTCTGTCATGTAGCACTAGAAGCTTTGTGTAGGTATGAAAAAAAGAAATATATATATATATATATATATATATATATATATATGCATACATAGTCACTTAGCTATGAAGGAATTTGTTCTGGTTTTGACTGGGATAGCTAATTTCTGTCACAGCAGCAATTACAGGGATGTGTTTCAGATTTGCACAGAAAGCAGCACTGACAACACAGAGATGCTCTAGTTACTGCTGGGCAGAGCGCACAATGTATATAGGTCTTTTCCTGCTTCTTGAATCAGCTCATCAGCAAGTATGCTGGGGGTAGATAAGGAGTTGGGAGGGGATCAGCTGTCCCAGTTGATCACAGGGATATTCTGGGATACATGGTATCATGCTCAGCATATAGAAGTGGGGGAGAAGTGAGAGAACATTCAGAGTGATAGTTTGCCTTCCCAAGTCACCATTAAGGTATGATGGAATTCTGCTTTCCTGGAGATGGCTGAACCCAAGCCTGTCCACTGCAAATAGGGAATGAATTCCTTGGTTTGCTTTGTGTCTGTGGCTTTTGCTTTATTAAACTGTTTTTATCTCCACTTATGAATCTTGTCACTTGACTCTTCTCTCCTCCCCAGCCCACTGATGGGGCAGTTAGGGAGAAGCTGTGTGGTCCTTCTTTGCTAGCAGAGGTTATACACAGTAACACATCTCCAAGCAGATCAGCAAAATGACAACCCTCACATTTCTTATTGGTTTTAACCTGAACTTAGGCAAGCATTATTAACGGGGTTATTAATAAGAAGGGACTTAACTCTTAAGTCTGTCTGAATTCTTCACCAAAAACAAATTTAAGACTAAGCTGAAATGCTCTGCTTAGAGAGGAGGTCCTATGGTTTGTATTACGTAGGTTGTTGGATCAATGTTTGTGTCACCCGTGTCAGCAGCTGCCTCCCTGAAGGTAAGAGTCCTGTGGGAACACTGTGGCCCAGTGCCCCAACCACCAACAGAGGTGCACAGGGCAGGCCTGCCACTCAAGCCCCTGATCTTCTCACAGGTCAAATGACATGCTGATCCTGAAGGACGATGACAAATCCATTTTGCGCAGCACACAGGACATGCTGCAGCACTGAAACCCTGCTGGCACACAGCAGAGACTCAACAACGCTGCACAGGGCACACATTTCCACATCTGCTTGCTTGCAATGGAACAGCAAAGGACATCTACATCCCAAGTCAACAAACTTCATGTCAAAGTTCTATCTGCAAACTAGACCTTTGAAGTGACTCCCCTCTTTCCTCCTATTCCCCCCAAATTTGTGTCACATCCTCAGGCAAAGGACCAGACACCTCAAAACAGGGTCACCGCAGCTGTAATGTGATACAGTCCTAAAAAGGCATTTCCCATCTGGGATCTGGCCCCATGAGCTCAGTGATGTAAATAAAAGAGACAGGATCCCTAAACTAGACTCCAATGGTACTCAGCAGTATAGCTCTAAAAACAGTTTTTCTGGTTTTTGAGAAAGCAATAAATGTTTTCCTTCAGTAAGTTCCTGTATTATGTGATACTTGTGGTTTTTTTTTTTTTTTCATTTTACACATAGATACAACATTTAAAACCTTTTTTTTTAAAAAAGTTTATTTTCCACAAGGAAGAGCAATAGGAAAAATTAAACTGTTCTCCACATATTGTTTTCTTAAAACAAGAGTCTACAAGGACATATTCAGCACCAAAACTAAAAACAAACAAAAAGAAAGTACAAACAGCCATAGAATATAATCTATAAAGCAAACATTTAATATTGCACTTTGTTTCTCTAATGTTTGGATTTTACTTACTTTTTCCTAATTCAGATCAGAATTCTCTATCAAATACTGGGTTTCAACTGTGAACCTGAAGTTTTATAATGCTGAGAACTGACCAATATTTGTGGGAGAGTAATGCCTCTGAGTAATTTAAACCGGAAGTCTTTATTTGATAACATTATACAATTTTTCATTCTGATCACAAAGGCCGAAATGCCAAGTCAATTACTATGATATTGGTAAATCCCACCTCATATGCAATTTTCCATTGTATTGCAGTAAGTACTTTAATGCTATGTATATCAGCAATTGTTCCCTAGTCTGTAAAAAGAACAAAAAAGGAAAAAAAAAGTAAAACCACCAAATGCCCTTTTATACCAACAATCCCATTAGCTTCAAAAATTGTCTGGTTGGAGAGGGTAGAGGGAAGGGACATCCACAAAATTGGCCTAGTAACATCATCCAATTTCCTTCTTGCCAATATTCCTGCTCAAAGCCCAAGCCTTTTAACTGAATCACTTAAAACGCGACTCATTTGTATTTTATCACCCTGTTGTCATTTTTGAAACATGAATGATCTTTCATGTTCTCATAAAGGCCACTTATGGAAAAGCCTATTTGTCGCATTTATGAAGCCTTAAAAACAAGGCAAAGGTTTTTAAAAATGAGCGCCATGCAGAAACACCAGCCTCCCCTCTCTGACTCTCTTCGGAGCTTTTTTATTGCACAGGGAGACAGGTATTTGATGGATTAGATCTTATTTGTTCAAATAGTCAAGACCAGAAGAGTGTCCCTTTGTCAGTGATCTGTGTTCCATGGCTTCTGAAGAGCAAAGTTGACTTTCATTGTACATCTCTAGCATGTAAGCGCTGGCATTTGTTAGCACAGGTAATGGCTCCATTGCCCTCTTTTTCCTGTGGCACACTTAAGGACAAGTGCTCTTTCCATACGGTTTCTTGCATTCTGCATGAATGCATGGTATAATTCAGTGTTCTGTTTGTTTTAAAGCTCTTCAGAGTGCCACAGAAGATGCAGTTATCAAAGCACTTCCAGCTAACTCATATTTAAGTATGGCTGGTAACACTGATCTTTCTCACTTTAATTACACTTCTAATCTTGTACAGTATCATAAACCCTGAAGGTAATACAAAGTGCACAAACTGAGCTCTTAGCATAAAAGAAGCTTTGCCCACAGTTTGAAATATACTTTCTTCTAGACTCATCACATATAGAATTTTTGGTGATTAAGTAGCTATATATAAAAATAAATTCACTTTCACTTCCTATCCCTACTACTTGAGATATTGATCTGTCTGTGAATCCAAACAGTGTATGACCACTTCCTTCTAATACTCTTTTGAGGAACAGCTGGTGTCTGCTGGTGCTGCTTTCATTTATGCCTTTTTTTTTAGAGCTTCACAACTTGAACATTTTTTTTTAAATGCAGAAAGAGAAATGGGAATGAGGAGGATTTTGTAACTTTTGTGTATGTCCTTATTCCAGATCTCCCTCTCAAGTTAAGAACAAAAAACAAAACACAAACACAAAAAAAAAAGAACTAACTCAACAGTGCAATGTAAAAAAACAAATAGCATTCCAACAGTTTGGCAAGTGATGAGTTCACCTGAGATTAAGTGATTTTTAGGCAGTCTGTAACAAAATGCTGCTTTGCGATAATAGTAGAAAGGCAACAAATTCTTAAAAGAAATCAAGAAAGTATACAATCTTGACAAAGTTTATTAGTTTCTTTCTCTTAACTCTTCACCCTCCCTCCCTATCCCCATATCTGTTGCTTATCTACTACAGTAGGCTGCAAAACATACAGCAAGGAGGATTGGCTTGAAGGCATTTGATGTTTGTAAAATAAATCCACAATAGGATCCAAGCTGAAGAGGTGATACATGATCAGCCTACTAGGACAATTCTGAGCATGTGCATATGTAGGTAAAGTCCAGGCTACATTAAATTAAAAAAAAAAAGAAAAGTCAGTGCATTTGTCAAAGTCTCTTACTGTTGGGTTTTTGTTTCTTTCTTTTTTGTCAAAGCTTTCTTTTGCTCCTTATTGTGCGGGCCACAAGACATAAGAAAGGGGTAACAACTGTCCAGCGTAAATGAGAAAAAGCTGTAGTGACACTGAACCGCACAAGGTAAGCAATAAGCATGTGCAAATTTCCAAATTGTAAGAGGAAGCCAAACCTCTCTTAATGTGGTTTGAGTGTTTGGACACACATGACTGTAGGTTAGTAAGGCTGCTCCTAGTATGTGCCAGTATTTAAGAGGGAGGGGGGAAAGCTCAGTTCTTCAAGCATGTGGAGCAGTCCTACAACGTTACTGTAGGCTTCAAAGCATGATCACAGGTTGTTTTCATTTATTCACCACACAGGCAAGAGCAAACCCACTTTCTCTGAAAGCGTGTCTCCACTATGATGCCTTGACCTTCAACATGGCAGGTACAATTCCAAACCCAAGTCAAGTCAGCTTCTTATGGATTCTTTCAACGAGAAGGGCAAGATGGTCTGTCGTCTGTGGGTTGATCTGGGTTTGGATCAATCTAAACAAAAGAGAAAAAAACACAACAACCTAAGGTATTTTTAGAACTGATTGCTAGAAAATAAATCAATCCAAACACCAACATTTTAAAGTCCAAGACAGTCAGAGATAAATGGTATTCCCAATCCAAAAGTTACTCAGGTAACTGAAGCATCTCTAAAAATTAGATTAAACTTTGAATTGAATATTACTAAGTACAGTGAAACACTTTAAACTGCATGTTGATGGTAGCTTAAGAATAAGCACAAACATGGAATAAGAAATCGTAAAAAATCGGCTAGTAGCACAAATATTCTAAATTATTTATTGCATAGTAAGAAGACAACTGGACTCAACACTTTAACAAGTAACTTTAAATACTAAATTGATTTTGGAAGACATTTGACTTAAAAAGGCACAAAATTATTAGTAAAAAGTTCTTCTATTTAATTTTTAAGTAATCAATCCTGAAAAAACCCATAAAATGTTTCAGAAGTTCATGTGTACCACACATTACCTCCTCTTCTTTTCAACAAAAGGAAGGAGGTGAAGAACATGGTCTCTAACTTAGGTCTCCAAAACTCAATAGGAAATATAGTTTAAGTGGACATTACATAGTTTGGTCAGTTATTTTAAAAATACATTATTTAGAACAAAGGAAAAACTTACTTCTAAATATTTAGGGCACCTAAAATGAAAAGCCCCTGAGTTGTATTCTAGGCTTATGATATAGAAAAGACACAAAAAACAGGCCACTCACTCACTAGCAGATTAAGTGCTTCAAGAGGAAAAGAAACAATCACGAGTGGGTGGATCCAGGCAAGATTTAGCCAAAGGGCACTATTTTATTTTGTCCTATACCACTGCTTTGAAAAATATGAACATGGCTTTTGAAGCCTGAACTTGTGTCCCAGTTATTGAGTGACTTTCACAGAACTTAACTTGCAGACAGAAATGTTTGAACTGTGCATTTAGAGAAACCTAAGCCAGAAAGAGCACCTCTGTATCCTGTCTGCATGGAAATTCTGAAAGTAATACATACAAAGAGCTAAAAATACAGAGTACTTTTAGAGAGTAGAGGTGAAAAAGTTTGTTGTGCATCTGTAGACTCAGAACATTGGTATTCACTAATGTCATGTATTACATATATAATGCAATATAACTTTAATAAGTTGCTGAGAGAGCGCAAAACAATTTCAGAATCTCTATGAAACATTAAAATAGTGAAGAAACCTGGAAAATTTTTTATGCAATTTACCTGCACTTTGCTAAAACTAAGTTACATTTCATATTTTTGCTTATTTGTCCTAGTTTTCTTAAAGTAGAAACAGTTTCTTACATTTATTCCACATGACAGAACTCAAAGCAACAGCACATTCATAATTATATTTTGAGGTACCTACTTCTGAATAGAGGGGTGGAGGCAGAAAACGGAACTCCTGGATGTATGCAAACAGTGGTCCTGGAAGCGCTCTCTCAAAGTCATCGCAAACACCCAAGGGTGCAAGGCTGGACTGCCGCTGCTCCTCCGTCACCACTTCTGCATAGCTGGGAGGGGCTGCACGGAAAAGGCACACGCGGTTCGAACAACAAGTTCTTACGCACGTCAAAACACGTAACATGATAAATATTAAACTTTTATACTGTAAAATGCACCAGCATTTAGATAAATTACTTCCGTGATTTTTACACAGTTATTGAACATGAAAAAGAGGGTAGACTGCTGTGGTTTGTTTTACAGCTATGCTCAAATCCAACAGCAGACTGACCATTGCTCATTGTGGCTTAATTATCACCTTCAGATTTAAAGCATACTCAGAACACTGAATTTCTGTTCCAGGCAGGAATGACAGAACATTGCATTTCTCTGGATTCCATCATCAGTCTGGGATCTGTACATTAAAACTCCATATGTTTATATGCAAAAAGAGAGAAGCTACAGAGCTTCTCCTTCAACAAAAGAGATTCCCACTGAAATGGATTACATTATCCTTTCACAATGTTTTGGCTACTAATAAAGATCACCTTAACTGCTATTCTGACAGGTTACACTGACTTACAACCAAGGATACAGCTGGGATACTGGAGGCAGAATTAATTCTGCCCAGGTACAATGGCACTCTGTGCCTTCACTTGTACCAGCTTCCAAGCAGCTGAATTCCACTTCTTGCACATCTGAGAGAAGAAGGCAAAGAGGGGAACTCCATTCTTCTACACAGAGCAAGCAGGTAGCAAGGAAGCATCCACAAAGGACCTTCTATGGACCTTATTATGAAGAACATAGTTTTTGTCTGTTTGCATGACAGCAATGAATAAAGCACATAAAAATCAAAACAGACTTGCTTTGTCAGGTTACCTTCTGGTCTTTCAGGCAGTGTCAGACCAAGCCAATTCATGTTCATGCTACACTGGCTGCTTACACTTGATGTTCTGCTACCAAAGGGGTGTAGAGGAATGGTGCCAATGACCAGTGGTAAGTTAAGGAATAAATCCATGGCGCCAGGAATATCCACATATACCTAAAGAACAACATAAAAATGAAAGATTAAAAATAGGTTTGTATAAGCACTTCCAAATTATTAGACTAAAATCTCCAGCCATGTAATTTTTCACAAGTGGCTGAAATTTCATGTTCTTTCATTTTAAAGTCAATGTCCCTATGGAGACAAACAGCCCTCCAAGACAAAGGCAGTTCTATACTCTTAACACAAGTCCTCACATGGAAATGTCACACACTTGTAACACATTTCCTTAGAATATGCAAGATTTAAACTGAATTTACTCACAGAATTCCTGTTAGGACACCTAATGCTAGGCTATGTACTTGTTTTGTAACTAGTTAGCAGTTCACAATGCTTTGTTAACAATTTGCAAGGAATCATGGAAACTACTCTTGCTCCAATTAAACAATCCAACATACCATCAGTGAATACTCCACACGGATTATACTACAGTCAAGAATTGAAGGAGAAACAGGTGGAATTTTCAACTGTTTGCCATTCCAAGTTTCTGTTTTGCCAGATGACAAGGATTCCCCACGCAGGCTAGCAACAAGCTGCTTGACTTCCTTCATTTTCCCTTTGGCATAAAATGCCTGTGTTTGGTAAATGGCTGCCTTTGGCACCACCACACGGGAAGAGCAGTTCTCAATCTCAGCAAAGATCTGAATTGATTCACCTGAAAAAAGCAACATTTCATTTTTTCTATGTATTTGAAAGGCAACTGAAACAAGCTGGCACATACTGTGGACTGTTATAAGGCAGTGGATGCTGCTAGCAATGCTCCACACTTTGAACAATATCCACTGATGCTAGCAGGAGTAAGGTCACCATGAAGTAAACCTAACAGAAAAATGCACAGGCCAATAAAAGCAATGTCCTTTAACAATATGGAGACAGAGCAAGCAAACAAAATCAGTCATTTAAAATACCAAGACAGATGAAAGAAAACCAAAATGGCAAGAATAGTTTAAGTATTTCTTTTATATATAACAGCAGCTAAGCACACAGTGTCATTTTAAAAGGGAAGGAAAAACATTTCCTATAATTACTTCTGTTACGTACCTGGGGTGTAGCCCTTCCTTTCAATTTTGGCACTTAAGGATATTGGGCCTGAGGTACAAAACCAACAACAGAGAGTTTTTTCTTTTGTGCCTGCTTGGGGTGACTGCAAGAAAAGAACATTTTCCATTTAATAGAGTGCTCCACGAATCTTTTAATCTGTCTAATCAACACAGAAAATATTTATTATATACATTCTATGCATTTTGATAAGCATATCTAGTTTTATTTAGAGGGGAAAACCTCAAGCAAACTGCACCATGCAAACTATAAGCTTTAGTCTAATTCCATACTCATCAACACTGCTTTTTTGCTACACTTCATACTGCAGTTACACTTAAAACAAGTTTTTATACATAAATAAATTTAGCACAGCTTAAGAAAGGCTTTTAAGTCTACATATCCCACCATATTGCTGAAGAGCTTTTAATTTACCAGTAAACTAAAATGTCTATCTCTATGCAGTATAGTATTTCAGAAACAGTAACTAAGGTACAGTACAGTAACCTTGACTCCTGCTATTTCCTGTTTCAAAATGATCCCATTTCATCTGTATTAAACAGACTTTGGTATTTTACATGACACCAGGATTTAGGACTTGATCCAAAGCCCAATAAAGTCAAATGAGAGTCTTTTGATTTTAATGGAATTTGTGCAAGACCAACATCTTCGTGCAAATCTGATTTTTCACCCATACACACAAGAAACCTATTTCAATGGATTTTGAGAATTTTTTCCCCTCTCCATGGGGGGTGAATTTGAAGAAGGGTGGTGGAGAATGGAATTTTAGGTCTGATTGAACTCAAATCCTCATTGAAAGGAATTGTGACATTGAAATTGTTTTAATGAAATGATACTTCAGAAAAAGATTATAGAGCATTGTGATAATTTCTCCCCATTGGTAGAAAACGATCCATATGAAAATGATCAATTATGCACACCAGTACATTATTTACTTTGCATTTTTAAGTTTGCAGTCTGTCACACTAATTCTTTTAAGTGTCACTGTTTTTACTTCAGAATCAAAGAAGAACAGTTCTCAAAATTTTCCTTTTTACTCACACTTAACAATTTAGTATTAATTTAATCTGACAAAAACATTTTACATATCTTAAAAGTAAAGCAACTCCAAGTACAGGAAAACACAGCTTTTAAAATGGAAGAACTTACAGAGTTGCAGAACTAATGTAATACTTAAAAGATTGCCTGTAACTAAGTATCAAGTAAGTATCAGGTAATGTATTAGGTAAAATTAGATATGAATATTGTTTCAGTTATTAAACTTCATTATTTTTTTATGCCAGAAATAAAAAATGAATAATTCTGTCAATTCTTACCAGTAATGAAGGAGTGTTGATATCTATATGTTCAAAGACTGTAAATTCCTTCTTTAATTTTACTGGTAGAAACCAAGGCCTATGCAATTCGGCTTTCACCCAATAGCGCACACTGCCATGTCTGCCTTCGAATGAGGTAGCAAGTGGTCTGTGCAGGACACAAAGGTCAAAACTGAGTAAAGTCTTTCTGTCTAATAATGATACAATTGATCAAGTCAGTGATTAGTAGTATATAGAACTGCATTTTTAATGCACTGTAGTACTTAATGCAGAGTATCTCAGAAAAATTCAATAATTAAAGATGGGAGAAAAAATCATCTCCAATTTATCCTACTGTAGTTTTTCATAGATTTTAGGAATCAATTAGAGAATTGTACTAGAAAAATGCCAGGAGAGCACAGATTTTCTTTAAGCTTAAGAGGCCACTTCCACATCTGAGGTAAAGTATGCCCTTTTGACTACCAATTTAGTATTACCATTAGCACCAACCACTTATAGTTTTGGATGTCGCCATTGTGTATATTTACTTGGTCAGTAGCTCAACATCAGGTTAATTTTAGCTGCAACTCAGCACTTCCATAGTTAGGTTCACCTTAAGCAGAGTAAATATTACAACATGGAGTTCTGAAGAGAGGCTATTTTGAGCACCTTCTAATCTTTCTCTACCCTGATGAGACAGCTTAAAACATTTATAATACTTAAGAATGCACACATATAGCCATATATGTATTTATATACACACACACATATAAAATCATGAAGACTACTCTGAAATTTGTCAAAAGAAGGAAGCCTATTTAGAAGCTGGAAGAAGGATGATGCAGGTAGTATTTCCAGATCTGTGAACACTGCCTTTTTTACTGTAGTATCATAAAGTATCTTTAAAGTACAATTATTTCAAATTAACAGTAGTTTTTGTAGCTTATTCCCTTTATTTTTGTATTTTTTAATAAATGATTTAGAAATTTTTTGTATTTCACTATGTTCTGAATACATACTTATATATACATTAAAATAAAGTATTTGTAACATTTTCATATTTTCCACAGAGAGTAATACTAGCCATGCTAGTGCTTAACTAGAATTATTCTTTCAGTTACAGGTTTGACTTCACTATTTGCACATTTGAAATGTTTAGTTTTTTCCCCTAATAATGCAATTAGAACTTCAGTTTTTCATTCTGTCCCATATTTTGTAAGGGAAAAATCAGTAAGGATGATGCACATCTTTCCACTGTTGCTCTGAAGTTCAAGTCAGTTTTAGAAATATTTTATATTTCTATAACACAAAATAGCAAGTAAGTAGGCAGTGTCAAAGTTCAGGCTTTTAATATCAGTCTTTGTTTTTCCAGTATTATTAAAAACTGGCTTAACAGCTATTCTCTCATGGCACTTAGAAAGAACCAATGATTTGACCAATGCCTGCTATCTGGCTGTTTCACTTCAAGCTAAGCTTTGCATGTTCATGTTTTTAATGTTTTGGGTATGGGATTTTTTGTTTTTTTGTTTTTTTTTTTTTTTTTTTGTTTTTTTTTTTTTAATGCCCCTTTAAATTCAAGAGAAAATCAGTACTACTGGCCTTACTGTTGAGATTTTTACAAAATGCTAAATTGTCTTTAAAAATCTCCATGTTTACAGGTGTTTCCAGAAAATCTTACTGAAACTATGTAGAAGTCCTGTGGCATTCACTTTGAAAATGTAGAAGTATTTGCCACCTGCACATTTTGCTAAAACAAGCACCTCTAATAAACAACCTTAATATTAGGCAGTGAGCTTATTCACATAAAACTGCCAATTTTTCAGCAACTTTAAAGTTTTTAATTTAATTTAATTAAACTTGCCTTTTACAGCAAAAGACTCATTTTTTATCCATACTCATACTCCCCCTTTTCCTGCTTATCTGATTTTACTGGAACTTGTATTTTTATCTCATTTCCATATTTCCAGCTCTTATTATGTCCAATCTTACATCCACAGTGCCTACCTTACATATTTCAGACAGGAGTGGGGCAGCAATTTTTATCTTACCAGGACAAACTTCTGCTCTTACTCTTGCTTTGCCTTTGTTTTCTAAACCAAATGGGATTTGGTAGGAAAATTCTTCTTACTCTAACCACTCATTCTTAAGTTTGTTTCTACCCAGGCTTACTGCATAAATAGCCACCCTGGGTACTTACATCTGATTAAGAACAACCTCCTCTTTTGTTGAAATCTAAGTAAACTAGCCAGTGTTCCAGACTTGAGACCAAACAAGGCTCAATTCCACTGTGATCTTATCTCTAGTTCTGCTGGTCTGCATAACTCCAGTAAATGGTTGAGTTAGAAGGTATTTCAGCCACTCTGCAGGACTTCAGTGACAGTTCAAGTTCCTCTCCCTCCTCTTGGGAAGGGGAAATAGACTGGAATATCTAGTCCGTCAGTAACACTTGGTAAAAAGAAAGAGAGCAACTGGGCAGCAGTGAGCTCCTTTTTTATGGAAATTTTTTTTAAAAAAGGATGGGTATATCAGTGTAAAAGCAACCTCTTCAGTTTAATGAGATTATGTTCTCTACTGCATGTTACAAGCACAATTCTTACTACCATTGAAAAGGTTTCCCCTCCACCCACAGCAGGAGTTTTGGTCAGGTGGGTGGGCAGCAGAGCCCTGTGTGGAGGAGGACTCTGAGGGGGTACTTACGTCTGTGGAAGATGGAAGCTGAATGCATATTCATGCCTTCCTGAATGGATGGTGTGAAGGCCTTCCTCTGAATTGTCATCATCTAAAAGAGAAAAAACCAACATGCTAATCCTGCTGCACACGGTATACCTGGTGTAGGCTTTTCTTCCAGAAAAAAGCAGTTTCCTCACACATTACAAGACCTGAACAATGTGATGTCCCGGGAACAAGGGTCTCCCAGTCCATTACTTATTAACTGCTGGAATTCAGGGCCAACTCTGACTGACAGAAAGGTAGGCAAGACTGCAGGCCTTAGAGAGAACCTTAGAGGTTAATGTTTTAATATAATCTTGACTCTGAATAGTGACACAGTTTCAACTGCTGCCATTTCAAGGCCTCCATTCAAGGTCCGTAGAGGAAATCATGCTGCTTTTCCACTGCAGTTGCTAGTCAGAATGAACCAGAGCTGGCTTTCACCAGTATTAACAGTACCAAGTCCGCTACTTAAGATTAAATTTAGAAATTCAGGTTCTTTGTATCTCCTGCCTGGCAACAGTGTCCCCACATTAATCACACACACAAAAAAAAAAAAAACCGTGCGAGAAAGGAGTAAGAGCATACGAGCAACACCCAGAAAGTACCCGACAGATTCAGGGGCATAGGAAATGGCAAGTTGCCCAACTAATGCTATCTAGAGCTAAACCTTTCATTTCTTTAATAGATTAACTTGATCTTGCTCAGACAGAGCATAGATACTTTCTGGTTTTATGCCAGGAATGCTAATCCTTGTTTATGGTCACGATTATTTGTACAGCTTCAAATGCCACAAGAAAATTGTAGTTCATTCTGACATCAAACCAGAAAAACGCTGACTTGATTAAAATAAAAGTCGAGTGAAAAATTGCTGGTCACCTCGCAGTCAAAAACGTCTGGAATTATAAAAGGGGTTATACAGAGATAAAGTGAAAGGGAACAGCTTATGCGTGACTCGCTGAAGCATTAATGGAGGCATGCAGAAGGGTTCTAAGTTTCTATTGTCCTATAGAAGAGCTGATGCTCTACTTCCTACAGTGTAAATACCGAAATTTTAAAAACAAATTAACAAAACAAGCAAAAAAAGAAAAAAAAAAAAACAAACAAAAAAAAAACAAACACCCTCCTAGCAGCAAGATGCGGAAATAAATACACCTTCAGGACGCAACATTTTCCGTGGGTCAGGAAAATGTGATGAAAAAGCGAGACAATGCGTCGGAGTGAGGGTGGGCTTCTACACTGTCGCTTTGCGTTAGGGTTTTTTTTCAATAACTATTTCTTCTATTTGATTTATTTATTTTTAGTTTAATTCTGTTCCGAGGAGGGGAGCGCCGCTGTCGGCGATGGCTGCGCCGCTCTGGGCCCGGCCCCCCCTTCCTGCCAGCTCAGCAGTCCCGCCGCGCCGCGGTAAACAAGTGCTGAGCTGTCAATCAGCGCGGGCTGGAGCAGGAGCCGACCGGCCTGAACCGGCGCGCGCGGAGCGCCGCCAGCTCCGCCGCTCTCCCTCACACGCTGCGTGCGCTGCGCCCGCCGGCTCCGCACCGAGGGCGGACCCTTCCGCCACCCGCGCCGGGCCTAGACCCCTCAGGTGATGGGACCGGCGACGGGAGGCGGCAAGGACGAGACTGAGGGCAGCGCATCCCCCTGCCCTCTCTCTCTGAGGTGCTTTGCACCGAGCCAGCGCCTCGGGGAGAGGCCCCTGCCCGCCGGGGGCAGGCAGCGAAACCTGCTCCCTCACCCCCGCCAATCAGCGGCGGGCATCGCCTTAGCAACAGGGCAACAAACCACGGCCGGCCAATCAGGGGGCGGCGGGGGGCGCGGCCGGGCCGCGGGTCTGCGCTCGGGGCACTCATTGAAAGGTGGCCGCCGGCAGCGGCTCCGCGGGGCCCCTGTCCCACCCGCTCCCACGCGTGCTCCCCCCAACACGGGAGGGTCCTGCTGCAGACTCCCATCCACGAGCTCTGGGAACCCGCCGTCCAGAGGTGCGGAAAGTTATGCTCGGGCGAGTGATTCCTGAGGCGGTGGCAGGAGATGGGTGGGAGCCGCAAGTCACCTCGTTAGCGCGGTATGCGCGATACCTGAAGCAAATAAAAAAAGTCCCGAGTTCTGCTACAGCTTTGAGCTCGGGTATACTGTATGAAGGGCTCGGTGCCGCCCGGAGTTGTTCAAAAATTACATTCATTTTTTTTTTCCGGAAAGAACGAGAAACATCGCATTGCTGCAGAGTATACGATGCATATTCAGGGAAAAAAAAAAAAAGGCGACAAGCAGCACAAAAAATTACATAACCGGTTTTTAACATTATTTTCTTGCGCTGGGGAATTAAGTCATCGCCACCACCTGACGCGTGCGGCCAATCTGCGCGGAGCGGGCGGCCCACCCCCCTCCTCCAAAGCCGGTCCCAAACAGGATTGAACCGCTTCGAACAAAGGCTGCGAAGTTCGGAGGAAAAAGAAATAAAAAAACACAGACAACCCTGAGGCCCAGCGCTTCCACGCCCCCGGCGAAGGGGTCCGCACTTGGTGGGGACACCAGGGTGGCTCGAGTGGGAAGTGGGGAGCAGGAGGTCCTCATCTCCCCAGTTTTGGGAGAGGTGCTTCCATTACGCAACACCACTCCCCCCTCTCTCTCTCCTCCCCCTCCTTTTGCTCCTCATCAAGGGCTTTTCGGACACATCCTTACATCGCCGTAACCCCCACTACCGAGCGGCGTGTAGGAGCATCCCGAGGAAATGAAAGCTTTTTACCAGGGCGAGGGCAATACTGAAATGAGGAAAAAATTACACGTGGGGTGGTGATATGTCAAAATAAGCCAGGGAGACTCTTTTATCTGCCAGTAATCAGCCATCCTGAAAAAATCATTGTATTATCACCCCAACAGCATCGGCAGAACCCCGCACGTGTCAAAAAGGATGGTTTTTATGCTTTCACTGTGTTTCAACTTGGATTCTGCCAATAAAGTCCGCTGCCCATCAGGCTGTGATTTTACAGCTGTTTTTCCCCATGGTACGGCATATCCTACTAATTATCACCAGGGGAAAAAAAACTAAAACACTCAAGAAACCCCATTTATTAATATATGGCCGTATTGAAGGGCAAGAGAGTTCTCCTGGTTGCAGGTACTTTGCAAATGCATCTCCTATACGTACCTCCATCGCCAAGATACGACCCTGGGCATGTCTGCTCTCCAAAGCACCCGTTAAAAGACAGGGCTAAACCGGGGTGACACAAAGATACATGCTTTTTTTCCATTAAAAAAATAAAGCATCGCAGCCCTTACCTCTCTCGTGGCCGATGAGGATGTCCTTATGGTTGAAATATTCCACTTCTTCGGTGTAGTTCTGTGTATAGGCAGTGTTGGATCCAGCATTCCTCGATTCAGTCCAACGTACTTTAGCGTGCCCCCTTGCATGGATTTTAAGGGATTTCACTCTAATTTCCCCAGTTACTTCTAGACTGACCTTTCCTGAGACTGTATCCCCGCTAGAGTACACAGGGACATTGCTGTCATTCAGACAGTCAAAGCTTATCGTCAGACTCTTCACCTTCCCCAGCACCATGGTTTTATAGCAAAGTGTACAAAAATAGACTGTAAGAAAAAAAAAATAAAGGGAAGGGGGAAGCCAAAAACAACCAACCCCGAGCCCCTGGGGCGCAGGGGTGCGGCGGCGCCGACCCTACAGGCGGCTCATGGGGGCGGCGGGGAGCCCCGGCCCCGGCGCGGGCGGCGCTGGTGCCGACACGGCGTCTCGCCACAAAGGCGCTGCCGTGCCGCCGCCGGCCCCGCCTTATAAGGCGGGTGACAAACAAGCGCGGGCGCGCATGCGCCGCCCCGCCCCGTTGGGGCAGCTCCGACCCCGCGGCGCCGCCGCTGACTCCGGGAAGCGCCGCTCCTCGGGCGCGCGGAGTGGGACGTGCGCGCGCCGCCGCTCCTCGGGCGCGCGCCGCAGGTGAACGCCGCGTTGGTGCGGTCGGCCGCCCCAGGGAGGATGGCCGTGTACCCAGCCTCTGCGAGGAGATGAAAATTACGCTTCGCTTAACAGACCTTGTTCTGAAACTGGCAATTGGGTTTTGGGTTTGTTTCGTTGGCTTTGGTTTTGTTCGGTTGGTAGGATTTTGCTGCTTTGAGGTTTTTTGCGTTTGTTTGGTTAAGTTTGGGGGGGGGGGGCTTGGCTTTTTTTTTTTTTTTTCCCTCTGTCTGTGTGTATCTAAAGATGGGAAAGAATTAAGCAAAGCTTGATAGGGAATCGTAGAAAAATTATAGAAAAACAGGGTAAAAAATAAAAAGCAGTCCTGGCTTTTGGGGTGGTATATATTGTACTACGTGAGAATCTTCACTGTAGACTTTTGAAAATCAGTACTGATTCATCTGAATTTAAATATTCTAGTATCAATGACTGTCCCAGTAATACAAATTACATTGCTGCAGATCCTCCCTTTAAGTGTTTCCAACAGTTGATTTTTTTATTATTATTATTATTATTACTTTGGTAGTTCTGTTTCTCTGGTAAACACTCTGGGTTTCATTATTTAATGCTACATTAGCTAATTCTTGCACACTTCCCTGCTGACACAAAATTTTCAGTGAGAAGTATGATGGTGGTGGATGACATCCCCCAAGACACCATGCTTTGGGGAGCCTAAACTGACATACACTGCTAACATTTCATGTCAACACTTCAGTTTTGAAAGTGTTTGCCTATTCCTGCTGCTTTTTTCTCAAGTAAAAAAAAGTCACATTTTCCTTGGCCTGGTGGATATTCTCATGCATTTTTTGTGGCCAAAGGGGTTCAAGTCTGTTGTGGGTAAATTAGGACTTTCTGTGCTTTTACACCATCTCGTGGTAAGCATTCATACTTCCTTAGCTCACGACATCACAGAATGAATCATTGAGGCTGGAAAAGACCTTCAAAATCCTGAAATCCAACCATAAAAAGAATACGTCCAAGAGAAGCAGAGGTGATTTAATTCCTCTTCTGACAATGCTTTTTTTTTTTCCTCTCATGCTTTCAGACTCAGGTGGTCTCTTGCATGTGTTTATTTGCACATTTTTCTTCTGTTCTGTGATTTAAAAGATAATTGTGTTTTCCATTAGTCATAGAAGCCACAATTCCATGGTCTCTAATTGCTATAGACTTGAGAAAGGCTGGCAGCCAGGTGGGATGCAGCTTTCATCCACAAGGCTTGGGTCATATCTCCTGTCCTGCCAGTTCTGGGCTGGTTCTTAATGTTCACCTGCCCAGGGACAAATCTGCAGACATGAGAAAGAGCAATTGCATTTTTGAGGAAGCTGAAGATATAAATCTGTTATTCCAGTGGATATTCATCTGGATTTTAAATTTTTTAAAGATCAAGATGGGTAAGGAAGAGAATCATCCTACTTGCATTTGCCTATTCCAGACTGGTTGAGGAAGAATAAAATACTTTGCTAAGTTGCTGCAAATCATCCTCTGTATGTACCCTGCAGACCTCATACCTTCCCTTTCACCAGCCATCTCCTAGATCACCACACTCTGTGTATGGTTATATGTGATTTAAATCTGGACCACTGAACGGGCTGACATGATTTAGTTAATCCTGTGTTATGCACACTAAACTTCAGATGCGCAGTTCTGCAGAAGGATCTGTGTATGTATATGTATGCATTTCCCACATCCTACCAAAACACACACTCATTCAGCCTCTGTTGGTCTTTTTAATACTTCCCATAGTGTACTCATTTTACTTTTGTGTTCCTAAAGTATACATTTCATGCCACCCTGTGGCAAAGGGCGGGACTGCCAACACTGCCTTCCACCAGTCTCTGGCCTCTGCATTTCTGAAAAACTTCATTTTTCTGTGAAGCCTTTTTGTCAGAATCAAAAAAATTTAAAATGAAAAAAAAATTTAAAAGTTTAATTTTGGTTTTATTTAAATGGAGAACATACTATGAGGTTTAGCCAAAAATATTTAGTAGGGTTTTTTCAGATGTTTAGTTAACTAAATATTAGTTATTTTTCAGGATTTAAGTTTTTGCATTTGTCAAACGAGCTATTGTCTAGTTAAATGTTAAAAGTTTTATAGATTCTGACATGGGATTTTAAAAATTGGTTGCAAAGATGATTAGTTCTTACCACCTTAGATCAACAATAGACAGTGAAGACTTCATACACATGTGAAGTATCAGGCACCTTCACTAACCTTTTACAGGCCTTATGCATGATGCAGACCACAAAAATTCACATAAAGTTTAGAAAATTATTTATTAAATTAATTAATTAATTTGTTGGAGTTTTTTTAACTGGCAAAACCCATGAAGACGATGCTGTCTGCTATTGGAGTCAGTAGCTCCAAGGAAGGTGGCAATATTACAGCCTCCATAAAGGCATAAAGATTATACCTCCCTTTACAAACCCTTTCTTGAAACTGGCAAGCTCTCCCTTGTTTGTCTGTTCTTTCATTTTTTTTCTTGGAACTTTAAAAATTATTTCTCCTTTTAAAATTATTTTCTTTTTTTTTTTTCTAATAATTTTTTTTAAGTCTGTTGTGTGCCTAGTTTTGCACCTTTGTACTTGCCTAGAACTCTCCCAACCTCCATGTGACCTAATGGTACATTCATGCTGAAGACCGTTCAAAATTCAGAGGTTAAGTTCATTTAGCATCTTTGTAGCTAATCAGCCTTCTCACTGTGCACTTGATAATCTACAATGGTGGGTGTAATGCATGATGATCTTGACAATAGTCATCACATTTTTCTAAAAGCAAAGCCAGAAAAGCTTGCAATGTTCTCCTGACTCATTAACAAACTACTGTTAGTAGGAAGATCCAGGCTTTGATACCATCTTACAGACCATCCTGGTTTGAGATTAGGCCTGGTTTGGTGTGGAGACAGCGTTTGCCCTCCCTCTGAAGCTGTTTCCTTGTACAGGATTGAATGGGCTAGAGTGAGTATCAGAAGAGAAGCTGTGTGTTTTCTGAAGGTTAACGTGTCCTTATCAAAGGGACAATCCTGAAAAGTAAACACATGCTCCAGGATGGTTTCTGTATTTTGTGCAGTGAATGAATGATAAATGTGAAATGTTCTCCTAATGGACTAATTTCTGTTCATCTTTGTTGTGTCTGATCCCAAATCCATTCATAAAAAATAAGAGAAGTAAGATTTGCCCTCATCATACTGGTTGTGAGGCTACATTTGTGAAATATTGTCACATTAAAATGTAGGGCGGTGAGATTAAAATGTTGAGTATATAGTAGATCTATGTACTGAGGAATTGTTTCCAAAATGCTGGTTTCAGAAGGATATCTACAGACCTTTCTTTTGGACTATCTCCATTGGAACACTTGTTCAACTGTCAGAGCTATAGAAAGAAGAGAAAATTTTGCTAAATAGGCTTCCTTTGGGCTTGTTTTTTTAATGGAGAAATTCTCAGTGATGGAAAGAAACTTTGAGTTTGTGAAACTGTTTCCTGGATTTGAAAAATCCAGGATTTGGGAGCAGCTTTTTTTCTGGTAATATCGTATGCGTTTATGATTGAGAAAGAATGTGCTGTAATTCTGATGTTTCTGCTTTCAGAAGATGCATACTGTAAAAAAAGTATTTAGTCTCAAAACTCAAACGTTCTGTGAAATGTTTATTAGTTTGGGGTTTTTTTCTTTAAAATACTGTAGACGAAGTTGAGTTCTGGGATGTATTTGCTATTAAAATCAGAACATCGTATAACTATTAATTATATAACACTGCACGTTTAGTTTGAAAAATAACTGCTAGTGCTGTTAAACTGAGAAAACAGTTAAACACATGCTTGAAGAGATCTCTTCTGGACAGCATGACCAAAGGACAGGTTTATGGCTGCCATCAGTAATACCTAAGCATGTGCTTCAGAAATTATGATAGAGAGTCAAACAAAGAACAGAGGTAAAACATTTAGAAGGTATGTGGCTGTGATCTATGCTGGGTTTGGTTGTACCTTTTGTTACTCTCTGCTCCCCTTGAGGCTTTTCCCCCTTCTTGCCTTGCAGCTACTTTATCTGTAGGCTCCTCCCAAGTCCTTCACCTTGTGCCAAAAGGGCTGGCACTGTGATTAAGCTGAGGAGTGTGCCTAAGCCAGTCCTGAGTTGATTCAAAGCCATTCAGTATTCAGCAGTGTTGAACCCTGGGCAGATTGCAGATGTCCAGCAAAGACACTCTATCACTTCTCAGCTGAACAGGGGAGACAAAATATAACAAAAGGCTCACATGTGAACTAAGAAGGGATCACACACTAATTACTGTCACAGGCAAAACAGGCTTGACTTGAGGAAACACCTCTGCTGCTCCTTCTTCCTTAGTGAGGACTCCTTATGCTCTTCCCTTCACTGTAAGGGTCTTTCTCATGGAAGACAGTCCTCCATAAGCTTCTCCAATGTAAGTCCTTCTCATGAGCTACAGTTCTTCATGAACTTCTCCGGTGTGTGTCTTTTCCACTGGGTCAGCCTTTTAGGAACAGGCTGCTCCAGTGCAAGTCCCCTGTGGGGTCACAAGTTGTCTTAGGCTGGAAATGCAAGATGTGGCTGGGGCTGTGCATTCTATTGCCATATATTAGAGGTGGGGCAGTTATCTTCTGCTAATTGGGCCACTTGTTAAAACCAGGTGGGGCAGTTTTCTTTAACTTCCATGACCCATCCTCCCTCAGGGGAGATATCTTCTGTTCATGGGCCATTGAGTCTCACTTCATGACTGATAAAATTACATCATCCCCTTGGGAGGTGCTCCACCCAGGGGGAGGAGCCAAGCATTCCTACCTGGATAGAATCTGAGATTTGGAACACCATGAACAGCTTTTTTTCCCCATTGGATTCCCAGAAGAGCACCTTTCTTCTCCACTGGATTCCCAGAGGAAGATCAGGCCCATCTACACCACCACTGGACCTTCAGAGGAAAGCTACAACCTTCTACAGGATCACTGCTTCAACAGAACCACAGCTGTCACCTTGACCTACAGGGTGTCAGGTCGTATTCTGTCATTGTTGTTTTGTATTACTGCATTTTTATTTTTATTTTTCCTAATAAAGAATTGTTATTCCTACTCCCATATCTGAGAGCCCCTTAATTTCAATTATAATAATTTGGAGGAGGGGGGTTTACATTTTCCATTTCTAGAGAGGCTCCTGCCTTCCTTAGCAGATACCTGTCTTTCAAACCAAAACACAAGTCCTTCCAGCAAAGCAGCTCCAGCTTTGGCTCCTTTCTCTACAGGGCCACTGGCCCTACTAGGAGCCTTCTCTAGTGCAGGTGTTCCACAGGATCACAGCCTCCTTGGTCATCCCCCTGCTCTGCTGTGTACCTCCATGGACTGTGGGGAGGCAGTCTGCCTCATAATGCTCTTCATCAAAGGATAGAGGGAAATCTCTGCACCAGTGTGAGGTGCAGGCAGAACCTTTACTTCTTCACTGACCTTGGTGTCTGCAGAGCAGTTTCTTGCTCAGATTTTCATTCCTCTCCCTGTCTGCAGTTGCTATTGCAGGTTTTGCCCCTTCTTGAATACAGTATCTCAGAGGCAGCACTCTTATCACTGATAGGCTTGGCCTTGGCCAGTGGCAGGCCTGCCTTGAAGTCAGGTGGCATTTAGGTCCATTGCATAGCTGCAGAGCCTCCACACCTGGCTCAGGCACATGGTCATGTTTAAAAATGGGGGATGGTCACTGCCGTTGTAAAGGTTATGAGAAAATGCAGGATTAGGAAGTCCAAATGACCTAGGAGTCATTAAGCTAAAAAATAAAGTAGGCCACAAACTGTACTGGGAGCCTAGCAGCAAACATGTTACACAATTTTTCTGATGAGGTTTGACCATATCCTGCCAGAAGAAGAAGGACTTGGCATTGTGCTTGGTTCACAGTGGTACTGAGGAATATGCCCTCATTATGCTTCTGTATCCCCTCTTTTCATGTTTATCTCTCCTTCTTACTAGCAGTTTGCCGAGAAGTCCTGTGATATTTATGGCTATATAAAGTCCTTTTTGTGTGTGTTTTTGTTACAGGAACTTTCCAACATGCCATGACATTAGCTCTGTTAGTCAGAGTAAGGTGCTAATAATGCCAAGATAGTGGGTTCAATCCTCGTATTGGCCATTAACTTAAGAGTTGGTGTCACTGATTAGTAAGAAATGACAAAGAGTCAGTCAGAAGGCTCAGTGGCATAAGCGCACATCTTTACTCAGAACCGCTTTTTTTATATTCTGAGCCAATACAGGTGGACCTGATTGGTCATTTAATCGATACGTTTCACCGATTGGCAAATTAACAAGATGCCTATTTATAAACAATCTTATGAGAATAACAAGAAAACAGATATTAATCAGACAACCCCTGTGGGTTGTTTTTAATAATTGGATATAATTGTTTATCTCCGACTCCCTAAAACCTCCCGGGCTGATTCTGGGAAAACTTAGGAAGTTTTCTTGCTCTCTGACCAGGCTGTCACATCCACAAGTGTGAGTCAATTATCCTTCTGCGTTCCCTCCAACTCATACTATTCTGACATTCTGTGACCCAGCAAAAACACTAGAAAGAGGTTTAAAGTATTTGAAATGGAGTTTTCTAAAAAAAACTAAGAATTTTTTTCATTATACTTTCTTCTAGTTTATCAAAGGTTTATGCTTTAGTGCTATATTTCAAAATGGTAAGATATATACTGTGATTTTTATATCCAGAAGTAAGCTGTTATTCTTTTTACTAAGCAAGGAGAGCTGAGATCTTTTATTAGACTAATTTGTAGTCTGGAAAAAGAACAGGCCAGCACTCAGTACACCGACTCTTCCTTAGCTTGGTTTCCCACCTATATTAGAGCAATATTTTAGAAATAAAGTGACTGTGAAGCAAGACGGGTTCTGTTTCAGGCCATCTCTTTCACTTCTTTTTCTGAGCGGAACTAATAAGCACATCTAACCTGCCTTATTAGTGAGGTAAGCATTTCAACAAGAAGAGAGATTGAAATACAGATGGCATAGCCATGCTTCTCATTTTATTCCTGTTCCCTTAAACAAGTGGAAGCAATGCCTCTCTCCTTTTTGGTAGTGTGTGCTGTTAAAAGATGAGGACATGGGCACTTTCTTCACTCAGCAACTGTGTGGGGGGTGGTTTACATGGCATGCAGTGATATGCAGGGTAGTCACTAATTCAAGTCAGACTTCATGCCCAGACCAAAACCAAAATTTCAGGAGGAGTGACAGCAGGTGTGAAGGTGCTCAAACACAACAGGACAGTGCAAGATGGTCTGCTGACTGTTTTAAGAATGTTTAGTGTCAAATCCTTATCCATTCACATGGAAGAATTTCTTCTTAATATCCAATCTAAACCTACCCTATGTCAGTTTGAAGCCTATCAATATATGCCTTTGTCAAAACATCCTTTTTCCTTATTCCAGCTACCAACCATCATTTGTTGGCTACCAACCAACTCATGGGACTGAAGTTGAAAACATATCACAATCGTGCCTTGATGGCATTCTGTTTGCATGATTTGAGTGTCTATGGGCATGTGTCAGATCTGCTGGGGACAGTTTGAAGGGCAAGGCTACTCCTCTGCTGCATTCATAGCAAATGTCTGGCAGACGACAGCACTTCATCAGTGCTTTCCGCACAGGAGGCAGCCCGTGGAGAGTGCTGGCTGCTCATGGGGTTCAGGCATCACTGTGCAGTGATGCACAGTATGGTCCACAGAAGGGATTTTTGCTTGCTGTATGCATGCATATGTCTGTAGGCTATTGTAGTTGACAAAATTACTTCTGGGTTCCTCTCAAGTGTTCTGTTTTTAAAAAGCAAGAGACCAGTCTTTATAGTACTTTGGAGAGTTTCATAGCGTTGTTTTTCTGTTTTGGTTTTTGGGGTATTTTTTGCATATGTGTGGGATTCTTGTCATAGAAGGATCATATAACAACAGGAGAGGGTCTAGGCAGAAAAGTAAAATGGCAACAAATGTCATTTGAGCAGCAATATTTGTACAATTCCACATGTGTGATAAAATGTGTGTGCAATTCATCTTTTCATGAAACCTGATATGCCAGAAAATGTCCTTTGTTTTTTTTTCCAGCCTATCTAAAATGTTCCCCTTTCCAGGCTTTGGATACAAAGCAAGCAGATTCATTTCCCTGCTGCATCAACTCAGCAGTTATGCATCAGCAAGAAAGGACTTTCCTCTGTCTTCAGGATGGTTTGTGGGCTACCACAGATAGCTGGGGATGCAGAATGACATTGCTTAGGAGTCTCATTCACAGCTGTTTACTTCCCCATACATGCTGTGTTTGGACCTAGCAGGGATGCCTGGATTCAATTGTGGAACTAGGCATTTAAGAGAAACATGTAGTTAGAGTTTCTCTCTACTTTTCCAGGAAGCAGACTGCCAAATTGGTGTACAGAAAGTCCTGCTTGGGTTACAGCAGCAACGACAAGGGCTAAGGCTTCCTCTATATCCTCTTGTCTTTCTGCTGCTACAAGGTTATTGTCCATGTAATGATATAGGAGGACATCAGTCATTTTCTGTGAAATGGGGCTGAAGACCCTTGCAACAAACCACTGAAAAATAGTAGGGCCATTTTTCATTCCTTGTGGGAGGACAACTCAGTGATATCTTTGCAAGGGTGCTTGCACAGTGGTGTTTGGGACAGAAAAGGCAAATTCAGGAGCATCATCAGGATGCAAAGGAATGTCGAAAAAGCAGTCCTTTAGGTCAATGACTGTCAAATGCCAATCTCGAGGGACCATAGTAGGAGACAGGAGATCAGGCTGCAGGGCTCCCATGTCCTCCATTACAGAATTAATTTTGTGGAGGGCTTGGAGCAAGTGTCACTTGGCAGTTAGGTTTTTAATAACAGACACGGACAAATTCCAAGGACTGGAGGAGGGGACTAAATGCTCCTTTTGAAGCTGTTCTTGGGCAAGTTCAGTGAATGCGCACCTCAGGTAGTGGCAGGGTCCATGGATCCACCCAGACAGGTGTATCAGTTTTCCAAGTCAATTTCAGGGTGTCATGCCCTGCAATGGCTCCTCTCAAAAATCTGACTGAACTTGAAACCCCATTGAGAAAGTACATCTCATCTCCATAAATGGGTGCAGGTAAAACAAACAGCTGTACAGAAGTTCTGTGGCCTTCTGGTCGCATCACCTGAATTAGATGGTGACTTTGATAACTGCGACTGCTTCCCCCAGTCCCAGTGAGGGTCTCTCTATGAGGGCCATTTAGCTTGAGAGAACAGTCACATCAGCTCCAGTACCTAAAATGCTGGTAAGTGTTATCAGTTATCCCCATAATGACAGGGTACATTTATGGGTAGGGCATTTATCAGAAATTGTTTGTACCCATAATATTTGTGGGGCTCCTGTAGAGCCAAATCCTCCCAGCCTTCTTTTGCATTTATCTACAGAGGAAGGCAAAATATGTGGGAAAGGGATCAATTAGAGGATAGGGGTCCTTTGAGGGACATACAAGGCGGAAAAGGAGTCCAAGCCATAATCTTAATTTCATCTTTAGAATCTGAGTCTATGACCCTGGGGAGAGCAAAAAGTCCTGAAAGGGTATTTGAAGACCTCCCCGACAGTAAAGCACTTTTCTGGGGCCTTGGTGGTCCAAAAATTCCTGTAGGGAGTAAATGAACAGAAGAATCAAGCAATATGACTGCGACAGAAGTTGTCCGGTCCAGTTGGGCACTGGCTGTGGTTGCTGGCTGAAGACTTGAGGAGCCCCTCCACTGAGGGTCTGTGGCGGTGGCTGAGGCATTTGTGTCTGCATGCGGTGCCATCCTGCGCTCCGGTTCCTGTTTCCCTGGATTGAGTGACCTTCGGACTCATACTTGGAGTGACATTGGTTAGTTAAGTGACAGCCTTTACAGGACCGTGAGGATTCAGCAGGGGCTTTAAGCTTAGTTCCTTTCTGTTAGCAATTGTGGCTTAATTGAGTGAGTCTAAGAAAATTCTAAAGTTTTTCTTATCCCAGCCTTTTTTCTCTTTTTTTTTTTGATAGATGGATTTTTTCCCTCTTTTTAATCTGAAGGAAATTTTTTATATAAATGACA
Organism: Ammospiza caudacuta; assembly: GCF_027887145.1. Lineage (NCBI taxonomy): Eukaryota > Metazoa > Chordata > Aves > Passeriformes > Passerellidae > Ammospiza > Ammospiza caudacuta. The sequence goes on from NC_080632.1 coordinate 60,900,423, forward strand.
ATACATGCACCAAGAATAAATTTTAGCATATGTACCTGAGTAAGAACACTAAATAACTGAAATGAAACATGTTTGATGTTATTACAGGTGATAAGGACAAAGAGCAACTGTCTTTAAAGAGAAAAACAGCAACTGTCTTTAAAGAGAAAAAAAGTTTGTATATTTTTTGACTATATATTAAAATAATGACATTCTTGTTATTAAGGGAGAGCAGTTAAAACAGATGATAGATAGTTTTTTTGTAAGTCCCAATGCAAACACTTGTAGTGGTAGCATCTGAAATTACAAAATAGTGGAAAAAGAAGCATGTAAATTGGTCTTTTCTCACAGTGATTTGTGTTATTAATTTAATTACATTTCAGCAAATACTTAAAGGAGAATGACAGAGGAAGAAAATGAATGAGGATATGGTGCAAATGGGACACTGTGAAAAGTTTTATAGCAATTCATGGCAGCTGTGCTAATACTTATAATTTCCAGGCCACATTCATCCAACGGTGTGCTGTAGTAAACTGCTGTTTCACTGAGCTCATTCATATTGAGGCAATGTGGTAATATTGCTGAAACTGTCAGTTTTCATTTCAGATACTTATAAATTTTGAATAGGCCTTGAGTAAAGTGAGTTTTTTCTTTTTTTTTTAACATGTCCATTGGCTGTAAGAATGGAAGGCAACAATTAAGTGATTTTGAATATTGAGTGAAGCCACAGTTTCATGCATTAGTTGGGATTCATTGCCATCTGGTGGCTATTTTATGTATTTCAGACAGTGCAGATATATTCTCATTTTGTGTACTAGTATTCACGTGATTTCGAAAAGATGACATGAAATCAGCAGCTGTATGAAAAGTATTGAGTACATTTAAAAATATTCTGATATTAACTAGATAACATGGTCTATTAAAAATATCTTTTATGGTCTATTATTAAATATCCTCTATTTTCCTCTAGGATTTAGGTGCTATGAGATAAGGACATAAACAAAGGCAGCCTAAAAGTCCTGTCCATAGTCATCAAAATACAAAGTGCAGCTTCAGATATTTACAATTCTCAAGAATTGTAGCATAAGAGCCAAAAGTAATTTTCAATGATCATAAAGTGAAAGAAGGTAATTGAAATCTTGATGTGCTCTTTGAATTAGTTCTTTTTTATATGAGGATACTGGACCTGGTTAACGGTTGTACTTGATGGTCATAAAGGACTTGTGGAACCTTAATGAATCTATGATTATATACGGTACATTATTCCTAAAACTCAACTAGTGTTTCTAATTCAACATGTTTGTTTGCTAGCCTGTCTCCTGCACTTGAATGCTAGTAAGAGAAGCTATTTTTAAATCTCATTGATACATTTGTTTCTTTTACTATGCTTATTACTTTTATACATGGCCGTACTTCCATCAAAAGTGTAAGTTTCAGTGTAACTAAAGGTATCACCTTGAGATTCCAGTTTTATTCTTCATAGGCCGAAATAAGTAACTCATATGTAATGTTTGTGATTTTTTCATGGCTTGTTAAATGTAATAATAGACAGCTTATTTGTAGTCCACCTTATTTACTTTATGTGTTTGTAAGAGAAAATCCTTCAGGAAAATGTTTAAATCATCATAATGATAAGGTTTTATGCAAGTGTATTTTAGAGAGGGGAAGGAAAAGAAGTCTCAGTGAAAACTCAGAAAACAATTGTACCCATTTCTATTGACAGAAACTTTTGGATAAAATTTTAACATGATCCTTGATTCAACAAAAAAAGTAAACATCCTTTTAGGAAGATCTTTTAGGAACATCTTTAGGAAGATAACAAAAGTGGAAGACCCTTCTCAAAGTGACAAATCTAAAAGTATGTTTACAAATTTATATGTTATTTTAATTCCCTATGCCTGCCCCATGACATGCATCTGTGTTTGGACAGTAGGAAATAAATGGAAGGTAATTTCCTCTTCAGTTATAGGGCTGATGCCATGTCTACCATTCTTGCTGTGCTCTTGCTTTGGCTTGTGATACATTTTTGTTGGGTTTTTATCTCCCAGCTCTGGCGCTGTGGCTATTCTCTGCCAGGTTTTCCTTTGTGCAAACTTCCATCTTTATTTCTGCTGCTGTCTGAACTGTTTGGTACTGTGAGCATCAGCAGCTGTAGTCTTTTGGTTTTGTCTTCTTGACTGTCATCCATCTTCAGTCTATACTGAAATAAAAGGAATGCTACAGAAGCATCAGCCTGCTGCTGCCATCCCAGCCTTGATGAGAGCTCTATGTAGGAACAGCAGCCTGTTGTGTTTATCTCTACTTTGATAAAAGCTCTCTGTTCTCTTGGGAAAGGTGCATACCGAAGGATAGACTCCAGCCATAAACACCATGTGTGGATGTTTTCCTTTACCCGGAACGCTGGGCTGTGGCGTTCGAGTGAATGACCGATAAGGGCAGAAAGATCTGCTCTGCTGGTGCCTGGTGGTGTGGCTCTTTTGTCTTTAATAAAGTAATAAAGATGGAACCTGCTAGAAGAAACAGTGGTCTCTGTTTTTTTTCCAAGCTGATGCATATCTGATGCTGTTATTAAATCAAAACCTTTAAAACCATGTATCTTGGTGTTTCCTAATAATTTATTACCAGAACAATGAAAGATTTGAAATATTTTCTAACTGGCCTTTTCCTGCTAATTTTTTTAAAGCATACACCTTCCTATCACACAGCACTGCCAGCAAAATTGAAATCTTCTTCTCTACTATGAATTTCCCTTTATGCATCTCATTCTAGTCATAAAGATGGGGTTAAAAACATTGTCTGCATTTCTCTAAATGTAGAAAAAATGACTGGTTTAAAACCCAGCCTTTCACTCCTTTCACTGTGTATTTTACAGAAGGGTCAATATCTTGTAACCTCCAAGACCAGCACCTTCAGCACAATCTCAGCTGAGTGGGGAACTTGGTAGCAGCTAGATGTGGGATCATCACTAGGATTGCCTCTTCCAGCTGGATTCCGCTCAACTCTGCCTCCCTCACCATGGCAGAGATTGATTGGTGCCTCAGAATTTATTTGTGTAGCTCATTGTATATGTTCATCCTTAGAAAGATCTCTTTTTACTGCTTGATGAAATGCCTCTGGGCTCCTATTGTTTTTACTTTTGGAGAAAGCAGCAGGGCTATTGGTAATTATGGTCCTTTCGTGTTTATACTAGGGATGGTCCCTTTTTCTGTTAAAAACAAAGAAATGTGCAAAATGCCCTTGCATTTCAGGTCTTGCCTGGAATGTTCCCTAACCAAAACCAGGAGCAGGACTGAGTACCTGCTATATCAGGCTTTTCATTTCTATGTCCAGGTTCTGTCCACAAGAGGAATGAGTCACTCTAATGACTTGTGGGGGAGAGAATAAAAATATAATTTCTCTAATAAATTATATGAGATAAAAAACTGTCAGAGCAGACAGCCCAAAGTACAATCGTGACACATTACATAAATATTTGAACTGATCCTGAAAGTGACAAATTAAGTTAATTAGTCCATCACTGGGTATTGGCAGTATAAGTAATTAATTAAATGTTAAAGTATTAATTAATGTGTTGGACCTTAACAAGTGGGTAGTTGTGTATCTCCCAGCTTGACTCTGTAGATCTATGGTAGTCCCATTTACCAGCACAATGGGGGTTAAACCAGTACCCTCTTCCATCATAGTGAAAAGCAAGACTTTCGTGCTGCTGTGGCCTTTAATACCTAGACGTCATGCTGCTCCTCAGCTGAGGAGCTGGCTCAGTCACTATCAGCCAGCTGGTAGAACATCTGTAGGAACTTTAATGCTAGCAGATATATTTTGAACAAAATATAGTAAGACCTTGCTTGCCATTTGAAAGTAAGCATCTTAGGAGTTTTAGCCAAGGGAACAAACATGGATATATGGATTAATTCATAATGCTCAGGTTTGGGGAGTTTTTAATTCCTGAAGACTAGGATATACACTGGGATATATAGGAGAGATGATGGATGGATGGATGGATGGATGGATGGATGGATAGATAGATAGATAGATAGATAGATAGATAGATAGATAAACTAAAACCATTTAGGATAACACTAGAGATTGTTACCCAAACAATGATGACAGAAGTTGTGGGTACTAAAGAGGTTGTAAAGAGCAGCATGGAAAGATCCAGACGCCTGCTTCTCTCTGAGGATCAGAAGAAGCTTCCTGATTCCATCATTCATTCAGGGATTAAATAACACGGATGTGTACCAAAAACTCAAAGAAGAATTGTAGGCCCAATGAAGCATTGCTGTTCTTGGAAATGGGTGGTAGTGTGAAGTTAAGTGGAACAAGGAAGTTTGAATGTGAGTTTATGTAAACCCCTTCATTTATAGTACTTACAATGTGAGATTGAAGGAAAAAAAATTCTTAGATGACTCTTCAATGTTATGAAAGAGTTTTCCAGTGCCAATCCTGTTAAAGAAAGAGTTTTATTGAGAAAATGTCTTTACTGTAGGTGTCAAAATTATCTGCTGCAAGGTATCAGTAAGGAGACCATAGCAGAATTAAAATGGCCTATAATAATTAAACTAATGGTATTTGAGTCCTTGTTTTAAGATAAAATTTATTAAAATACTCAGAGAGACTTGTCAGAACTCAGTTCATCCCTCTGAGTGCCCACAGTTGCCGGGACTCCTGCCAGGGGGCTCGGGGACCCTCGCACACAGCCCAGAACACGTGTGGGTTTGATTATGACCCGTGGAGCAAATTACCAGCTTTGTATGAAGACCTGAAAGCCACAGAAGTTTAAGTAGTGTAATAACAAAATAATCACTGGGTGAAAAAGTAGGTTTTGGGATTTTTAGAATAGGGGTTTTTGGGGACAAGATGGAGGAACTTGGGCATGTCCAGCCTTTCTTCTTCTTCTTCTTCTTCTCTACCTCCATTTTCTGCTGTGATGCTGGCACTTTGGGATTGGTTCAGAATAGAAACTCACTGTCTAACATAGGTGGTAGGTATTGGAAAGTAATTGTAAACTTTTTATACGTGGTTTTAGTATAAAGAGACAACACCGCCCCGAGGGCAGTCAGAGTGCCGCTGGCTGTCCTGCTGATTAGACCTCGGCTGGACAGGAGAAAAATTTTTATAGATGAAATATAATAAACAACTCTGAGACCAAAAACTGAAGAACTCCGACTCATTCTTTGAACGTGAGGGCCGAAACGGACACTTTTCACATATCTCAGGGCTGCAATAAACTGCAGCACTCCTGAGAGAGACTGAAGTTCTACAGAGAACAAAGAAGCCTCTAAGTCTTGACTTTCCAAAATAGGCAAATATCCAGAATGCTGTGGTGCAATAGAAGTCTTCAGTTTTACTGAGGAGCATGAAGACCTCATAGTACCTTCCAGCGTCTGAAGGGGGCCTGCTGGGAAGCCAGAGAGGGACTCTTCAATAGGAGCTGTAGGGATAGGACAAGGAGTAATGGGTAAAAGTTGAAATAGGGGAGATTTAGGTTACGTATTGGAAATTTTTGCTGTGGTGGTGGTGAGACATTGAAAAACGTTGCTCAGGGAGGTTGTCAATGTCCCAAATCTGGAAGTGTTCAATGCTAGGTTGGATAAGGCTTGAGCAACCTAGTGAGAGGCTTAGTGAGAGGTGTCCTGGCAGGGGAGATTAGGACTAGATGATCATTAAGGTTCCTTCCTTAATTGCAGATCCTCCCTAATGATCTCATAAACTAAGTCCATGTAAATTTTTAGTTATCATCAGAGTCCATGAAAATTACACACATGCACACACAGGTTTTTCTCTCAAAGCACATTTTGTCTAATTTCCCTGCAGAAAGCCATATGGGGCAAAAATCTTTCTTGATCTTACTGTGCTACTTTGATTTATTCTGTTTGCTACATTGGACTGTCCTGTAGCTTTATTACATTGATACTCAGTTCTTTAGAGGCATTTCATAGATATGCAATTTAGAGAATGAAATTAAATTTCCAAATACTGTTGTCAATGAAAATAGGTGGTTACCTTTGTGCAACCTCAAAGTGCTTACAGTAGATTTCTCAGTACAGACTCTTTAGGAAAAATGCATCAGTATTAAAATGGAGCCCTGTGATATTAAAAAGCAAAATTTTATCAGTTTTTTCTAGTCTTCTAGTTATGTAAAATGAGCAAGAAATTAGCTTGGCAAAAAAGTTAGCAAATTCTTATAGGTCATGATATTTCTAGTCAACATTATTTTTGTCATGATAGGGACAGTAAAAGTCCTGGGCAAAACATCAAGCTTATTTGGTGTTTTTTTAACTTTTATGAACCCTAAATAATGACTGACAGCGAATCTGTGGGTGTAATGAAACATGTTTGCAAAGCACATGTGGCATGGAAGCCAAAATAAAAATGCAAAAGCAAATAACCTGTGGTGGTACCTATACTTGAAATGAAATAAGTGTTTGTAAAGTCCATTATGTCCTTTAAATGGAAGACACAATATAAAGGAAAAAGCAAATAAAACTGCTCCATTTTTTGAGCAAACAGTGCCTCAAAGCCCAAAGCGCAAAGAAATTTTCAGTTGCCCTTCTAGTGCAATGCTTGCAGGGTTCTGTTGAAACAGTTATTGACTTGCTCTGTGCTCTAAAGAGCCAGTAACTCCAATGGACAAAAACATTTTCTGTCCTGCCTGAGGACTTCGTTTTCTGCATGATCTTTATGTAACCATTTCAGGAACTGATTTTTCTCACACTGTGCAAATGGTATCTTCTCGGCCATTCCTTATCAACTTGTCTGGCCATTCTTCTTCTGTTGAATCTTCAGCCAAATGATTCAGTAAACATTTCTTGCATTATTTTGATTTTGTACTCATCTTTATTGTGATGAGTTGGGATAATTTTTCCAAAATGAGTTTATAAAAAAATGAAAAATATTACATAGAAGCAAACTGGATTCTGCCTTAAATGGTTAAGGTTGTCCCTCACTTCATGATAAGGATTATTTTGTGAAGAAATGCGCCCAAATAAATTTCAATTTATTATGTAATTATATACTGGAGTAGCTTTTTACTAAAAATCATGTCTGTATTTTTACTGTAATTAAGAATACCGTACTTATTTAAAACTAGTACACCCTAGTAATATTCTACTCTGAAGCTGATGGTATCGGTTGCTGATTTTTAAATGCTATGCCTCAAAAATGCTAATTCCTCAGGAGCAGCTTAACTTGTACAAGTGTGACGGAAAAAGCAAATTTGTAGGCATATATATTTTAATATATGCAAAGCCTTCTTGCCCCATGTTTGGCATTTGTCAGCAGCAGCAATTAGGTAGCTAGTACCGCAAACCTCTGGGTGAATCCTTCAGAAAATGTGTAATAGTGGTGCTGCTATTTGCATATCAGTAATAGTAAGCTTGGAGTATGACTCATTTATTTAGAACTTTTTCAGATTCTTTCCTATATATGCTGTTCTCCTTTGTTTAGCTACTTCTGATGTGTTATTGTATACTCATTTACTTTTTCTATTTCATGATTTGTAAGCTTTTATTTTATTTTGGTTTCAGACATATTTTGGTTTCAGACACTCTTCCTACTGTTATCACTTCAGTTTAAATGTGTTCTCAGGCTGCACTGTTATGGAGCCTTACCTGAAGGAAATCTCTGATGATTCCTGTGAGGCAGAGGAACAGGTTGCTTTTCCAAGCAAATGCTTTCTGAACAAGTCTGATTTGCTACAGCTGTTTGTGGCACACCTGAGTTTCAACGATAACTGGGTTTTTTTGAAGTTCTCTTCATGTCTCCACAATTTATTTACTAGGTATCAGCTAAAATATTGAGATATATTGAGTGCATTCATTTTTTTATTGCTGTCTAGGTTCAATAAAAGACAGAGTTTGTAACAGAAATTGCCACCTATAAGCCAGATAAAAGATAAGAAACATATTTCAAAAAGGTCTTTGATTAGGGTCTTTTCGCCATTAAGGTCTTTTACCCATTACTCCTTGTCCTAAACTGATATTCTTCATTTCATGAGGAGAAGCCAACAAAAAGGTTTTTGAAGGCCTGTAAGAGGTACCATAGAGATTGTGCTGAGTTAGATGGTGTCATAGAAGAGAAAGCATGAAAGGAATTCCAGCATCAGGTTGCTGCTTTGCCTAATTTAAGGTGTGGATGTCACCTCTATATGCAGGATAATTTTGCATCTCAGAAAATTAAAAAAGGTTCCTTTTGAATTATTGAAACTTGCAAGCTGCAAGTGTGGTGCAGTAGTTTTTATCTGGAAAGATCTAAAATTCTTCTCCAATAGCAAGACCTTGCTGAGCAGGCTCTTGCACAAGAACTGCAGCTGGCTCCTGAATTTAAAAGTGTTCAGAAGACAGGGAGAAGAGGTACCAGAAATATCTCATTGAGGGATTGGAACTTCAGTACAGCCCATAGCAGTAGCCTTAAATATGCAGAGATGGAAGTGTATGAGTACACTACAGAAGGCAGGAAAACAGATACTTTTTTTATTTCTAGCCACAGTTGTCTCTGTCATGTTGTGCTTCTTTCAAGTTAATTAAAGAGAAAGCTCATCAGAGAAAGAGGCTGTGATTCATCTTGTATGTATATAGCTTCACACTGCCAGTCTTGGTCTAGTAGTGGAAATGGAAGAAAGGATCCTTCTTGGTGTATGTGTTATTTTTATTTTACAGCTAACAATGTTCAACAATTCTTCCACCTGTCAGTGTGATTTTCCCATGAATGGTGACATGGGGTTTTTACCCTGTTTTAGGTTGTAGTGTTTTCTACCCACACTGTCCCTTGGGAAACATTTCAGTGTCTATGTATTTTTACTGCTATCTTATAGCTTTCTGGTTTTTTCCATTCACTTTTCTCTTTTATTTATTACTAAAGTGGGATTTCCTTTGTGGCTTTTTTCCTGTGCTGCCACTGTATTTCTGTATTTTTCTTAGCATTACTTTTGTCTTCATCTTTTCCATTTCCTCCTGTCTCAACAATATAGTTTGCCTCTCTGCCATCCACTGCTACTCTTCATCTCCACATATGTTGTATCTGGACTAAATCCAAAAGACTTATTGTGATACCCCAGCAGCAAGAGCTGCAATGTTTAACTTCTTCATGCCTCTGCAGGAGAGCAAGACCAAGCCTTTGTAAAATTCAGGGGTGTAGAGCAGGCTTCTGTGAAAGACTTGTAACTTCCAAAATTTTGAGTTACCTGCAGCAAGTTCATAAAGAATGACTGACGTAGAAAGGGATGGGATTTGAGACACAGCAAGCATATTAAAAGACATTTTGTATATGTGTTCTGAAATTTGTGGATAAGTTTTGGAAACATGACAGAGTTCAGTCTTTACATTTGTTCATAATGAGTAGTTTTTCCACCTATTAAATTGTCTTTTTAGAGCACGTGCCACTTGCCTTCACCACAGTACTCTCCACACCCAAGAATGGCAAAACTTGCATCTCTCCTGTGGGAAAAAAAAAAAAAGGCTCCATTTACTGTTTGATGCAAGAAGGAGCTGTCTTCTCTTCAGTTTTTTTTTTCATCTGAGTATGATATTCAAGATTTTTGGGGCCAGAGGAGTTTTTATAAACAATAATGTAGGAAAGTAGCTCTGATACTCATTTCTGAGGTAGCAGTATATGAATAAAGGAATCCTTAGCTTAGATTGAGAATGAATGGTTTCTGACATGAGCAGACAGGGGAAGCCATGTCACAGATTGCATTTATATACCTTTTTCTCTTCCCCCAGTCACCATTCTGTGTGTCAGAATTCCAGAACTTTCAAAATATAATCCTAACTGTAGATATTACACACAGACTGTGATACTTACAGAGCCACCTCTGTGCTGGAATCTGATCCAAACATGATGCATCAAGCTTGTGTAACAGAGCTCTGCAATTTTTTCCCCCTTTTTCCTTTGGCAAGAAGCAACCAAAATCAGCTGTTCACAGACCTTTCGTCCATTACTAAGTTGGGTTTGTCATTCTTCCCCAAAAATAAAGTGTGCAGTGTACACTGGTAATCAGGAACCATCTGTGTGAAGGTTCAGCAGAGGGCATCCAAATTGTGAGTTGGAGCTTTGTTTCTCTTTATGTAGAACAGGGCATGTCAGATTGATACCAGACACATGTATGTACTTTCCTCCTCCACAGGATTGGAAAAAAGAGTCAAGGATTTAAATTATTTACAAAGTTGGCAATTCTTTCTTCTCACCTTAAACATTTGACAGGATGTAGGAATACGCTAACCAGCTGTATGACAGTCATGCCTCCCATATGTCCAAGACAGGTCCTGTCCAGACCCTCAGAGCTAACTCCAATCCCTTATGCTGAAGGTGATGGTGGACGAACGTGCCAACACAGTTGCTGTTGAAGACATCTGCTACAAAGACAATTAATTTCTACTAAGCTTTAGAAAAATGTGGCACTCGTGACAACATGCATCATTCTAGTTTTTTTATTGAGCTGAAAGTAAAATTTTAGATATGTGGCATTTAAAGACTAGGGTATCATGTAAGTGGAATTTCAGTACAGCAGTATATTTTCCTAAGAATTATGTTTTTAAATCTTACAGTACTGTGCTATAAATTACTTTGAAATATTTATGATTTTAAAATCAGAAATTGCTGTCCATTGACTTCAGAGTTACACTGCTGTGTTTCTAGTGGTAATTTAAAACCAAACCAGTTCCTGATAATCTAATGTATACCACTAAGTCTTTAAAGTGTCAAGGCATGTAGAGTTTTCTTTTCTTAATATGCCAGCTTAGAATGCAGCCTCTTTGAGAGGACTCAGAAGTACACATAGGGTCTTACAAAATATATCTTCAATTGCAATATTTTTTCATGGCCACAATTTCTAAGGGAATGATAATACCCCTAAGTGACTTGCTTACAATGTGGTATACCATGGAGAGTCTAAATCAATCAGTTTTAAATGTCAGTTGTCAATTATTTAGCTAACCTTGCAGAGAAACTTAGATCTCGGCTTTCACCAACTTTTTCCTCTAATCAGCATTAATGTCTAACAGTCCTCTTGATCCTCACAAAAAGAATTTCAATTGTAAGCTCATTAACTGTTAGTTCATGATACTAGAAAGGAAAATAGAACCAGCAGATGGTAGCTAAAAATTGGAGAAACTAAGAACTCTAAAGGAATCAAAATTCTCTAAGTATTTTGCACATCATTTAGTTAACTCTGAAAAAGGAAATTGTTCCTTTTTGAAACCAACTGGTACAACAAAAAGTATTTCAATATTTCACAAGTTCTAAGTAGAAGTAGATCTAGATGATCTGCGGCCTATAGCTGGGCCTTTGGCCACTGTTTATCAGACACTTGATAGCACCTTCAGGGGGAGAAAGAGGAAATCACACCAACAGCCACTGTGGCCACTCAAGCTGCAGCTGAGCTGCAGGAACAGCCCATGCCGATGCAACAGGAGGGAAAGGCAGATCCAGAGATAATCACTGATCCCTGTCCCTGGGTGAGCTGCAGGGTGTGCAAGAAGATTTGAGCTGCCAGTCTGACCTGGCTGCTCCAGTGCTGCCATATCATGGCACATGATATGAAACTAGGTGGTAATGAGGCTGAGGAGCTGGGATCCCTGTCCCAGGATCTGGCACTGACGAGGGCATTGGGAAGAGGACAGAAGCTCTCAGCCTTTGGAGGTGACTCCTGTCAAGCGTGAGAGAAAGGTTCTCTCTCAGGGATGATCTAGTAGTGCACCCAGGCAGGTGGGGCACCATGGAGAAAGGTATCCAGTACCTGGGAGAATGAGTGTTCTGGAGGTAGTCTCTAGGGATTCAATTAAGGTGCAGTCCCCTGTAGACCTGGATGAGGTCCAGAGTGCACAATCCACGTGGCAGAAGTTTGTACGGAGCACATGATCATCGTACACCAACTCTCTGGCATCCATGTCCATGACAGGAGGAGGAACAAAGTGCTTTAGGTGATTACCTAGCTACAGCCATGTGATGGTCATCTTTTTTCCTCCCTACTGACCTGCACCTTGTCTGTGGAAAGACTGTCCAAGACTGCAGACAGACTCAAAAGACTTCATCAGATTAGAGAGGAAATGTCCCATGCCCCTCCAGTGTGGACCAGAGTCTAAACTATTGGGAGCAAGTACCCTCTGCTCAAGAGAGAGGGTACAAACCACAAGGTGACCTGTGGCTTTTGCTGTGTCACCCCAGAGGGGATGTAAGGAAGTAGGATGAAAAACCCACCTCTGTTCTGGCAGCACAGGTACGTGAGTTGGGAGGAAGAACAAACATCAGAGGAAGCTCTTCAAGGATAAATGCAGCTCCAGTTTCCAGTGGGTGAGTCCTCAGACAGAATAGAAGGGCTGGTATTTCTTCTGGTCCAATTGAAAGCATCTCCAGTTCATATTTACAAGAAATATCAATGAATACCATGACCAGAACTAGAGAGGCCCTGCCTCCAGCCAGGTGGAGGAAAGGGACAATCAAATCTATTGGACTGTGTGGATCCAATGGCTTGGTACACCAGACTCACAGGAGTGTAAAACTTTTGTTGACCCCAGAACACAATTTACCTGATGCCATCAAGATACGCAGGGGCAGGATTCATTTCTATTCCTGGGGTGATAGGGAGAACTGGACAGCTGACTGTACTGGAAGTTGAAGTGACCCTGTCTGGGAATGAATGGAAAACACCCCCACTGTGACTGGCCCAGAGGCCCTGTGCTTCCTTGGCAAAGATTATCTCAGGTATTTCAAGTGTCCAGAAAGGGCACTGTTGGGCTTTTGGTAGAGCTGCTGTGAAGACAAAAGGAAATTAAATAGCTTAATGCCTTGCCTGGTCTCTCAGAGGACCCTTCTGCTATGGGACTCCAGGAGAGCTGAAGAATCTGCCAAGGGTTGAAGAACATCAGGTACCAATCACCACCACAGCAGTGCACCATTGATAGCACCATGTTAGCCAGGACTGTGAACCCCAGACATGAGATGGACTGTGGAGAACCAGAGAGTGACCAGCAAGGTTCACTCACCTTTTATGGCCAGGGTGTAAGTGCAGTGGAGAGTGGAGACTGACAGTGAACTATCATGATCTGGATGAAGCCACACCATCCCTGAGCAGTGCCGTGGTGAACATGTTGGAGCTTCAGTACAAGCTGTACACTCTGTACACATTTTTGTACATTCTGTCATTAGTATTGTTGCTATTACTGTTTGTTGCCCTGTTCCATTGCTGTTTCCAATAAATTGCTCTTATCTCAGCCCATGACCTTTACTGTTTGTAATTCCAATTCTCTTCTCCGTCCCACCACAGGGGAAGAGGGAGGGAAGGAGGAAAGGAGGGATGGAGAGATGGAGGGAAAGAAGTATGGAGAGGAGCAAGTGGCTCATGAACTGGAGTGTTTCACTGGGAACATTAAATTGAGGAATACCATTCCTAAACCATGATAGACCATTGAATATTGGTTCTCGAATAAAATTAATGAAATTTTAAAGTGCATCAGTAGAGAATTAAAATATTGATTTCATATGCATGTCACTGGTATTATATAACATAACAGCTTACATAACAGTCTTACATTACAGCTACAGTAATAACAGATAATAAACAAGAAACATAATAAGCTAAAGCTCTTTGTTTACTGTGATTTTAAATATCTTAGAAGAAGGCTTTTATAGCAAGTACGTTACTTATGCTGTGGAAAATGGTGATACAGTTATTTGCAAAAGTCGAACACAGCTAAATTTGTGTTTTCTTTTAATGAATGTGGCACAGCAACATTTAAAAGACCCTCCATGAACTCCATTAGTGGTAATTGTAAATCTTTGAATGTGACTAGTTGAGCAATTTTTTAAAAAATATGAGTAATTTGCCATTAAAAATTGTTATTACAGGTTAAGACCTAGAGATGTTGCAACTGTGAACTCTAGAAGACTGTACAAAGCAGAGAAAATTAGGATGTCTCATGGAGTTTCTGGTTTTTCCTCTAAAGGAATAATAAAATATAATATGATCGTCTACAAAAAGAGTAAGAGGAATTGAGTACTGGCTGGACCTGTTGAGTTCTAGAGATACAAGTAGTGAAGGTGCTAGACTAATTAATTGATACAGCATTGAATTTTTATACCCAGTTGGAGCAGGGACAAATCCTAAAAAAATATATTTCTGTCCTACAAGACAAAGTTTTTCTTTAAATAAGTACTCTTTCTTTCTTTCTTTCTTGGATAACTTATTTCAGTGAAGATATTACAGCTGAATTTCACTTTTAAAATAAAAATGGCCTTTTTAATAAGGTGGAAAGATGAGAAAAAGTGCTGAAATTTTGAAAAATGCATTTAAAAATATTTTAGAATTTTTTTTGAGAAAATTGAGAGAAATTTTCACAGGCTGAAGATCAGTTTATGTATTATAGGTACCAGAAGCCCTGGGCAGCCAACCAGGCAAGGAGGAGGCAGTGCTGGGAGCAGCTGAAGGTGATGGAACAGCTCCAGGGAGCCTCTTGGAGTGCGACAAACAGGGGCATGGTACAGCAGTGCGGTCATGGGTTTCTTCAGGTAGATCAAGCGGGAAGGTCTCATCTCTGACCATGCAATAGAGGCAACAGAGAGGCTCAGTAGCTGGTAAGGAGGAGAAAGAGAGCTCCTGTTAGCTGCTGTCTTGTTAGAGTACTGCAATAAGCTTCATCAGTTACGGTGCTGCTGACACTCTGTAAAACCCAATGCCCTGTAGCTTCCTGGGTCACTGAACCAGTCAAGTCAGAGGCCTCCAGACAGACAGACAGACAGAAAGACAGACAGACAGACAGACAGACAGACCTGCTGATCAGAGAGTGCCAGGAGTGGCCCTCTCAATAGCTGCCAGGAGTGCCTGATGCCTTTTCAGGAGGCTGCTGCTGACAAGCTGTTCGTTTGCAGGAGGTGTGCTGTGGCTGAGGAGCTGTGTCATGAGGTGAAGGAGCTAGAGGTGAGGCAAAGGCCAGCTTGGCTGAAGAGAAATATTCTCTTGGAAATACGGCAAAAAAGAAAGGTGTATGCCGAGTGGAAGCAAGATCAGGTGAAATGGGAGGAATACAGAGATGCTGTTGCCACTTTAAGGAGGAAGTTCATATACCCAAAGCTCAGCTGAAATTAAAGCTGGCCAGAACCATAGGGGAAAATAAAGAGAGATTTTTCAAATATTATAATGGCAAAAGGCAGTGTAAAAATAGCATCAGCCCATTACAGGATGAGGATGGTCACCTCACAAGCAGGGGCAGGGACAAGGCAAAGGTATTCAATGCAGTCTTTACCTCTGTCTTCAGCACAGATGATGAAGCAAGGGTGTTTCAGTACCCTCAGCTGGAGAACCATGGCTGTGAGAATGATAAATGCTCAGTCGACTCTGAAATGGTGTGGGATCAGCTGCATCTCTACAAATCTATGAGGCCTGATAGGATTTATCAAAGTATCCTCAGATCTAGCTATCTAACATAGCAAAACTTCTCTAGTTGCTTTTTGATAGATCTTGGGAATCTGGAGATGTCCAGCTGATTGGAAGCGGGTCAATATTACCCCAATTTTCAAGAAGGGCAAGCAGGAGGACCCTGGAAACTACAGGTCTGTCAGTCTCACTTTAGAGCCTGGTAAACTTATGGAGAAGATAATTTAGGGAGGTATTGAAAAACACCTCAAAGAAAATGCAGTCATCAGTCATGGCCAGCACAGCTTCATGAGAGGACAGTCCTGCTTATCAAACCTGATTTCTTTTTATGAGAAGCTAACCTACCTAGCTGATCAAGGGAAGCCAGTGAAAGTAATCCTTTTGGATTTCGGAAAAGCTTTCAGTGCTCTCTCTCATAGTATCCTTATGGATAAAATGCGCAGCACACAGCTGGATAAACACATCATGGGCGGGCAACTGGCTCAGGGACTTGGCACAAATAGTGAATGGGGTGACATCAGACTGGTGATCTACCACAAGCAGGGTTCCACAGGGCTCCATTCTTGGCCCTGTGCTCTCCAACATCTTCATAAATGGCTTGGATATGGGACACAGGTCTGGAAGGGATACTAAGCAAGTACACAGATGATACAAAATTGGGATCCTGCAAAATTAGAGGACTGAGCAATCACTGGCTATATTAAATTCATTCAACAGGGGAAATTGCCAGATTCTGCTTCTTGGATGGGGCAACTCTGGATGTATGGTCAGAC
Source organism: Ammospiza caudacuta (assembly GCF_027887145.1). Lineage (NCBI taxonomy): Eukaryota > Metazoa > Chordata > Aves > Passeriformes > Passerellidae > Ammospiza > Ammospiza caudacuta. The sequence goes on from NC_080632.1 coordinate 60,916,542, forward strand.
TGGGGAATGAGATGCTGGAAAGCAGCACCGTGGAAAGGGACCTGGGGGTCCTGGACAGTGACAAGTTGAACATGGGCCAGCAGTGCCCTGGCAGCCAGGAGGGCCAAGCGTGTCCTGGGGGGCATCAGGCCCAGCATTGCCAGCCAGGCAAGGGAGGGGATTGCCCTGCTCTGCTCTGGGGCAGCCTCACCTCAAGTGCTGGAGGCAGTTTTGGGCACCACAATATAACAAAGAAATTAAGCTGTTACAGACTGTTCAAAGAAGTGCCATGAGGGCAGTGAATGCCCTTGAGGGGAAGCTGAGGTCACTTGGTCTGTTCATATCGGAGAAGAGTGGACTGAGGGGAGACCTCATTGCAGTCTGGAACTTCCTCATGTATGGAAAAGGAGGGCAGACACTGATCTCTTCTCTGTGGTAATCTGAGACAGGATTTGGGGGAATGGCCTGAAGTTTTGTCAGAGAAGGTTTAGGTTAGACATTAGGAAAAGGTTTTTCATCCAGAGGGTGGTTGGGCACTGGAGCAGGTTTCCCAGGAAATGGTCACAGCAGCAAGCCTGAAAGAGTTCAAGAAGTGTTTGGACAATGCTCATGAGCACATGTGATTTTTGGAGATGGTGCTGTTCAGGGTCTGGAGTTGGGCTCAATGATCATTGTGAGTCACTTCCAACTGAGTAGATTCTGTGATTCTCTGATTCTCTGATTTTTGTAGGGGAAAATGTATTTGCTCATACATAGGATAAAAAAATAAAAAAAAAAAAAGTGGAATGGGAGAACTTCTGGCCTGTTAGTTGAATCAAAAGAAGTAGATGAATCAAAAGAAGTAGATCAAAAATCTGCTCAAGTTTCCACTATAAGAGGCAAAAAGAATTCGTGAAATTTATAAAACTTTAATATTAATTTTGGCATTTCATATTAATCTGGTGGGGAAAAGTATTAACTTCTTATCTCATATACTGTTGCAGCAGGAGCTAGAAATGCCCTACCAAATAACTCCTACTCCACCATTTCTATTACAATTAGTCAAAGCTACATGAAAATTATTGTAAAATCCTGTTTGTATCTCTTCAATGTTATATAACCTAAAAATAACATTTTGAAACGTATTTTGCTATGTGCAGCTAAAGAAGTTCCTCTAGAAAAGGCTAATGGTGATTCCTCAGGTTGTCTCCTCTTTCACTAGCAGGATAGTGTGTTCAGGAAGATTATTCTTCTCACAACCTGAATTTTGTGTCCTCTATTCCAAAGTGTGAGGAAATACTAATGGCATGTTGAAACCAGAAGGCATGAGAAGTTTGTGATGACAGGAATATGCCTTTTGTTTTAGACAAAATTAGTTAGAAATTGAAAAATATATGTAAGAACTGAGGGGAGATACAAAGATGTGCTAATTTTTTGACATAAAGACAATATAAATAAATAATAACTTTAAAAGTTCAGCTTGAAACAAATCACTTTCAGCCGTTGATTCCAATCTCCTTTTATATTTCAACAGTAGATCCAAGATACCAGGGTTTTTTCACATTATATTTTATCCAGGGACAAAGAATCTCCAGCCACCTTAGGTAACCTGTTGTAATGCTTAACCAAGGACAAGGGGAAGAGGTTTTTTCTTGTGTACAACTTGAATTACTTCATTTGTAACTTGTGACTAGTGACTCTTGCCCACTCTTGGTGGACCTCTGGCTGGGATTTATCTTCTCTGTCACTCCACTTCTGGTTTTGGAATATAGCAGAGAGGTGCTCCTCAAGCCTTCTCTTCTCCAGTGTTCTGTTTTAAAAGTGAACGGTCACGAGAAATGAACCCCACTCTATCTCAAGAGAGATTACAGGTAGAATTACAATTTGCATGAAAGATTACAATAAACACAATGATACAGAGTAAACTGGTTCTAACCTACAAAAACTGAGTACAACCTGGCACCCCGTTGGTCAGAGTGATGATTGCAGTCCTGTTTACATGATGGTTACAGTCTTGCAAAAGCAGTGCTCACGGTCTTGTGAAAGTTGTGGTCACAGTCTTGTTGAAGTTCTGGTCCTCCTCTGGATCTGTCAAGTAGTGATGCCTGAAATGTCCAAGCCAAAGATTATACATGTTCAGGTTCAGGTGGGACTGCTCAGTACTTTCCCTGGGCGGGATGTTTCACAGTTGATGGTGTAATAATTCTGTGAGTCATGGGATATTTTTGGGAATCTTTGATGGTCTAAATCATTGTAGCTACTTATCATGCTATTGCCATTGACTCTATTATGGCCCATTAGCAGAGATGACTCCTCAGGCTGGGTATAAATATGCCTATACTTCCCCAGAGGAGAGTTGTCACAGCTGAGTCATTGATGTGAAGAAAAAAGAAAGTCTACACTGCCTCAAAGGGTTGCCTCTTTTTCTTTACCTCATCTAATACCCAGCTTGTTGCCTGAGGTGTCAGGTGTGCACTAGGCAGGTCACCAGAAATGACAGGGGTGGGGTGGAATGCTGGCTAAACTGGCACCCTACTCCTGTAACCAGGACATTTAGGTAAACTGTTTCAGATCCGTTAGCCTTTACTCATGGTCACTCTACTCCAGCACCCTGTCTTAGTGGGTCACCTCCCCCTGGATTCTCCAAAATGTCAGTTTCTGTCTTGTACTTGGGAAGTGCAAAAGAAGACACCATGTTTCAGATGCATCTTCCATCCATCCATCCATCCATCCATCCATCCATCCATCCATCCATCCATCCATCCATCCACCCATCCATCCATCCATCCATCCATCCATCCATCCATCCATCCATCCATCCATTCCTCTCTCCCTCCCTCCCTCCCTCCCTCCCTCCCTCCCTCCCTCCCTCCCTCCATCCATCCATCCATCCATCCATCCATTCCTCCCTCCCTCCCTCCCTCCCTCCCTCCCTCCCTCCCTCCCTCCCTCCCTCCCTCCCTCCCTCCCTCCCTCCCTCCCTCTCTCCCTCCCTCCCTCCCTCCCTCTCTCCCTCCCTCCCTTTACCTCAGTAATACATAGAATCATTAGAGTTTTCAGGTTGGAAAATACCTGCAAAGTCATTGAGTCCAGCTAACACTGCAAAGCCCACCACTAAATCATGTTCCCAAGTGATACATCGGCATGCCTCCTAAATCCCTCCAGAGATGGTGACTCTGCCACTGTGCTGGCCAGCCTGCTCCAATGATTGACAATCCCTGTCATGTGTGGTCTTGTTTGCAGCAACACATTGATGGCTTGGTTCATCTTGTTCACTCACTCATCAAGTTCTTTTTAAATAATTTTTCTTCATGGCTAGCAGTTCAAAATTTCCATTACTTTAAAAATGTAGCATGAGCTCCTTGAACTTGTTAAAGTGAAGTTCTTCCATCACAATAACTCTAGTTTTCAGCACTGGGCATTTAAAATATCTCAGAGGACATTTATTTTTACAGGACTGTTCAAGTGGCATACTAAATAAAAGAAGATACCAATGTGTAATAGTGAGGTATGAAAGCAAGCTTTGTGAGACTTTCAGGATCTTCTGTATAAGTATTGTAGGTATTATAGTTAGCTTTGCTGGTTGTTTGTATTATTGACAATATGGATCAGGTAAAAGATGCTTTTCTCATAACACAAAGTCTGTGTTGGGTAACTTCTGCGAGTATTTTCTTTTTCAATGCAGACAAGCAGTACTGAAAAAATACTGATTAGCTCAGTTGTTGCAGAAAGCGTACGGAGTTGTGCATGAGAGAATTTTAATTGAGAAAGAATTTGGGGCCACAACCAGAACAAGAGCTTGTAGGGTGGGAATACTGTAGCTTTTGATCTACACCTGCAAAGGGCATTACTATATCGTATGAAGGACCAGGTGTAAGACTTACAGAATCTCATATTATGCCAAGTTGGAAGGACACATAGGGATTGACTCCAACTTGTTGTCTTGTAGCATGGGGGCAGAACAGATTAAGACTTGTCATAGGTAGAAATTTCTATTTGGAGTGCAGTGTGGATTTAGCCTTAAACTATTAATGTCTTCATGGAGAAATTTTGCAAATACAGTCTGTTACATAACAGGTATGTGTATTCTAAATAAGTAATACCTTGTTTTTTGAGTTGGTTTGCCGCCACCATGGAAGCACGTGATTGCGCTTTAGATTGATGTGATTTAGATTAACTTCAAATCAGTGAAACAACTATATATCAAGTGATTACCCGCCAAAATTCTTGATGCACCTTCATAATTTATGGAGAAAGGCATATTTTCTTCTAGCTTATAATCAGGAGCTGCAGTGCATCACTTCTTGCTGGTACCCCTCTCTCATCGCCGATGGTGTTGGGTGCCTATAGCAGCCAGCTTTGGCTGCATGATTTAATGTGCGGGTGACTGAAGCTGTGTGCACTGTGTCCCACTCCAAGATAATGTCTGCTCTCCAAAAGACTGGGCAAGACAGCCATGCTGCAGTTCCTTGCTCAGGAAGTTGATTGGAGGAGGGGGAGTGCATGAGAATACTGGTAAAGGCCATGATGCAATGACATGAAGAGGTCCAAGCATAAGACTGTTCCCAAAACCAGATTGTCTGTTTTCAGCTCCATTTAGCAAGAAAAAAATTATCTTCTTGAATATATGCAGCAATCATGTAGTGAGCATGACTGAGTGGGGTCAAAGTCCACCTGCACTTCAGCTCTTTGCAAGTGTAAACTCACTCAAAAATAATTAATGCAGTTTTATTAGTTTGGAAAAATGCAATTTCCTGGATGCAGAATTATCTGGGTACGTGTCATGCTCAGTGCCTCTTTCTTCATACTTCCCCCTTCTTTTTTTTACATATGGTGGATAGAATTAACTAGAACATTGTCTGAGGGTGTTTCTCTTTCTCTTGCTGCTCCTGGACATTTCACATCTCAAGTCCTTGATGCATCATTTAAAATATACACGGATTGCTTTGGGTAAACTCCTGCATTTAAAAGTAAATTACAATAAATAAAAAATAATTGGTATTCAGCACTCAAATAGCAATTTCATACTATGACTTATCATTGTGACACTTCTCCCTGAGGGTGTTGAATACCTCAGAATATTTATCCCAGCAAGCTAATGCAAACTATTTAAAATTACTGCATTTGTAGCTATTATTAAGTATTGTGACATGCTATGTTTTTTCTCTGTAGGTTTTTTTGTTTTGGTTTGTTTGCTTGTTTGTTTGTTTGTGGGTTTTGTAAATTTTTCCCATGGGAACTAAACAGTCAGAAGTCCCTTTTGAGCTTAAAAAAGATAGGTTTTAATGAACTGCCCAGAGAATGGCGGTTTGTGCTCAAGTGTAGTTAATATGTTTCAACAGGAACACTGCTAGGACTTGAAACAATGAGGTGTTTGAGCCTAAATGGATTTTACAGTATTTGACTTGAATGTGATTTTAAAATTCATATAAAAGCTTTTCCATATCATGTTCATGCATATTTGATGCATATTTCATGCATATTTCAGTATCATATCTTTTGCTTCTCTATGCAGTTTCTGACAAAGCTGAAACACTTGCTGGAGCCATAGGTACTGTTGATTACTACTGGCATAGTAATAAAGAAGATAAAGATACACATTGATTTTAGTGCTTGGCCTTGTTAAGCACTATGATGTTGAATGCGACTGTGTGTTGGCAAGCATTGTATTTTCTGTTTTTGGTTGGATTTTGGGATTTTTTTAAAGAGTTTATTTCGTCCATATATGAAATATATCAGCACATATTTGTTTTCTGTGAAGATAAATATAATTAACATCTCCCTATATTCACCAGCATAACTTTACTGCCAGTCTCATCCCATCCCCAAATCTGAGCCTTACTTTATTTCAAAAGGTATCTTTTTTTTTTTAAATAAACTCACAGTTATTTTGATTCATTTGGAGCACAAAGCCTTAATGCTATAAATCTGCTGAGATTTCTAGAGGTTAGTATATTTTCCATGTTTTTCTTCCATTTTTGTTTTTCTGGCACATTGACTAGCACAAGGTTGAAAGGGCAGAACATCTAAAAAGCTAGCAAACTGTTACTAAAACAATTTCTGTGTCACTTCCATTTTCTGATCAATTCCTATTACCTATTTGTTTCCTTATCTGCAAATTTACTATACATAATTGTCTTTTACCTGTATTAGACAATTGTAAGTGGCCTCTTCATTCAGCATTGCTCTCTAAATGTGTGATGTTTTGCACCTCTTCATTTTCTATCAGTTATGGTAAATGTTTCTGAGCAAAGCTGATGGTGACATAGTCTCTGAACTGTGGCTGCAGAATTATTTTTGATGCGCTAAGTTCACTCTTTAGTCAGATGATTTATAAAAAAACAGGTACTGTCTTGTTACTTCTCTTCCCTGTATTTCTTCCCCTTCTAAGTCATCCTCACTCTTGACAAACAAAGGAGGCTTCACTGTAGTGAAGGCTCTCTACAAATGGCCAGGCTTTCTGACAGTTCTGTGGAGGAAAGGTCCTCTCTGACGCTTGCTGTAGCTGTGCTTGATCGAATCCTGTGACTGTTTTCCTTTGCTGCTTGGCAGGAGATCGATGTGTGCCTCATGTCTCCAGTCTCCATCACCAGGGAGCTCTGGCATCTTTTCAGCATCTTCAGCATTTGTATGATGTTCTGCAGCAGGAGTTATCTGTTATCTACAGCTCAGGCAATTTTTTCCTGCAACCCTACCAGATTATCTCCTACCGCTGACAACAGACCTTGAATATCTTCTCCTCAGATTAAAGTCTCTAAAGGGGTTTGTTTTGAAACATTACTGCCTCTTTCGTTGCAATAACTCTTATGCTTTTTAGAAGCAGGAGAAATGGATTGAGAAACAGGTTGCAAAATCTCTGGTGGCCATCCCTGCTGGTTGAGAGTACCTATTGTCATGTTTAATTCATATTTTGATTCCTGAAACCCTGAAAAATGGTGTATACAAAACCTGCTTACAAAAAATATAAGCTGCTTTCAGTGACCTGGGAATATCTTGGGTTTCCAATTTTTTCAGGTGCTTTTTAATAGCCACATGTCAGAAGGATGTCACTGAGCACTGATACTTTTTGAAAGTCTCATTTTGATTATCACATATGACATACTTCACCCTAGTCAGTATGAAAGTTCATTGAAAATAAGAAACTTAAAATCCAACTAGATTACTGTGTTAAATCCCATAGGACTTGTTTAGAAGAGATGTGATGTTTTCCAAACTGTGAACTAAAAGGGAAGGTTTTCTTCTCCAAGTTTTATTAAATTATGGTAGAATTTGGCTAGTTGTTTTTTATTTGCATTTAAATTTCATTTCTCAGGTCTACATTAATATTTTTAAATATCTGTATTCTCAATCAACTGGCAGAGACTTCCCAGAGAAGATGTGGCTGCTCACTCTCTGGAAGTGCTTAAGGCAAGTTTGGATGAGGCTTTGGGCAAACTGGTCTAGTGGAAAGTGTTCTTGCCCATGGCAGGAGAGGATGGAACTCACTAAATGGTCCGTAAGGTCCCTTCCAACCCAAACCATACTATGGATCTTTGAATGGAATTCTTCAAAGACTGAAAAGAAAAACTGTTTTATATTCCAAGGAGATTTTTGTTCATAGATTACTAGTTCATTCTGAGTTTATGCCATTAAAATTTGGGATACTATAGAAGAAAAAAAAAATGTAGCCATGTATAGAAAATTAAAAAAAAAACAAGGACCAGCAAACGACTCTCAGCCTCATGTGAGGATTTGGACTTGCTAGCAAGAACTTAAAAAAAATAAAATCTATTCTTAAAAGCCATTATCCATTTGGACTGCTTTTTTCCTCAAAAAGTGTTATTCTTTCAAATTTCAAAGTGAAGCTTCTGTTAGTAGTTTCAGTAATACAATTTTACACTGCTGCTAAGTTAGTAAAAAGAAACACTATCTTCATATTCATCTCAATGGGGTTTTTTCAGATTTTGATAATAGAGGAGTATTCATATGGTTAGGAAAGTAACTGAATCAGGCTCTCAGTTTATTTGTTACTGTTTGCATGCCAAACAAAAAAAAAAATAATATATAAGTTCTGCTCCTTCTAGTAGTACTTTAACCTCTGTGTTTGTGTCTAATTCATTCATTCTGTTAGGCAAACTACCAGATGTTTGTATTATTTGAAAATCCAATTGCACCATGACAAGTTGCTTCACATTCTTTGAAGATTTCTTTCAGTGAAGTGGCTAAAAGTCTTAAGAGCAGGCTTCATTTCAGCACACACAACTAGGAGCATCATTGTGTGTGTTTTATTCAGCAATAAGGTCCTCTTATTTTTACTGTTGCAAAAGAAAACATCTAGCACAGATGAGTTTTGTCCAACTGCTGACTCAGTTTAGTAGGACCTGGTCTGTGAAACTGCATGGAAAACTTGCTGCTCAAGCAGTATGAAGCTGCTGGGTTCAATCTGTGTGACAGACTACAACCAGCCTTGACACATGGTCACGCCTGTGAATCATGGAAATTTAGCCAACTCCATTCCTGCATTCAGCTGGTGGGTGTGACAATGGTCTCACTAATCACAATTATGCAAGTTTATTTTGAAAAATGTTTTTTAAAATTCTCAGAGATGTGTAAATGTTCATTGTATCTTCTTGACTCATAAAAGGCTTTTATGAAGATTAGACCTACAAAGCTTGTAGTTCCTTCTTGAATTTGATTGTATTATAGTTCGAGATCAATGGTGCGATGTTGCTTTGAACTCATATGGTAAATAAACATGAAAAAAAATCTTGCTGCAATTAGATTTTGCTCTCACCCATAACATTGTCTGTAGGATTAAGGCTTAATCTAGCAATTTATTCTGTACTTATACAAGTTGCTGAGCACTCTGAGCTCCCACAGACCTCAATGGATTTGAATACTGATGACTGACTTAAGTGCCACAAGAACATTAAACGTAGGGTTTAAAAATCTGTCTTTTCCCTCATTATTGATAGTAGTTATTGCCCTTTATCATACCGAGTATTTCTTTCCTTAACCTGAAATTGTCACTAAATACACAGATAGATTTTGTTCTGACATTGCATTAATAAAAATCAGTTATCTTATGAAAAGCCCTGTAAACCACCCATACTATTATCAGATGGAAGTAAAAAGGAATTAAGTAACCTATTCCTTAATTTTCATGTAAAATTATTCTCTCTCAAAATTGAGGGAGAGGATACTTTATTATATTGTTATGGGAATCATGAAGAAAGCTTATTTTTTGTCTTTTCCTTTTAATGGTGGGTAGGAATTAAATAAGTGTTAATGATTAAAAATGTTAATTATACTTTTTAATACATTATACATATATTAATAAACATATGTTATTTAATTTAAAGGAGAAAAAGGAGCAATTCCACCATACTGTAGAGATTCAAATATGTTATTGTGTGAATAGAAATGTGTACAGGTAATGAAGATGGCCAAAATCCACGGCTGAATATGAAGAATAGATTTATTCCATTACCATGCTGGCAAAAGGAGGATGCATACACTACTAAGCTTATTCTATCTTATCATGGGCAAAGAGCACTCAGGCAGTTCCTGGCCTCACATATCAGAAAAGCCTGGGGCAGGCACAATCCGTCATAAGGCTGTGTTTTACAATGTCCAAGCTTCTTATCGCTCTTTCACCCCTAGAAGGAGGCCCATTTTTCCCTATGGGAAAATGCTTTTAAGTCTTTAGCAACATCCTATTATCTTCTTTGACAGAATTCCATTTCTTTCAGCAGACAGAAAACAATGCAAAGCAAACACAAATACATGAAATTTCCACACTGAGTATTTTAGCATCTCCCATGTGCAAGGTTGGTCTTTGAGAAAAACAATTCTAAAAATCTTATTTTCTTTCTCCTCATCAATCTTACATTTTTAAGATTTCTTTCCAGCACTCGTTTTGTTAAAAAAAAAAAATTTAAAATTTTCCATTGGTTGAATTAAGACATCCTGATTACATTCATGAAAGATATATGAATTTTGAACCTGCTTTCTAAAGTGACTATATACAAACACCTAATATTGTGTTCGACAGTTTACTTTTAAGCAATGGCTGTGGATAGAATATTTTGGTGATTGTCCAGTTCAGCCCAGAAAGGAGAGACAGGAAAGGAACAAAAGGATTTCATTTGAAAATCTTTTCATTGCAGTTTATTTTGTTGAAGTTTAAAATGTGAGACTTCTGCAGTATTTTATTAGCTTCAGTGGTAAGCAATCACTGACAGAGTTGAGTTAGAAGAAATCATATGAGTGAAACAACAGGGAAAATAAGTAGTCTCATACTTTGATATTGCAGAATTTCTGCATGAGCTGAATTTCCCAGGAGTCCAGGAAAGCACCCACTGCCAGTTGACAGCACTTTCATGCATGTTATTAATGAATTATGAGCTGAAACACATTAGACTGTGACTCTAGCAGATGGATCTTAGCAGAATGTCTTGTGCACCCCAAGCAAGTTTGCAGGCAACACCAAGCCGTGTGTTGCAGCTGACATGCTGGAAGGAAGCAATGCCATCCAGAGGGACCTTGACTTGCTTGAGACTGGGTCCATGCAAACCTCACGGAGCTCAACAAAGCAAAGTGCAAGGTCCTACACTTGAGTGGTGGCAATCCCAAACACACCTACAGGCTGGGCAGAGAAGTGAGTGAGAGCAGCCCTGAGGAGAAAGACTTGGTGGGGATGGTTGATGAAAAGTTCAACATGAGCTGGCAGTGTGCGCTCACAGCCCAGCGAGCCAAACGTGCTCTGGGCTGGATCCAAAGGAGTGTGGCCAGCAGGAGGAAGGAGATGATTCTGCCCCTCTGCTCGGCTCTTGTGGGACCCACCTGGAGTGCTGTGTACAGTTCTGGTGTCCCAACAGAAGGAGGATGTGGAACTGTTGGAGCAAGTCCAGAGGAGGGCCAAGAAGTTGATAAGAGGACTGGAGCATCTCTCCTAAGAAGGCAGGTTGAGAAAGTTAGGGCTGTTCAGCCTGGAAAAGAGAAGGTTGTATAGAGACCTCCTAGCAACCTTCCAGCAACTGAGGAGGGCCTACTGGAAAGCTGGAATGGGACTCTTTATTAGAAACTGTAGTGATAGGACAAGAATAATGGGTACAAAACTGAAAGAGGGAAAATTTAGTTTAGACTTGAGGAAGAAATCTTTTACTATGGGGGAGACAGGACACTGAAGCAGGTTGCTCAGGGAGGTTGTGAATGCCCCATCTGTGCTGGAGTTCAAAGCCAGGTTGGTTTGAGCTCTGGAAAACCTGGTTTAGGTGGAGGTATCCTTGCCCATGGCAGCGGGGGTTGAAACTAGATGATCTTTAAGGTCCATTCCAAACACTTACCATTCTATGATTCAACTTGTGGGAAGGCATTCCAAGATATTGATTGATCTCAGTGAACTCTCTGCTTACAAATTATCTGACTTACACAATATGTGTAAAAATTATTTTCAAATTTACAGTTTGAAAATAATAATCCATGATAACCCTTTTGACTTACAACTGAAAAAGTAACCTTTAACTTTGCAGTAATTTAATACCCTAGGTCATTAATTATACTAAAAAGATTTGTTCTAGGACTTTAGAAGGAAACATCAAATCCATCTAACTCAATTTACTAGATGACTTTTTAGTATGCAGCATTTTCTGACAGCTACTTGAAAAACACCTGTGGACACAGAACTGGCAAAATAACTGTTGCTGCCTTCTGTGCCTTGATTTTAGGGTTGGCAGAGTGCTTATAAAAATTTAAGTTTACCCCTAAATTAACTGTTGCTTCAGAAGGTTCTGCTGACAGAGTGCAAGTTAATATTCTCACTGACAGTAATTTATAAATACACTTTCCAACAGAGATAATAATCTTATTAAATTTTGCACAAGATAATCATCACCGCAGCAAACAATTAATGAATTTTATGAGAATTTTGGATTTCTAGCTGGCAAGGGAGCTGCAGACTGTATGTACTTGGTTATGCATCCGTCACCACATAATGACTAATGAGACAAGGTAAATAAATTGAAAATTTTTTCATTCTGTCAATATGTAGTTGGTGTAGGATGCCAGATATAAAATCATTGGTGTATTTGCCAAGTTTCTCAGATCTTGACATGATTTATTCAAACTTAGACAACCAGTATTAGGTCAATATTTTGAAAATTATCAGATTCAAAAAGATCGATTTAATAGATAAGTAGAATAATTTCTTGTAAATAAAACATTGAATATATATAAAAAATAAAGATCTTATTTACAGCCTGAATTTTTGGGTCACAGTTGGTCTCATCTGAAGAAATCACTAATGACTGCAGTTCAATATCCCCAAATACCATGAGAACGACTCATTATAGAGTCATTCTGATGGTATTTGAGGATATTCTCTATAATGAGACACATAAATTCATATGAGCAGCAATTGGAAATAAAGTATGGTATCCTGAAAAGAATACAAATTCCTTTCCAACTCTGTGTGGTATTTTATATGAAAAAATGTTTGAATATTTGTGAATCTTCCTTGTGTTCTGCATATAATGCAATTAAATGGACCTATTTATAAAAGTATCTGAGAGAATGAGATACCATGACAAAACTTGAAGATATATTTAGCTGATTAAAATTAGTCTGGTGATATGACTTTTCACTTTGATACACAAGAATAAGCATTTAGAATTTTTTGGGTTGGTATTATTACATAGCAAGCAAAATTCATGTTTGCCGAATATGCATTAGACTTCTTTGCACAACATATATGTGTATTTTCTATGAAGTATGTACATTTTCTATGTATTTTTAAAGATGTGTCTTTCATAAAAAGGCTTGGTTTTTATGACTATGGCCTTTGGAGACCCAGTACTTACATGATGACATTCTTGTAACCCTATGTACAGGCATTTGACTTGCTGAAAAAAAACCAGAAAATGATCTATCACAGAATTTGCCGCCACAGAATCTTCTGAGTTGGAAGGGACTAACAAAGATCATTGAATCCTACGGTGAATATGGATCAAACCCACAACCCTGGCATTCTTAATACCACACTTTAACCAACTATGCTAATCTCAGGGTTCACAACTGCTCTCACAGTTTCCTTCTGGACAAAATATCACCTCAATAACCATGCTAATTGATGGTAAGCAAGTGGGTCAGAGATTGGGTACAAATGATTATTGTGGATGGGTGTCATCAGACTGGTGACTGGTCACTAATGGGGCTCCAAAAGGGCTCCATCCTCACCCCTGTGCACTTCAGCTCCTCATTAACAATTTGGACAGAGGACTTAAGGGAATACTAAGTTTGCCAATGGTACTGGGACAAGGACAGCTCTGGTTGTGTGTCTAGACTGGAGAATGAGATGCTGGAAAGCAGTGCCATGGAAAAGGATATGAGGGCCCTGGTCAGTGGCAAGTTGAACCTGAGCCAGCAGTGCCCTGGCAGCCAGGAGGGCCAAGTGTTTCCTGAGGGTGCATCAGGCCCAGCATCACATCTGGGCAAGATGGGGGTCCTGCTCTGCACTGGGGCAGCCTCACCTTGAACATTGCATCCAGTTTTGGGCACTGCAATATAACAAAGAAATTAAGCTCTTAGAGACTTTTCAAAGGAGAGACATGAGGATGGTGAATTACCTTGAGGTGAAACTATATGAAGAGCGGATGAAGTCACTTGGTCTGTGTAAGCTGGAGAACAGAAGACTGAGCAGAGATCTCATCATGTCTTCAACACCTTCAGTTGGGAAAGTGTAGGGATAGGGACTGATCTCTGCACTCTTGGGAGCAATGACACAGTTTGAGGAAACTCTCATGAAAGGTATGTTAAGGCACACAGAAATAAGGAGGTGATTGATGACAGCTGACATGGCGTCACCAAGGGCAAAACGTGCCTCACAAATTTGCTGACAATTTTTGTGATGATGCCTCAGCAGAGATGGATGAGGAAAGAGAGACATCTGGAGTTGTGCAAAACATTTGACTCAGTTCTGCAAAACATCCCTTCCTCTATGGAGAAGTATGGATTTTAGAGATAGATTACTCAGTGGGTGAGGAATTGGCTGGATGGTCACACTCAAAGCATTGTGGTCAGGTTTGAATGTCCAAGTAGCTACCAGTGGTGCTTGTCCTCAGGAGCTGGTATTTGGACCAGCCCTTCAACATCTTTGTTGGTGACCTGGATAGTGGGATTGAGTGCACACTCCGCAAGTTTACTGACCAAACCAAGCTGTAGTGCAGTCACATGCTGAGGGAAGAGATGCCATCTAGAGGGACCTAGACAGGCTTGAGACTTGGGTGTGTGAAAAACTCATAGGAGTTCAATAAGGCCAAATGCAAGGGCCTGCACCTGTGTCAGAGTAATCTCCAAGCATAAGAACAGACTGGATAGAGAATGGATTGAGAGCAGCTCTGAGAAGAAGGATTTGGGTGTTTTGGTGAATGAGAAGGTCAACATGATCTGGCAGTGTGTACTCAGAAAGTCCTTTGTGTCTCAGGCTGCATCAAAACCAGCATGACCAGTAGGGTGAAAGAGGTGATTCTGCTCTACTGCTCTGCTCTGCTGAGACTCCACCTGGAGATCTTGGACCTATAGGGCCTCCAACACAGGAAGGACATTGACCTATTGGTGCAACTCCGGAGAGTCATGAAGATGATCACAGGGCTAGAGCACAACTGCTTTGGAGACAAGCTGGGACTGTTCAGCTTGAAGAAGATGAAGGCCTGAGGCCTTAGAACCCCTTCCAATACCTAAAGGGGCTCCTAGCTAAAGAGGTGGAGAGAGAATATTGGAAAGGAAATTTTTATGGAGTGATAGAGAAAGGATAATGGCTTAAAACTGAAAGAGGACCGGTTAAGGTTGGATGTTAGGAAGAAACTCTTTACTCTGAGAGTGCTGAGGCACTGGAACAGGTTGTGAAGAGAAGCTGTGCATGCTCCATGCTTGGAACTGTCAAGGCTGGTCTGAGTCGCCTGGTCTAGTAAAATGTGTCCCTGTCCATGACAAGGAAGCTGGAACTGGATGATCTTTAAGGTCCCTTCCAACTTGGTTTGAAAAGACAGGTGTCTGCTAGGGAAAGCAGGAACCTCTCTTGAAATGGAAAATGTAAACCCCTTCCCTCCAAATTATTATAATTTTGAAATTAAGGGGCTCTCAGGCAAAGATATGGGAGTAGGAATAGCAGTTCATTCTTGGGAAAAATAAAAATACAATAAAAATACAAATGCAATAATTCAAAACAACACTGACAGAGTCAGAATATGACCTGACATCCTGTCGGTCAGGGTGTTGGAAGCAGTCCAATTCAATGGTGGCTGCAGTCCTCCTGGAGTCACAGATGTGGTTCTGTTGAAACAATAAGCCTCTAGAAAGGATGTAGTTTTCCTCTGAAGGTCCAGTGGTGAAGTAGATGGGCCTGGTCTTCCTCTGAGAATCAAATGGAAAAAAGATCTGCTCCTTTGGGAATCTAGAGGGAAAAGGCTGACCCCTTGGGAACTCAGTGGGAAAAGGCTGCCTGTGGTGTTCCAAATCTCAGATTCTATCCAGGTAGGAATGCTTGGCTCCTCCCCCTGGGCAGAGCATGTCCCAATGGGATGATGTAATTTTATCAATCATGCAGTGACCCTCAATGGCCCATGAACAAAAATCTCCCCTTCTCTCTTTCTTCCCCCATGCACACCCTATTCTCCCCAAAACCCTGTCTTTGGGCTTATTTGTACTTCTGTAATTTTGTAGAAGAGGTCTCTTTTTTTTTAAAGAAGAAAAAAAAGAAAGAGTGTGTTTTATGCCTACAGAGAAGACCCAACTTGAATAGTTAAGATAGGCTCAATAGTTAAAATAGGCTGAATAGTTAAAAGGAAGAGGACCGATACACAGCTATGTAGACTTCCAGTCTGATAGTATTTCAAGCTACTGTTTCAATACCCACTCTTTGAGGTCATTATTGAAAATTAGTAATTAAAAATCTATTCTCATATCTATCTTAATTTCTTCATTAGATTGGTTTGCCAAGGGTTTGTGCATAGTATACAGCCCAATATTTACATAAGGGAGACACAAACTCATAGAAAAATGCAAGGTTTCATACTTGCTTGAATTGTTGCCTTCATTCACTAAGCTAATGATCTTATATTTCTGAGTACCCACCACAGAGCATAATGAAATATAGGTGAGTTTCATATGGCATGATGCCAGTAATTTAAAATGAGACACTAAATGACCCTTTTAATTGAATGAATCTTTGTATTTTTTTGGAAATTTGGGTTTAAAGAGACAAATTGCCCTTGTCACTGAAAGGAAAAACAAACAAACAATCAACAATAAAACTACCAAACCCGCCAAATAAAGAAAACCTCTAAAACCCAACAAAACCAACCCTGGCCATTTTCCCCTCTGGTAATAAGTCCCTGAAAGAGAAATCAGAACTCATAATGTCTAATCAAGTCTAGGTTTAAATGTATTATGTAAGAGAAATCAGCACTATTTAAATGACATATGTAACTATTAAGTGTTTAAATTGCTTGCTAATCAAATTCTATTTTTTAGATGGCTAAACAAAATGTGTTTTAACATACTGCTTTTAATTGATATATTAAATGCTTACAAGCACAGGTAAGAATTGTATGGCAAATGCTGCTGTAGAGTACATTTTAAATGTCTAAATAGTAATCAATATTAAGAAATTAGGTATTGACGAAAATATTTTTATTATAAGTAAGTATTAGTTTGCTCTTTTCAATTAGACATTTTGCTGACGGAATAAAGAGTAAATATATGGTCATGAAATTAGACTGCAACGTTTTCACCTTTCTCCTTTATATGAAAACAGTAGGTTTAAATGTGGCTGTATTGTATTCTAAACATAAATTTTAAATTATTTTTAGGTCAAGATTGTAACATATGTAATTAGAACAAGCCTCTGGTACACTGTTTTTGTTACAGGACCTTCAGCTTTCTCAGCTTACTTTCCCCATACTGCCGACCTTCACAACATGATGTGATTTTTGGTCGGCATTTCCCAGAGTATTCAATAGTAGTCCAAATACCCTTTTGATAATATCTTTAGTAAAACTAATATCTTTAATAAAACTTCCATGGACTTTAGCAGGAACAGTGTCTGGTCAGCAATGAGTATTCCTGAAGATTTCCACCAGAAATTGCCCTTGCCTCTTTGGCAGTTCTGGCCACTGATTTCATTCAAAGCTCACTGTTAATCCAGGTTGACAGCATTACAGCTGTTGCAGGCCTAGAAGCTTGCTGCACACAAGCTTAGATTGTTTTCTGTTTTCATGTTGCTCAATTTTTAATTGTATGAGTATTTTGACTATCAAAAAATAGTTTTATATTAAACTAATAGATGTTTTACACACACACACACACACACACACACACACACACACAAAGGATGAGTCTGGAGAATTGTTTATTGATATTTGTTGCTTTTCATTGGTTTGTCAGTAGTAAGGGTTTATCATATCACAAGATGTTTCATAGACATTGTTAGCAAAGCAAAAAAAGTTGCATCTGGTAGCTAGCATTTCAGAAAAAGTAGTGAAATGAACTTCTTGATGGTGTATTTCTATCAAATAGCACATTACTAGCTCATTTGGAAAGAAGAAAGGGATCAGCTACAGTCTGTGGCAATAGATAGGCTGTAGCTTTAGATTTTGTCAGATACTCAGGTGATATGGAAAGTACTGTGGCATTGTTTTCAGTGGAAAGATTCAAATATGTTTTTAGCAGAAACATGCTTTTCCAAACCCTCCAATAGAACTGAAATGAACAGGACCTGAAAGCTTTGACAAGCAGGTAAAAACATAATTATTTTTAACCCTTTTTTTCATTATTGCATCAGCACATTGTGTAACTCTGGGAGTTGTACCGAGTTCTTGTAGAGCCCCATGGTTGCCCTGCATGCCAAGTCTAACATATTCATGTCTGGGGATCTTGTTGGAGATACAGGACTTGTGAGGTGCATTATGCAGCTGGGAAAGGCAGGGATGGCTACAGAAAAAGAGGTGGCAATAGTGGAACTGACTCCTATGGCAACGGCTTTATACTTTATTCAGGAAGAATCAAGGGAATATGATATCCTCCTTAAACTTTTAAAACACAGTATGAATGTTAGGCTAAAGATTCTTTGCTTTTACTGGTTTCAAACATGAAGTAGTATTGGAGTGGTGGCAGTATATAGATTGAGGTCACCGTCCTTATATCCTTTTCCATGTTTTACTACCATGCTGCCCTGATCAGAATACCTTAGTGCTGGATGCATCTAAATCTAAACATGCATTGCCTATTATCTAATATTGAAATGAATGTGACTTTGTTGTCCCCTACCTAGTTAAAGTACTTATGACTTTATTTTGGATAAACCCCAATATTTCAAATTCCTATCTTTTCATATTAATGTGGTTGGTGCCTTCTGCCAAACATGGATAGCTCAGGGAAGGTAATACATGTTGATAGCCAGCATGTATTCATAAGTAATATGCATTCATAAGTTGCATTCATAAGTTATGCGACAATACTTGAATTCACAATTCCTGCTTGAATGCCATAGCTTACCATCAGAAGAAGATAATCACACAAAAGTTAACCTTTGATACCTCTAATGGCTTGCACCAGAATGAATTCTTTATCTCTTGCAATGAGCATTTCCACATTTGTTTTTAACAAATTTGAACAAGTATGTGATAGTGGTTTGATGTAATCACAGGCAAAATTATAATGGACAATATAAATGTAATTCTCTGAAACTTTCCTGACAGTGAAGTTAATGGAACTATGGTCTTTTTTAAAGAGGATCTAGTTCCATTATTTACAAGATAAAATTTATGGGAGAATGTCTCGATCTTTCAGCATCTATGTCAAGCATAAGTTGAGACAATTAATTCAGTATTCATGGTGTGCCACAGACAAGCTGAGCTTCTCTTTTTCCTCTTGACTTTGTATTGACACCTAAATAAAACCTGAAAGCGAGTTAGGTGCCCAGGTTTTTAAAGCTTTATAAAACTGTTTAAAGCTTTTTGAAATGTTCTGTATTTACATTGTAAATACAATATTTTCTGAAGTGGTTCATAGAAAGGAAATAAAATATTTCATAAAGGCTTTGCATGCTTGTACACTATATTGATCTTTCCACTTAAAAATATATTATGAATTAATTACAAACATGAAAAAAAATACAATCAAGTAATAATAAGTTAGCAATAACTTGGTTTTATACTTAAGGAAGTGCTTTCTCCTGGAGCAATGTCTGTTAGTGAGCTCAGTGTCTCATTTATGCTTCTGTGGTATTTTGAGCTGAGCACAGGCAGCAGAGCAGCTGCAGCTTAATTTGACAAGAAACCTTTAATTTGCTAAAGGCAGTGTACTTATAAGTGCCTGATGGATGTTATACTGTGGAAAAAGTACTGTGGTGTATGTAAAAACCAGTCATTGTCCACTACTTAATTTTGTTTAGTGTAATAAAAAAAATCTAGGTATTTTAAGTGTAATATATTGTAAGATGTTGTACTGTATTTACAGAAAGACAGTTTGAGGTATAACTATAGTTTCCTGTACTGTATCCGTCAGCCCTCTATTATTTTAGATATTTGAAGAGTTTATATGATGCTTTATTAGCTGTCAATTCTGAGTTTTTTCACATTTTTAAGAATGAAAGGCATATGAGAATGCTTTGTTTCTGCACAGATAAGATTACTTATGATTTAATTCAGTAGAATTCATGTCTTTTTAGAGACATGGATGGCTCAGTCATGTAACATATGAGGCTGTGGCTTTATCCCCTTTTGGGAAATGTCTTCTACCCTGTATACTCTTGAAGAAATATTACTGTTATACTGTCTAAAGAATCAGAAGTTGCATGTACTGGGGTATGGGTCATGAACTTGCATATTCTGTGTGCATTAAAGCTGAGCTATAAAGTTGAGCTTTTTCATCTTTTTTATTTCAGAAAGGATATTTTTCTAAAGATCACCTTCTGTGCTCTTCATGGGTGTGAATAGGGGTATTTTTATTTCTATACAAATTCATCCCATTCAAACTGCTTCTGAATTCAGATTATCTGATTAAAGTATTTGGCTGTTGCTTTTACTGTCTGTTTATCACAAACAAGTTCCAAATCTGAAACAGTGTGATGTGCCTATGGGAGATGAAATTCCTGAATATTTTTGCCCAAATGACATTGGCCTGATACTGACAGTGGGGTTTTTAATTTGTACGTTTTTGTTGATTGTTTTGTTTGTTTGTTTTTTTGGTTTGTTTTCTTTTTTTTTTAAATTCAGTCTGAGTATGGTTATAGCTGTCAAGCCAAGCCTAATAGCACAGACTCGAACTTGGTCTTTCCATTCAGGCCTGAAACCCTTTCTCTAGAAAGAAAGAAGGAGATTCAATTTTATTTGTTCATAAAAGGTGACTTTCTGGTGGCTATAAAGGAAACTCGTGGAAAGAAATAATGACCTTAGCAACTATAATGGATGTAATCCAGTATAAGGCAAACTGTTTCTAGAAGTTCAATTTTATCAGGGAAGAATGAGTTGAAAACCAATATCAACCTGTCATGGTTATCAACCTGATCTTGGCTAAGCAGATGAAACCCTCTTTGTGTCACTTGATTTATGTGAGCTGAAGTGCTTTGCATGGAGAATTGTTTTCTGTTAGTAGCAATTTTTACTTGCAGGTTTGCTGAGCCCTTGATATTCAATGACTCATCTGCCCTGCAGAATGTTAATAAACAAAGTAGTGTTGCATACTCATCTACATTTTCCAAGTTAATCCTGAAGTTATCACCTGATCTGCAGATGTTGTATGACAGCTGGAGCAATGGACTGTACAATGACCTTCATTGTTTATTTGCAAGAATCTAAATCTGATTCTAATTTGGAGGACCAAATTTCTGAAAAAAGCCAGAAACTCAGAACACTATTTAGCAAAATATTTTTAAGAACAATGGGCTGTAATATAATCTCCAAGGGGCAGTGTTCCTTCCATTCCAAACTGATACTCTGGAAAGAGAGGTATATGACTGCCTCAATTTTATTTTAAAAACCGTAACATAATTTTTGGTTTAGTTACTATAGTTCAGTCTTTTAATACTTGAGATGGTATCATGGAATTCAGACAGAAAGAGGGAATCTTTGTGCTTGCCACAGATAACACAGAATGCAATCTGTTTTCTTATGAGTGAAATAAGTGGATCTAACAAGTTATTTTTAAATCCTGTTTTCCCACTGACATGAGTATGAGAGCTTGAATGAGTTTTCAGCTATATCTAGCACTTTTAATTGTATTAGTGATTTTAAAGTACTTTTATTATGTACCGTGTAAGAAAAAGCCTTGGATCAAAGAATTAGAGGCAAAAGGTAGAGAGACTAAGCTTATTTCAGCTCTTCATAAGGGCAAAGTGCCAAAGGTTTATTAAAATGAAATTCAAAACTACTGCTTTCTTTTTTTTTAATGTAATAAAATTGACTTGCTGAGAGAATAATCTGCTATATTTTTCCTAATGTATATTTTTTGTTCTGAGGGGTTATATCTGCACAAAGCTCTGCCAGGTGTGTGCAAATTAGGCCAAACTTCTTCTCTGAAGCAAGTATTTCTAGAGAAAAGTACATGAAGAGTAATGACCTAAAAAATTAAGAGCATAAAAATATGATAATAACAAGGAAGAACAGTGTTAAATTATCACAACTTCAGAGTTGAAACTGTGCCTTGCAAAAAATTAATGAAAGCTTGGGTATGACATATAGTGTCTTCTCCTCTTTAAACAGAAGGTATTTTGGAAATTGTGATGTGGGATTGTGTCCTCTACAGACTGATAGTATTGTACTGAATTGCATTGTGGGTGTATTTAGATCTGAGTGCTACAGACTAATTGTAATGTATTGAGCTGTGGGGTTGGTGTTTGCAGAAGATACTTTATTTCTGAAATGTTTTAATTAGAATTTTTCAGTAGACCTCTTCCTTGAGAAAATGATGAGTGTTACAGCATTAGATTTATCCTTAGGATGAAGGGAGAAGCAATTGGCCTCTTCATTCCCAAGTCATGTTTAGCAATTATGTCTGAGGTATGGCAGTGTGCTGTTTATGGTAGGAATTGCTGTACCAGATAGGCTTCTGTCATGACTGAGACTATGGGTGGACTAAAGACTCTGGAGAAAAATAAGGAAGTCTACTACAGAAGATTAGACAATAACCTCGTCATATAAAATGCCTCTTAAGTTGACTCTGTTTTTTCTCTTTCTATGTGATGAGTAGCTAAAAGTATAGACTGTGTATATTATCATTCTAAAAGGACAAGAAAAAACAAGAATTATTGAAGGAGATACTCCACAGGCTTCTGTTCTGGCTTGTAAATTTTCTTCCAAATCTCTTTTTCCATAGGTGATTGGAAAAGGCACATCAGCATCAAATAGCAATATCTGGTGACTGTGAAAGGTAACAATGTGCTGAAGGTCATGGTGTTCTTCACATGAATACCATGCATTCATGGGCATCCAAGTACCTGCATGCAGCAGCTATAAATTATGGCTTGACTGAACACTTGATTACAAGGAAAAAACCTCTCTCTTCTTAAGATTTGCAGTTAAATTCACTAAATTTCCCATTATTTTCTTAGTATTTCCTTTTATTTTCTTCCTATATTGTCTTATCATTCCATTTACTCCCCCATCTCCCAAAGCTCCAACAGCTAAGTCATTATGCTGCTGAATATGACTTCCTTTTCCCTTCTTGAAACTTTGTTGCAAGAGGCATAAAATACATAAGGAAAGGGGGAATTTGTATTTATGAGAGATTAATAAAGGTTCTTGCAGTTCTTTTGCTATGTTGCTTGTGTCCAATATGTAAGAACCAAGTCTGTGGTATCAGAAGGCCACTGTAGCACCATAGATGAGTTTCTTTCAACTACTATATTTGCAGAGAACTTGAAGACTGAAGAAAAAAGGACTAGATAGTTATTCCTGAGGGCCAGAGAGAGAACTTAGAATGAAGACATACTATTGATACAGAGTATTTTAAGCAAAATAAAATAAAAGGTGCAAAACATAATTGTATTTAATGCCTGACGAGAGCCTCTTCATGGTGGAAGACAAAACATCTTTCCACAAAAGAAAGGTGGACTAGAATCTCAAAAGTTTCAGTACATTTTTCCTGCACCTGGGAAAATTATCTCAGTAATTTTTAGCTTTTGTCCCATTGGTTGTGACGCCTTATAAAGAAAATAAAAATTAAAACAGGAAGTGCAGGAAGGAAGCAAGGAAGTGTCGGAAGGAAGGAAGCGTCAGAAGGAAGGAAGGAAGTGTCAGAAGCAAGGAAGTGTCGGAAGGAAGAAAGGAAGGAAGTGTTGGAAGGAAGGAAGTGTCGGAAGGAAGTGTTGGAAGGAAGTGTCAGAAGGAAGTGTCGGAAGGAAGCGTCGGCAGGAAGTGTCGGAAGGAAGGGAGTGTCGGAAGTGTCGGAAGTGTCGGAAGTGTCGGAAGTGTAGGAAGGAAGGAAGGAAGGAAGGAAGGAAGGAAGGAAGGAAGGAAAGAAGGAAGGAAGGAAAGAAGGAAGGAAGGAAGTATCGGACGGAAAGAAGGAAGTGTCGAAAAGGAAGGAAGGAAGTGTCAGAAGGAAGGAAGGAAGGAAGTATCGGAAGGAAGTGTCGGAAGGAAGTGTCGGAAAGAACTGCCGGAAGGAAGAAGGAAGTGACGGAAGTGTCGGAAGTGTCAGAAGTGTCGGAAGTGTCAGAAGTGTCGGAAGTGTTGGAAGGAAAGAAGTGTCAGAAGGAAGTGTCGGAAGGAAGTGTCGGAAGGAAGGAAGTGTCGGAAGGAAGGAAGTGTCGGAAGGAAGTGTCGGAAGGAAGTGTCGGAAGGAAGTGTCGGAAGGAAGGAAGTGTCAGAAGGAAGGAAGTGTCGGAAGGAAGGAAGGAAGGAAGGAAGGAAGGAAGGAAGGAAGGAAGGAAGTGTCGGAAGGAAGGAAGTGTCGGAAGGAAGTGTCGGAAGCAAGTGTCGGAAGGAAGTGTCGGAAGGAAGTGTCGGAAGGAAGTGTCGGAAGGAAGTGTCGGAAGGAAGGAAGTGTCGGAAGGAAGGAAGTGTCGGAAGGAAGGAAGGAAGGAAGGAAGGAAGGAAGTGTCGGAAGGAAGGAAGGAAGGAAGGAAGGAAGGAAGGAAGTATCAGAAGGAAGGAAGTGTTGGAAGGAAGTGTCAGAAGGAAGAGTCGGAAGGAAGGAAGGGTCGGTAGGAAGGAAGGAAGGAAGTGTCGGAAGGAAGGAAGTGTCGAAAGGAAGGAAGTGTCGGAAGTGTCGGAAGTGTCGGAAGTGTCGGAAGTGTCGGAAGTGTCGGAAGGAAGGAAGGAAGGAAGGAAGGAAGGAAAGAAGGAAGGAAGGAAGTGTCGGAAAGATGGAAGTGTCGGAAGAAAGTGTCAGAATGAAGTGCCCGAAGGAAGGAAGTGTCGGAAGGAAGTTTCGGAAGGAAGTGTCGGAAGGAAAGAATTGTCGGAACGAAGGAAGTGTTGGAAGGAAGGAAGGAAGTGTCAGAAGGAAGTGTAGGAAGGAAGTGTCGGAAGGAAGGAAGTGTCAGAAGGAAGGAAGTTAAGGAATACAAGAAGGAAGTGTCAGAAGGAAGTGTCGGAAGGAACTATCGGAAGGTATGAAGTGTCGGAAGGAAGTGTGGGAAGGAAGGAAGTGTCAGAAGGAAGTGTCGGAAGGAAGTGTCGGAAGGAAGGAAGTGTCGGAAGGAAGGAAGTGTCGGAAGGAAGGAAGTGTCGGAAGGAAGTGTCGGAAGGAAGTGTCGGAAGGAAGGAAGTGTCGGAAGGAAGGAAGGAAGGAAGGAAGGAAGGAAGGAAGGAAGGAAGGAAGGAAGGAAAGAAGGAAGGAAGGAAGGAAGTGTCGGAAGGAAGGAAGGAAGGAAGTGTCGGAAGGAAGTGTCGGAAGGAAGTGTCGGAAGGAAGTGTCAGAAGGAAGGAAGGAAGTGTCGGAAGGAAGGAAGTGTCGGAAGGAAGGAAGTGTCAGAAGGAAGGAAGGAAGGAAGGAAGGAAGGAAGGAAGGAAGGAAGGAAGGAAGGAAGGAAGGAAGGAAGGAAGGAAGGAAGGAAGGGTCGGAAGGAAGGAAGGAAGGAAGGAAGGAAGGAAGGAAGGAAGGAAGGAAGGAAGGATCAGAAGGAAGGAAGTGTTGGAAGGAAGTGTCAGAAGGAAGTGTCGGAAGGAAGGAAGGGTCGGAAGGAAGGAAGGAAGTGTCGGAAGGAAGGAAGTGTCGAAAGGAAGGAAGTGTCGGAAGGAAGGAAGGAAGGAAGGAAGGAAGGAAGGAAGGAAGGAAGGAAGGAAGGAAGGAAGGAAGGAAGGAAGGAAGGAAAGAAGGAAGGAAGTGTCGAAAAGATGGAAGTGTCGGAAGAAAGTGTCAGAATGAAGTGCCCGAAGGAAGGAAGTGTTGGAAGGAAGTTTCGGAAGGAAGTGTCGGAAGGAAAGAATTGTCGGAACGAAGGAAGTATTGGAAGGAAAGAAGGAAGTGTCGGAAGGAAGTGTAGGAAGGAAGTGTCGGAAGGAAGGAAGTGTCAGAAGGAAGGAAGTTAAGGAATACAGGAAGGAAGTGTCGGAAGGAAGTGTCGGAAGGAACTATCGGAAGGTATGAAGTGTCGGAAGGAAGTGTGGGAAGGAAGGAAGTGTCGGAAGAAAGTGTGGGAAGGAAGTGTTGAAAGGAAGGAAGTGTCGGAAGGAAGGAAGTTTCAGAAGGAAGGAAGGAAGGAAGGAAGTGTCGGAAGGACGTGTCAGAACGAAAAAAGTGTCGGAAAGATGGAAGAGTCGGAACGAAGGAAGTGTTGGAATAAAGGATGGAAGTGCCGGAAGGAAGTTTCCGAAGGAAGTGTCCGAAGGAATGAAGTGTCAGAAGGAAATGTCGGAAGGAAGGAAGGAAGTGTCGGAAGGAGGGGTCGGAAGGAAAGAAAGTGTCGGAAGGAAGGAAGTGTCGGAAGGAAGGAAGGAAGAGTCGGAAGGAAGTGTCGGAAGGAATGAAGTGTCGGAAGGAAGTGTCGGAATGAAGGAAGGAAGTGTAGGAAGGAAGTGTCAGAAGGAAGTGTAGAAAGGAAAGAAGTGTCGGAAGGAAGGAAGGAAGTGCCGGAAGGAAGGAAGTGCCGGAAGGAAGGAAGGAAGGAAGGAAGGAAGGAAGGAAGGAAGGGAGTGTCGGAAGGAAGTGTCTGAAGGAAGAGTTCAAAGGAAGGAAGTGTCGGAAGGAAGGAAGGAAGTGTCGGAAGGAAGTGTCAGAAGGAAGTGTCGGAAGGAAGGAAAGAAAGAAGGAAGTGTCGGAAGGAAGGAAGTGTCGGAAGGAAGGAAGTGTCGGAAGGAAGGAAGTGTCGGAAGGAAGTGTAGAAAGGAAAGAAGTGTCAGGAGGAAGGAAGGAAGTGCCGGAAGGAAGGAAGTGCCGGAAGGAAGGAAGGAAGGAAGGAAGGAAGGAAGGAAGGAAGGGAGTGTCGGAAGGAAGTGTCTGAAGGAAGAGTTCAAAGGAAGGAAGTGTCGGAAGGAAGGAAGGAAGTGTCGGAAGGAAGTGTCACAAGGAAGTGTCGGAAGGAAGGAAAGAAAGAAGGAAGTGTCGGAAGGAAGGAAGTGTCGGAAGGAAGGAAGTGTCGGAAGCAAGTGTCGGAAGGAAGTGTCGGAAGGAAGGAAGTGTCAGAAGGAAGGAAGTGTCGGAAGGAAGTGTCAGAAGGAAGGAAGTGTAGGAAGGAAGGAATTGTCACAAGGAAAGAAACTGTCGGAATGAAGTGTCGGAAGGAAGTGTCGGAAGGAAGTGTCGGAAGGAAGGACGTGTCGGAATAAAAGAAGAAAGTGCCGGATGGAAGTGCCGGAAGGAAGACTCGGAAGAAATGAAGTGTCGGAACGAAGGAAGGAAGTGTCGGAAGGAAGTGTCGGAAGGAAGGAAGTGCCGGAAGGAAGGAAGGAAGGAAGGAAGGAAGGAAGGAAGGAAGGGAGTGTCGGAAGGAAGTGTCTGAAGGAAGAGTTCAAAGGAAGGAAGTGTCGGAAGGAAGGAAGGAAGTGTCGGAAGGAAGTGTCACAAGGAAGTGTCGGAAGGAAGGAAAGAAAGAAGGAAGTGTCGGAAGGAAGGAAGTGTCGGAAGGAAGGAAGTGTCGGAAGCAAGTGTCGGAAGGAAGTGTCGGAAGGAAGGAAGTGTCAGAAGGAAGGAAGTGTCGGAAGGACGTGTCAGAAGGAAGGAAGTGTAGGAAGGAAGGAATTGTCACAAGGAAAGAAACTGTCGGAATGAAGTGTCGGAAGGAAGTGTCGGAAGGAAGTGTCGGAAGGAAGGACGTGTCGGAATAAAAGAAGAAAGTGCCGGATGGAAGTGCCGGAAGGAAGACTCGGAAGGAATGAAGTGTCGTAACGCAGGAAGGAAAAGTCGGAAGGAAGTGTCGGAAGGAAGGAAAAAAGGAAGGAAGGAAGGAAGGAAGGAAGGAAGGAAGGAAGGAAGGAAGGAAGGAAGGAAGGAAGGAAGGAAGGAAGGAAGGAAGGAAGGGATTGTCAGAAGGAACTGGCGGAAGAGAGTGTCGGAGTGAAGGTGTTAATTGTGTGAAGGATGTGTCAGAAGGAAGTGTCGGATGGAAGTGTGGGAAGGAAGTGTCGGAAGGAAGGATGGAATGAAGTGTCGGAGAGAAGGAAGTATCAGATGAAAGTGTCGGAAGGAAGGAAGTAAGTGTCGGAAGGAAGGAAGTGTCAGAAGTAAGGAAGTGTCGGAAGGAAGGAAGTGTCAGAAGTAAGGAAGTGTCGGAAGGAAGGAAGGAAGTGTCGGAAGGAAGTGTCGGAAGGAAGTGTCGGATGGAAGTGTCGGAAGGAATTGTCGGAAGGAAGTGTCGGAAGGAAGAAAGGAAGGAACGAAGGAAGGAAAGAAGGAAGGAAGGAAGTGTCAGAAGGAAGTGTTGGAAGGAAGCGTTGAAAGGAAGGAAGTGTCGGAAGGAAGAAAGGAAGGAAGTGTCGGAAGAAAGGAAAGAAAGAAGGAAGTTTCGGAAGGAAGGAAAGAAAGAATGAACTGTCGGAAAGAAGTGTCGGAAGGAAGGAAGGAAGTTTCGGAAGGAAGTGTCAGAAGGAAGGAAGGAGGGAAGGAAGGAAGTGTTGGAAGGTAGTGTCGGAAGGAAGTGTCGGAAGGAAGGAAAAAAGGAAGGAAGGAAGGAAGGAAGGAAGGAAGGAAGGAAGGAAGGAAGGAAGGAAGGAAGGAAGGAAGGAAGGAAGGAAGGAAGGAAGGAAATGTCGGGAGGACATGTTGGAAGGAAGGAATTGTCGGAACGACGGAAGTGTCGGAAGGAACGAAGGAAGTGTCAGAAGGAAGTGTCAGAAGGAAGGAAGTGTCAGAAGGAAGGAAGTGTTTGAAGGAAGTGTCGGAAGGAAGAGTCGGAAAGAAGTAGGTGTCGGAAGGAAGGAAGTGTCGGAAGGAAGTGTTGGAAGGAAGCGTTGAAAGAAAAGAAAGTGTCGGAAGGAAGGAAGGAAGGAAGGAAGTGTCGGAAGAAAGGAGAGAAAGAAGGAAGTGTCGGAAGGAAGGAAAGAAAGAATGAACTGTCGGAAGCAAGTGTCGGAAGGTAGGAAGGAAGTGTCGGAAGGAAGGAAGGGAGTGTCGGAAGGAAGTGTCGGAAGGAAGTGTCGGAAGGAAGTGTCGGAAGGAAGGAAGGAAGGAAGGAAGGAAGGAAGGAAGTGTCGGAAGGAAAGAAGTGTCGGAATATTGGAAGTGTTGGAAGAAAGTCTCGGAAGGAAGTTTTGAATGGAAGGAAATGTCAGAAGGAAGAAAGGAAATGTCTCAAGGAAGTGTCGGAAGGAAGTGTTGGAAGGAAGGAAGGAAAGAAGGAAGTGTAGGAAGGAAGGTAGGAAGTGTCGGAAGGCAGGAAGGAAGTGGCAGACAGAAGGAATGTCGGAAGGAATGTCGGAAGGAAGTGTCGGAAGGAAGGAAGTGTCGGAAAGAAGGAATTGTCAGAAGGAAGGAAGGAAGGAAGGAAGGAAGGAAGGAAGCAAGGAAGGAAGGAAGGAAGGAAGGAAGGAAGGAAGTGTCGGAAGGAAGTGTCGGAAGGAAGGAAGGAAGTGTCAGAAGGAAGGAAGGAAGGAAGGAAGGGATTGTCGGAAGGAACTGGCGGAAGAGAGTGTCAGAGTGAAGGTGTTAATTGTGTGAAGGATGTGTCAGAAGGAAGTGTCGGACGGAAGTGTGGGAAGGAAGTGTCAGAAGGAAGGATGGAATGAAGTGTCGGAGAGAAGGAAGTATCAGATGAAAGTGTCGGAAGGAAGGAAGTAAGTGTCGGAAGAAAGTGTCGGAAAGAAGGAAGTGTCGGAAGGAAGGAAGTGTCGGAAGGAAGGAAGTGTCGGAAGGAAGTGTCGGAAGGAAGGAAGGAAGTGTCTGAAGGAAGTGTCAGAAGGAAGGAAGTGTCGGAAGGAAGGAAGTGTTGGAAGGAAGGACGGAAGTATCGGAAGGAAGTGTAGGAACGAAGTGTCGGAAGGAAGTGTCGGAAGGAAGGAAGTGTCGGAAGGAAGGAAGGAAGGAAGGAAGGAAGGAAGGAAGGAAGGAAGGAAATGTCGGAAAGAAGGAAGTGTCGGAAGAAAGTGTCGGAATGAATGTCGGAAGGAAGGAAACGTTGGGAGGACGTGTCCGAAGGAAGGAATTGTCGGAATGACGGAAATGTCGGAAGGAACGAAGGAAGTGTCAGAAGGAAGTGTCGGAAGGAAGGAAGTGTCAGAAGGAAGGAAGTGTAAAAAGGAAGTGTCGGAAGGAAGTGTCGGAAGGAAGGAAGTGTCGGAAGAAAGTGTCGGAAGAAAGCGTTGAAAGGAAGGAAGTGTCGGAAGGAAGGAAGTGTCGGAAGGAAGGAAGGAAGGAAGGAATTTTCGGAAGGAACTGGCGGAAGAGATTTTCGGAGTGAAGGTGTTAATTGTTGGAAGGATATGTCAGAAGGAAGTGTTGGACGGAAGTGTGGGAAGGAAGTGTCGGAAGGAAGTCTCAGAAGGAAGTGTCGAAAGGAAGGAAGGAAGTGACGGATGAAAGTGTTGGAAGGAAGGAAGGAAGTAAGAGTCGGAAGAAAGTGTCGGAAAGAAGGAACTCGCGGAAGGAAGGAAGTGTTTGAAGGAAGTGTTTGAAGGAAGTGTTTGAAGGAAGTGTCGGAAGGAAGGAAGGAAGGAAGGAAGGAAGGAAGTGTCGGAAGGAAAGAAGTGTTGGAATATTGGAAGTGTCGGAAGAAAGTCTCGGAAGGAAGTTTTGAATGGAAGGAAATGTCGGAAGGAAGAAAGGAAATGTCTCAAGGAAGTGTCGGAAGGAAGTGTTGGAAGGAAGGAAAGAAAGAAAGAAGCGTAGGAAGGAAGGTAGGAAGTGTCGGAAGGCAGGAAGGAAGTGGCAGACGGAAGGAATGTCGGAAGGAATGTCAGAAGGAAGTGTCGGAAGGAAGGAAGTGTCGGAAGGACGGAAGTGGCGGAAGGAAGTGTCGGAAGGAAAGTATGAAGCGTCGGACGGGAGTGTCGGAAGGAAGGAAGTGTCGGAAAGAAGGAATTGTCAGAAGGAAGGAAGTGTGGGAAGGAAGTGTGGGAAGGAAGTGTGGGAAGGAAGTGTCGGAAGGAAGTGCCGGAAGGAAGGAGGGAAGGAAGGAAGGAAGGAAGGAAGGAAGGAAGGAAGGAAGGAAGGAAGGAAGGAAGGAAGGAAATGTCGGAAAGAAGGAAGTGTCGGAAGAAAGTGTCGGAATGAAGTGTCGGAAGGAAGGAAATGTTGGGAGGACGTGTCCGAAGGAAGGAATTTTCGGAACGACGGAAATGTCGGAAGGAACGAAGGAAGTGTCAGAAGGCAGTGTCGGAAGGAAGGAAGTGTCAGAAGGAAGGAAGTGTAAAAAGGAAGTGTCGGAAGGAAGTGTCGGAATGAAGGAAGTGTCGGAAGAAAGTGTCGGAAGAAAGTGTCGGAAGGAAGCGTTGAAAGGAAGGAAGTGTCGGAAGGAAGGAAGTGTCGGAAGGAAGGAAGGAAGGAAGGAAGGAAGGAAGGAAGTGTCGGAAGGAAGGAAGTGTCGGAAGGAAGATAGGAAGTGTCGGAAGGAAGTGTCCGAAGGAAGTGTCGGAAGGAAGGAAGGAAATGTTGGAAGGAAGTGTTGGAAGGAAGTGTCGGAAGGAAGGAAGGAAGGAAGGAAGGAAGGATGGAAGGAAGGAAGGAAGGAAGGAAGGAAGGAAGGAAGGAAGGAAGGAAGGAAGGAAGGAAGGAAGGAAGGAAGTGTTGGAAGGAAGTGTTGGAAGGAAGGAAGGAAGTGTCGGTAGGAAGGAAGGAAGGAAGGAATTTTCTGAAGGAACTGGCGGAAGGGAGTGTCGGAGTGAAGGTGTTAATTGTTGGAAGGATGAGTCAGAAGGAAGTGTCGGAGGGAAGTGTGGGAAGGAAGTGTCGGAAGGAAGGATGCAATGAAGTGTCGGAGGGAAGGAAGTGTCGGATGAAAGTGTCGGAAGGAAGGAAGGAAGTAAGTGTCGGAAGAAAATGTCGGAAAGAAGGAAGTCTCGGAAGGATGGAAGTGTTTGAAGGAAGCGTCAGAAGGAAGTGTCAGAAGGAAGTGTCGGAAGGAAGGAAGGAGGGAAGGAAGGAAGTGTCAGAAGGAAGTGTCGGAAGGAAGTGTCGGAAGGAAGGAAGTGTTTGAAGGAAGTGTCAGAAGGAATGGAGTTTCGGAAGGAAGAAAGTGTCGGAAGGAAGTGTCGGAAGGAAGGAAGGAAGGAAGGAAGGAAGGAAGGAAGGAAGGAAGGAAGGAAGGAAGGAAGGAAGGAAGGAAGTGTCGGAAGGAAGGAAGTGTCGGAAGGAAGGAAGTGTCGGAAGGAAGGAAGGAAGGAAGGAAGGAAGGAAGGAAGGAAGGAAGGAAGGAAGGAAGGAAGGAAGGAAGGAAGGAATTTTCGGAAGGAACTGGCGGAAGGGAGTGTCGGAGTGAAGGTGTTAATTTTTGGAAGGATGTGTCAGAAGGAAGTGTCGGAAGGAAGGATGGAATGATGTGTCAGAGGGAAGGAAGTATCGGATGAATGTGTGGGAAGGAAGGAACGAGGGAAGGAAGGAAGTGTCGGAATGAAGGAATTGTTGGAAGGAAGGAAGGAAGTGTCGGAAGGAAGTGCCGGAAGTGTCGGAAGTGTCGGAAGTGTCGGAAGGAAGGAAGGAAGGAAGGAAGGAAGGAAGGAAGGAAGGAAGGAAGGGATTGTCGGAAGGAACTGGCGGAAGAGAGTTTCGGAGTGAAGGTGTTTATTTTTGGAAGGATGTGTCAGAAGGAAGTGTCGGAAGGAAGGATGGAATGAAGTGTCGGAGGGAAGGAAGTATCGGATGAAAGTGTCGGAAGGATGGAACGAGGGAAGGAAGGAAGTGTCGGAAGGAAGTGTCGGAAGGAAGTGTCGGAAGGAAGGAAGTGTTTGAAGGAAGCGTCAGAAGGAAGGAAAGTGTCGGAAGGAAGGAAGTGTTGGAAGGAAGGAAGGAAGTGTCGGAAGGAAGTGAGGAAGGAAGTGTCAGAAGGAAGGAAGTGTCGGAAGGAAGGAAGGAGGGAAGGAAGGAAGGAAGGAAGGAAGGAAGGAAGGAAGGAAGGGAGGAAGGGAGGAAGGGAGGAAGGGAGGAAGGGAGGAAGGGAGGAAGGGAGGAAGGGAGGAAGGGAGGAAGGAAGGAAGGAAGGAAGGAAGGAAGGAAGGAAGGAAGGAAGGAAGGAAGGAAGGAAGGAAGGAAGGAAGGAAGGGATTGTCGGAAGGAACTGGCGGAAGAGAGTTTCGGAGTGAAGGTGTTTATTTTTGGAAGGATGTGTCAGAAGGAAGTGTCGGAAGGAAGGATGGAATGAAGTGTCGGAGGGAAGGAAGTATCGGATGAAAGTGTCGGAAGGATGGAACGAGGGAAGGAAGGAAGTGTCGGAAGGAAGTGTCGGAAGGAAGTGTCGGAAGGAAGGAAGTGTTTGAAGGAAGCGTCAGAAGGAAGGAAGTGTCGGAAGGAAGGAAGTGTTGGAAGGAAGGAAGGAAGTGTCGGAAGGAAGTGAGGAAGGAAGTG